>NC_083406.1:102707663-103057663 GCF_020745735.1 Hemiscyllium ocellatum
TTCTAGAGGTGAGGCAAGAGTGACTACCCTTGACATCAAGGCTGCATTCGACTCAGTGTAGTCCTAGCAAAACTAGAGCCAATGGGAACCAAGCTGAAAACTCATTGCTGGTTAGAGACACACCTGACAGATGGTTGTGGTTGTTGGAGGTCATCTCACTCCAGAATATTGCTGCAGGGGTTCCTCAGAGCAATGTCTTCGGACAACCATCTTTAGCTACTTCATCAATGACCTTCCCCCTGTCAAGCAGTTAGGACTGGGGACACTTTCTGATGATTGCACAATGTTCAGAACCATTCACAACTCCTCAATCTGTGCCCACATACAACACGAGCTGGACAGCTCTAGGTTTGAGTTGATAAGTAGCAAGTGACATTTGTACTCCGTTAGTACCAGGTAATAGAAGTACAAGTTTTTGGAGCACTGCTCCACTAGCTACCTGTTGAAAGGGCAGTCCTTTGAAAGCTTGTACTTCCAAATAAACCTGTTGGACTATACCCTAGTGTTGTGTGATTTTTAACTTTGTCCACCCAGCCCAACACCAGCACCTCCACAGCATGTCTAACAAGAGAGACCTTAACTATTACCTCAACGTCCAATAGCATTATCATCACGGTATTCCCCATAGTCAATGTCCTTGAGCTTACCATTGATCAGAAACTGAAATGGACCAGCCATATAAATACAGTGGCTCCAACAGCAGGCCAAACACTGCAGTGTGGAACTCCCCTTCCATCTCCCCAAGCCTACCCACCATCTTCAAGGCATGAGTCAGAAGTGTGGTGGAATATTCCCCACTTCCCAAAAGGATTCGTTCTAACAATGCAAAGAAGCGTGACCCCACCCAGGACAATACATCCCATCTACCACCTTCTATATTCACTCTCTTCACCACTGTTACACAGTGTGTGTGTGTGTGTGTGTGTGTGTGTGTGTGTGTGTGTGTGTGTAAAACACCTACAAGATGCACTGTAGTAAATTACCAAGGCTCCTTTGAAAGCACCTTCCAAACCTATGGTCCTCACCATCTAGGGCAAGGGAAACAAACGCATGGGAACACCGTGACCTACAATTTTCGCTTCAAGCCACACGTCATTCTGATTTGGAAATATATTTCTGGGTCAAAATTCTGGTACACCCTCCTTAACAACAGAGTGGGGGTAGCCCTACAACCCAAGGACTGCAATGTTTCAAGAAGGCAGCTATCCAGCACCCTTCTCAGGGGCAATTAGGGATTGGTAATAAATGTTGGCCCAGCCAGCAAATACTGCATCCCTCAAGTTAATCAAAAAAGAATCAGCATCATTAAAATAATGATCTGATTATGACCACACTGCTGTTTGTGGGACATGATTGTTGGCAGACTAATTGTTGCATTTAATAGAGCCCGTTCCTCATACATACATCATTATGTGCATAATGCTTTGTGACATTCTGGGGTTGTGAAAATTGCTAAGTGCAAGTTATTTCTTTATTGTGTGAGTTAACCTCTTGATTATTTTATTTTAAAAGCACCAGCTCTTGAAGGAAAACCTGTAATGGCTTAAAAAGCTGTCAAGGTCCAAATTTCACTGAAATTACTTTAGCTGTTGAGAAAGGTTGCAGGTTTTGTTTGATTTCATATGAGGACTGGGCAGACAGCAGGGATCAAACAAACTGAAAAACTTGATGATCTATTTCTACAGCAGAATATTTGTTGAGATTATACCAAACTCCAATCAATTTGCACACAATTAGTTTGCACAGATGGGATTACTTAGATGCAAGGCAAGAGAAAGGTTCAAGCCCTGGAGGCTGCTATGAGACGAGGCAGAATGCTGAGACCACATCAAATGGCAGAGCGATGAAGCAAACGCAGGTAAACGTGTGGCTCAGACTCGCGGTTCAGATAAATCCAAATAGAAACAGCTGATGGTAAATTGAAGAAAAGTACAGGCCAAACATTACTTTCATGTAGATTGCAATATAAGGAAAAGGAGCACAGATACAAAATAATAAAAAAAGCTATCTTGTGGACTGATATAAGGAAGCTTTCCACACAATGTCTACTCAATGTCCTGAACGGACTAGCCAATACATTGTTAAAAAGAAAGTCAAAGATTTTTGTCCTCCGCTGATCAGGACGGTAACATTAAAACAAAAGCCTTTTTTTCCAGCACGTAAAGATGTTTCACTCGTTTCATTGACTCTTTCCAAGTTGTTTCTTTCCTTCTGGTGTTTCAGTCCTGACGAGTGCAGGATGTAAAGCTTTGATTTCATTTCTCTTTTTGGAAATGTTTAACCTTTGAACCGCCAAGCAATTAGATCTATATGTTAAGATACTCTTGGATATAATGCTTCAGGAAACTGCGGAAAAAGAACAGGGTCCCAATTACTTTCCTCATCCATCTTATGATCTTGAGGAAAGTTTGAGAATAATGTGCTGAACAGCTGGTTTTGGAGAATTTCCAAATAAAACAGGTTGCAGCTCCCAGGGGGACCTGATATGTATTGGCAACTTGACACCAAGGCACCTCCAAAGGTAATGGGAGAGGCAAACCTCAGAAAAACAGCCCAGTTGCTGTCTGGGGCAGCTAGCAGTGGGTTTTTAGCCAAGCCTCTGAATGCAGCTTAAATACCTTGAGTGTTGCCACAGGGCAGAAGTCCTGACCGCCACTGGTTTGTGAAGTTTAAGTGTGCTTCCTGTCTTGGTGCAAGCCAATGACAGTGTTCTAGCTCCTGATGCTTTCCAAAGATCATCTGCAGAATAGCAGCTGTTCAAGACAATTGCACAAATGTAGTCATGTTAAATTGATGTGAGTCTGTAGAAGATGTCTTAACAGGCTATGTTTGACATCAGCAGAACTGGGAGCTAGTACTGGAGAGCTGTTTGCGAAATAGATGTGGACTCGAAATGGTGGCAGGGACTACAAGACCAGTAACCCACACATCCCTCTCCATCATTTCTTTTTCTTTTACATACATACACTGCTCAAAGTGTACTAACAAGTTCAATCTTATTCATCTGACTAACAAGTAAAATATGGCTACATTATAACAATTGTTTATTAGATTCAGTGTAGTGCACCATCAAGACAGATCAACCAGTGCACATTGTGGACATGACATGTGGTCAGATTTCTTGAGTGATAACCTATTTCCTGTGTCTGAATAAAGTGCTATGTTTGCCTTTTCAAACCAAGACTAGGATTTCATCCAAAGGAGAAGACAGCTGGCTTCGGCTCCAAAGATTGTATATTGAAGCTGGGGTGTTAGAATACAGGCATGGGAGGTCAAAGGTAAAAACACGTTTTGTGGACTGGTCATGAAAGTGGAAACACCAACTTTATTTATGACAGACTCAGATTCACACCTCAGGGGCAATTCTCACACTTTTTAAAAAGAGAACCAAACTGGAAAGGTAACTATTGTGCCCTGACTTGAAAAGGCTGACAGTGCCTTAACTGTAAGACAAACAAGACACAGATTACACTCATTCGTTTCTGCCACAGAAATAGATCCTTTTTCAAATAATCCTGGATTTTATGTTATGAACAGAATACAAATGTCCCAACAAAGGGATGTTAACACAATGCTTTGTTGTACTAAAAGTGTGGTTGCATGGTTCAAGCATAATATTAAAATAAATGTGACTTTCAAATAAAATAAATACATTAAAATAAATGGACTATATCACCATTTCTTCAGTATCTCTGGATCAAAATCTTAGAACTCCCTTTGTGTTAATAGAGTAGGCCATTCAGCCCACCATGTCTGCTCCACCTTTCAATGGTCATGGTTGATACGATAATCCTCATCTCCACTCTCCTGCCTTTTCCCCCATAACTCTTAATAATCTTATTGATTCAAAATGTGTCTATCTCAGTTTGAAATAATTTTAATGACCCAGGCTCGACATTCCTCTGGGGTAAAGAATTGCATAGATTCACTACCTTCTGAGAGAAGTAATTCTGTCTCTTCTCATTCGTAAATGGGTGACCTCTGAGATTATGCTGTTTGGTCCTTGACTCTCCAATAAAGGGAAACAACCTCTCCACATCTACTCTGTCAAGTTCCTTGAGAACCTTGTATATTTTGAGAAGGTCCCCGCACGTTCTTCTAAACTCCAATAAGTACAGGCTCAATCTACTCAACTTCTCCTCACAAGATAGTCCCCATATACCCAGGATGAACCTAGTGAACCTTCTCTGAAGGCTGGCATTGACAAAACTGCCCAGACACTGTGAAAGAGCATAACAGATCTCCATCAGCCCCTCACCTGGTAAGAGAGGAGGTAGCATTACAATGGATGCAGCTTTTTCCCTTTGGTTTAGTAGTGAGGCCGTACCTGCTGTCAGATTAACCAGCATGTTCCAAGCAGCCTGTCAGGACGTTACAGATGAGGGCCTCATAATGATGTCAATTGATGACATTAATACATCTCTACAGTAAAGATGTCAAACAAAATGTATGCAAATCAAGACCAGCCTTAATGTTTGCTGCCCTTGAGACCCCTGCAGGGTTAGAAGGAATGACAGGAATGATAGGAATTCATGCCTTCAGCAAATTGCAAACAGCATGAATTTTACATAAGGTAGAGAATATGTCACAATTTTTTCTGAAGTGGAAATAATATGTCAACTTATTTTTACGACCTTCAAGTGATTTACTTTTCTCCAAAGATTACACTCTTAATCTATCAACTATGGAATCAGGGAAACCATTACAACTCGCATATCACAGTGAAACCTCTCCTGCATCATGCCCCTTGTCTTCTCTGCAGATGAATGAAATAGAATTAGGCCAAATATTTCAGATAATGGTATGAACAGAATGTGATTATCAGGGGAGTAGGTGCACTAAACAGATCGACTCTGATTAGATGTTTCAGAGTTGAAATTGCCATCGTCACCAGCCTCACTAAAAATAAGTCAATGTACTCTGTGTACCTGATTCCCTGAAAACTTTGATCTGTTCTTATATCTAATATTTTCTGCATGCTAAAATTCTAGAAAAGGAAGAGCAACTTAGGCTGGGAAAAACCATAAGACCATAAGATATACGAGGTAAAAACAATGACTGCAGACGCTGGAAACCAGATTCTGGATCAGTGATGCTGGAAGAGCACAGCAGTTCAGGCAGCATCCAACGAGCAGCGAAATCGATGTTTCGGGCAAAAGCCCTTCAGGAAGGGCTTTTGACCGAAACGTCGATTTCGCTGCTCATTGGATGCTGCCTGAACTACTGTGCTCTTCCAGCACCACTGATCCAGCTTAAGATATAGGAGCTGAATAAGGCTACTCACCCCATCGAGTCTGCACTGCCATTCAATCATGGCTGATATGTTTCTTAAGTCAAGATTAGAGTGGTGCTGGAAAAGCACAGCAGGTCAGGCAGCACCCGAGGAACAGGAAAATTGACGTTTCGGGCAAGAGTTCTTGCCTGAAAAGTCCATTTTCCTGCTCCTCAGTTGCTGCCTGATCTGCTGTGCCTATCCAGCACCACTCTAATCTTGACTCTGACCTCCAGCATTTGCAGTACTTACTTTTGCCTGATATGTTTCTTAACCCCATTCTCCTGTCTTCTCCCAGTAACCCTTGATCCTCTTACCAAGTCAAAATATTACTGTATATTTGTAAAACACAAAGAGCAGTTGTTATGCATGAATTAATGTATAGGTTAATCAAATAGGAATACTCAGAGTGCATTAGCGATAGTTTAATAGAGGAATATGTCATGGAGCCAACCAGGGAGTGGGCTTTCTTGAACCTGGTAATGAAGAATCATGCAGTAAAAGCTTCCCTAAGAATGAGTGCTCATAACATGCTAGAATTTAACATGCAGTTTGAGAATGAGAAACTTGGGTCAGAAACAACTATGCTTAACTTAAATAATAGGAATTACAATGAGGATAGAGTTAGTTAAAGTGATCCGGGCAAATAAATTAGCAGGAATGACAGTAAGTTTTAGTCTCCCTATTTAATGAAAGAGATTATTTAATTCAAGGCAGTTCAGAGATGGTGCACTCGGATGATCCCTGATCTGCAGGGATTGTCTTACGAGCCAAGGTTATATAGGTTGGGACTCTGGAGTTTAGCAAACTGAGAGAGGATCTCATTGAAACATACAGGATTCTTAAGAGGCTTGACAGGGTAAATACCGACATAATATTTCTTTCCTGAGAGAGGTTAGGACCAGAGGGCATAGTCTCAGAATAAAGGGACAGCAGTTTAAAACTGAGATTGGGCAGGGAGGGGTGGAAGGAAGGGCTGGGGCTGCGGCTTTCGTGGTCATCCCCTGAAATCCACCCGCTCCGCTATTTCCAGATTGGGGATGATTGACAAGTCCCCCTTCAAACCCAGCAGACTCCATTTTAACAGTCATGAATGCTGCCACCTATTGGAAATACGTTAATCGCAGTATTAGTGTGAAGAGGTTGTCACACAATTGTTTACTGCCCACTTAATTGGTGGTGAAGTGAGAAGACCTTCCTGCAGAGATAAAAGTCTCCCCTGCCTAATGGCTGCATAGGTCCTGAAGGAAATAGGTTTGTACAATCTTAACCTAATTCCTATTAGACATGGCCTCTAAGTATCAACACAGTGGCTGCAAACTATATTGTGAAAGTGGACATTAAGGACTATAAACGTAATGCTAGAAGAGCACAGCAGGTCAGACAGCATCTGAGAAGCAGGAAAGTAAACGTTTCGAGCCTGCTGAAGGGTTTCAGCCTGAAACGTTAACTTTCCTGCTCTTCGGATGCTGCCTGACCTGCTGTGCTCTTCCAGTTGCACATCTATGACATAGTGAAGGAAAGGGGGTTTTGGATTACAGCTCCTCTGGAACTGTTTTGGATGACTCAGGTTGTACTCCCAAGCATCAGAGAAAGAAAATAATGATCAGAAAGATGAACAACCAATTAACATAGAAAATCTAAACCTAAATGCACTTTCTGGGCCAGCCAACATGTTGATTTTGGGTTGGTGCTGCTCTGTATGGTGTACAAATAACATTAAAAGAGCTTGCACAGAGGTTAAAGAGAAGCCATAACCAAGGGTCTTTTATTTTGTGGATAATTCATGACCTCTTTGTTACTTAAGGTACCTACATTCCTGATGAAGGGCTTATGCCCAAAATGTCGAATTTCCTATTCCTTGGATGCTGCCTAACCTGCTGTGCTTTAACCAGCAACACATTTGCAGCTGTGATCTCCAGCATCTGCAGACCTCATTTTTTACCTACAATATTAGCCAAGCAGATCCCCTGTCTGCATCATTCCATTAAAAGACAGCAATGATTTAAATTTCCAAAAACAAACAATCTTGCAAAAGAAATGTTACCGAAGGAGCAGCAATTTCCTTTATCCTCTGTGCTTCGGAATCGCTGACAAATTTATGGTACAGTGCGACATATGGCTTCTGGCTGATAATTTCCCTTTTCACTGGCTGCAGAATTAAGTGTGGACTGAGATTTGTCTCGTAGGAACAATAAAGCTGTGAATCTTGATAGTGCTTTGGCTAAAATAGAGGGAGATAAATTTTAAAAATAATGAGGAATGATAACAGATAATGAGGAATGGTGAGGAATAATGAGATTCAGAGAAATGAAGAAGAATACAAAAGGATGATGAACAACATAGTGGAAGACAGACCAACTAATGCAGGTCTGTGGAAGAATGTAACCTCAAACATTAAAACAAATTCTGTGTTTCCATGGCAATAAATGATACTTTATTTAATGAAAGTACCTATTTTGCAAAACAGTGTCATGATGGTTCCAATTCTGTTGAATACGAGGTTGTGCACAAATCAATATACGAGCTACCAAAGTTCATTGGTAACGCACTCAAGAAGGTAAACTATCATAAAGGCCATTTTGAGTTGCTTTCTCATTCTTGTGTGGTGTGCCACAAGGATCGGTGTTGGGCCCTCTACTTTTTGTCATTTACATAAATGATTTGGATGCGAGCATAAGAGTTACAGTTAGTAAATTTACAGATGACACCAAAATTGGAGGTGTAGTGGACAGCGAAGAAGGTTACTTCCGATTACAACAGAATCTTGACCAGATGGGCCAATGGGCTGAGAAGTGGCAGATGAAGTTTAATTCAGATAAATGTGAGGTGCTGTATTTTGGGAAAGCAAATCTCAGCAAGACTTCTACACTTAATAGCAATGTCGTAGGGAATGTTGCTGAATGAAGAGACCTTGGAGTGCAGGTTCATAGCTCCTTGGAGTCGCAGGTAGATAGGATAGTGAAGAAGGCGTTTGGTATGGTTTCCTTTATTGATCAGAGTATTGAGTACGGAGTTGGGAGGTCATGTTGCGGCTGTACAGGACATTGGTTAGGCCACTATTGGAATATTCCGTGCAATTCTGGTCTCCTTCCTATCGGAAAGATGTTGTGAAACTTGAACGGGTTCAGAAAACATTTGCCAGGGTTGGAGGATTTGAGCTATAGGGAGTGGCTGAACAGGCTGGGGCTGTTTTCTCTGGAGCGTCGGAGGCCGAGGGGTGATCTTATAGAGATTTACAAAATTATGAGGAGCATGGTTAGATTAAATAGGCAAAGTCTTTTCCCTGGGGTTGGGGAGTCCAGAACTAGAGGGCATAGGTTTAGGGTGAGAGGGGAAAGATATAAAAGAGACCTCAGGGACAACTTTTTCCACACAGAGGGTGATACATGTATGAAATGAGCTGCCAGAGGATGTGGTGGAGGCTGGTACAATTGCAACATTTAAGAGGCATTTGGATGGGTATATGAATAGAAAGGGTTTGGAGGGATATGGGCCGGGTGCTGGCAGGTGGGACTAGATTGGGTTGGGATATCTGGTCGGCATGGATGGGTTGGACCGAAGGGTCTGTTTCCATGCTGTATATCTCTATGACTCTATGATTCTATGACTCTATGACTAAACAGAGAATTGAGTAGTCCATATGCAATAAAAATAAAGATTCAAGAAGAAGTCTAACTTCTTCAGGGCAATTAGGGACAGGCGATAAATGCTGGCCAGCCAATGATTCCTACATCCCATGAGTGAATTAGAAATAGTGACTCAACCATTAATTTTGACTTTAAGGGGTTTAAATTTGGGGGATGGAAGAGTTCAGGAATGCATTTTTCTTAAATGTAAAGCAATACAATTGCCATTAACTGTATATGTAATATTTAGTCGCAGGTACTGTATGAAGTCTTCTTAAAAAATGATTGAATGATCAATTTGAAAGATTAGTTTTTTGCATCATACAACACTCATGATTTCAGAATAAGAGATTGACTATCTAGAATTGAAATGGTGACAGATTTCCTCAGACAAAGGTTTATGGATTTTTGGAATCCTCTATTCAGTTGCTGAACATATTGAAGACTGAAATTTATCAATACTAAAGGAATGAAGGGAATTAGGCTAGTGGAGGGAAGTGGAACAGAAATAGAAGATTATTTTGAATAGAGGAGCAGACTCCAAGGTTAAAATGCCAGATGTCACAGCTTTTTTTTTATATTCTTATAGATTTAAAAATAATCTGGAAATATAACTGGATTTGAATGGAAAAAAATCCTTACAAAATGTCAGAAGGCACTTAAATTGACAATATATTGAAGTACATCTGCACTAGGACCAAGAGACCCATGTAGTTACCTGTGAGCCCAATCTTTGACACAATGATTCATAGGTATCCCTTGTAAGCAGGTGAGTCACATTTGGTCTTTGTAGCACAATTTCCTTTCGTTCAGTGTCTAATGATTTTCGCAAGATTTTTTCATACTTTTGTATGTTCTTGGCAATTCGTCTATTGCCTGAATCTGTAGATTACAAATCAGCTCAATATCTAGTTTTTAGCACAAACATTCTTAATGAGAAGTAGAATTTTAGCTTAATATGAAATGGAATATGTAAAGCGACTTGTTGTAAACAATACCTTTCTGCACAGATATTTTGATGCTAATGATTTATGTTTATGGTTATGTAATTAATCTATTAAGTACCACAAGTTATTTTCTGTACAAACTTTCCTCAAAGGAAAGAGGAAGCAAACCCCATCTATAAACCATGCTGAAAGGTAACAAAATACATGCATCTACATTGCATTATTTTGAAGTCTGGACAGAACCAATTGGAAATCCTTAAGGCAGAATAGTGCACAGTGCAGGGAGAAAGGGTTTCTGCCATGACTTATCTGTTCATGGCCAGTCAAAATTTAAAGTTATAAATGTACCAGAATAGAGGTGCGAATGGAAGGCACTTTCTGTCAATTATCATCACCACCTCAATACAAAACCAAACTACCCACACACAATGATAGCACCATTTGTTAGATCAATTTCTTTTTTAAATTGTCTCGGGAACAGGGGGACTGTTACTACAAATAATGTCTGAGTAATAACAAAGTATCTGAGTAAAACCACTCAGTGGTTTTTGAGTATTTTTTTCTGCTGTTGTTGTTAGCAGTTGGAAAATTCTGTTGATTCACCTCAAACCTTGTGGGCGAATCTTTAATGTTGTCTCTCTCTTTCTCCCTCTCACAGGGTTCCACATGGTTTCTGGTGTGTAAAGCCTTTGCAATCACACAAAAATATAGCCAATGTAGTAGCAAGCCATTCAACGCATCGTCTGGAATTATAGCACAGACTTAATTGCAAATCAACCAGGGTTTCAAATATAGTTCCACCACAATGGACAGATTTGGAGGAAATTCCAGATCAATAGCTTAATGTAAAAAAAAATTGAATTTTATGCCTGACTCTTTGTTACAGACAACTATTAAATATTTTAAGACTGTACAACATATTTTATTTAAAAATCATATTTCTTGTTTGAAAGAGCCTTTGAAGATCGATTTAGTGATGGAAGATCACAGGACACAAATATCTAAAGATGAATGAACAGAGAAGCCATCAAAATATGATAGGTGGAAACTGCATTTTTGAACAGTAAAAGTAGTAACATTTTAGCAGCACATACCAAGCTGAAGTAGCTCTTTAGATAGAGTCACTGCATAATTAACGTTTCCGGTCTGAAAAATAAGATAGCAGCAAACTTATACCATTCATCCTCTTGTTCAAACTATTTCAACATTTTGTTTCAATTATTCTCACTTTGATAACATAATACAAACTTAAGTTGTTCTGAAATACACCCTAAAGAAAATAGGGAAGGATTTTTGACTGAAAATATTTTCATTTTAGGACTGGCGCACTGTTCTGCTCCAATGACACCTGCAAAGTACAGGCAGCAAAATTAACATCTAGGAAAGCCGAGACTTTAAGGTGGTCCATGAGGACTGTGATAACTTAGGTATGGAGAATGGTCTGTAGTTTTTTTTGTGAGATCATCTTTAAGTCCACAGTGGGTTGGGGAGTATTCTGAAAACGGGTTATGGGTTATGATGATTATAATGTCACCAAATTATAAGAAATGGCTATGCATCTTGAGGTTATCATGGGGATGAACAGCTAAGAAGCAAAGGATAAAGAGAAAGCTAATTGCAGTGGGGTTGAGTTAATCTGTGCTTTCTGTTTGGTAGTTCAGCATACATTGAGAATTAAAGACGAAAAAACAAAATTCTCACCAAAATGGAAGTTTTCTGTCTACGGTGTTGAAGCAGGTCTTAAAGGAAAGATTGTGTTAACGTGTAATATACAGTTGAAAAGAGCAGAGACCATAAGGCAGGAAGAACAAGTGATTGTGGATTGGATAAGTTCCACTGCTGCTGGTTCATTGCTTTACAGTTCACCATTTAAAGTGGTTGCAGAAGGGAGTTTCTAGGAATCCTGTACCATCACTACTGCTGTGACCAAAGTGAGAGGGTGTTCACAGACATGTGTCTTATCGGAGTATTCAAGTACATAACATGGAATATGACTACTGGTGATTGCCACTCAAAGTTCAAAATGGATTGGATAGGATACAAAATACCCTTTAATTGACAATAGACAATAAACAATAGGTGCAGGTGTAGGCCATTCTGCCCTTCGAGCCTGCACCACCATTCAATATGATCATGGCTGATCATCCTTAATCAGTATCCTGTTCCTGCCTTATCTCCATAACCCTTGATTCCACTATCCTTGAGAGCTCTATCCAACTCTTTCTTAAATGAATCCAGAGACTGGGCCTCCACTGCCCTCTGGAGCAGAGCATTCCACACAGCCACCACTCTCTGGGTGAAGAAGTTTCTCCTCATCTTTGTCCTAAATGGTCTACCCTGTATTTTTAAGCTGTGTCCTCTGGTTCGGCACTCACCCATCAGCAGAAACATGTTTCCTGCCTCCAGAGTGTCCAATCCTTTAATAATCTTAATTGTCTCAATCAGATCCCTCTCAGTCTTCTAAACTCAAGGGTATACAAGCCCATTAGTTGTTAATTAATGCTTACATTTTTTTGCTATTGCTTTGATATTGTAAAACGTTTTTGAAGTGAAATATCATCCAGTCATTTTCTTTCCCTTAGTCTCAGGGGTTTTCTCTGTTTTACATTATTCTTTCACAGTATACAGGCATCGCTGGAAAGATCAGTCCTTCTTGCCCATTCCTAATTGCCCTTGAACTGAGTTGCTGGCTAGATCACTGCATAGGGCAGTTAAAATTCAACCACACTGTTTGTCTGGAGTCAGATGTAGGCCAGACCAGATTTCTTTCTCAAAAAAAGATTACCCTAATTGATCATAAAGCGTCAAGGTCACTATTATGAATAACTAGCTTTAAGTTCCATATATATTAATTAAATTTAAATTCCACTAGATACTGTGACACAACTTGAATCTTTGCAGTACACTTAAATGACATTTGTGCCACCAACTCCCAGTAATAAAAATCATAGTTTTCAATGGAGGCATTATGCGTGATCCAGATGTGTGTGTGTGTGTGTAAATGGTTGGATTTTTCATGAACACTGGTACAAGATGTCAATTGTCTTATTGTCAACTTGCTGTCTGTGGTAGGAAAGCCATCTCTTACTCTAAATCCCTTTTCAAACAGTTCTCGGAGTTGGAACTGTGGCAGTGCAGTACTAAGTCAGTGGAGCCTGCCGCCTACCTCCTTCAGTTCTACAAAGTCTTTTTGATCAGCTCCAGACATACCACTCCCCCGAAGCTTAAGCAATTTGAAGCAATTACAGAAAGCATCAGGCATGAGCAAAGGTAGAGCAATAACCAGAAGAAATTAGCCAGAAACAAAGTATCGGTCAGTTGTTAATCCTTTTAAATAGCACCGCTTGGCAGTGGGAGGTTCCTTCCTGCCACTGAATGTGGGTACGGCTGTCATGGCAAAGAAGAGATCTAAATGGCACTGTTGGCATTTAATTATCATTGGGTGTTCTGCATACTTCTGCCAGAGATTCGCAGTGAATACTACCTGTACCAATATGGTACTCAGTATGGCTGACCACACAAATGTGCACATGTGCCACGGGTGCTGTTTTGGAGCTGTTAAAGGCACTCTGAGCACCAAAAGCCAGGCACTGGCACACCCAATGTATAATCGGAGGTGTGAATAAATCAAGAGGCTCTGTCTCAAGGTGCACTGGAACGCAGCAAATTCACTGGGGGGTTTCCATTCTAAACATTATAAATTATAATAATGCTGTTTTCTATTCTTAAAAGCATAAAGGTTGGATTTTTTATGAACACTGGTACAAGATGTCAAATCTTTCAGAGCAGGACATGTCAGAAAAGTACAAATGTTTGATACATTATAAATAACTGCTTAACAAAGGTTGCTGAATTTGTTAGTATTCTGTGTATAAAGTAACTTACGCTGTATGACACGTGACATTTTCCATTCTGCTTTGATTTCTTTCTCTACAATGAGTTTTATATATTATTTCTCTTCCAGTTTGTTACATTCACATTGATGAAATATTATTTTAAGTTAATGCAACTGAAAACATTCAATTCAATTTTCAGATTCAACAAAAAACAAAAAGCTAGAGTTAAACAGCGCATTTAATTGTTACAAAGTGTTTTTCAAATCATTAGGATGTAAACTGAGACATTTCTTTTCTAGGGTAAACAGGGGTGTCCTTAGGAAACTTCAAATCAAGTTCAAATTCCTCTACTATTCTGTTTGCTACTACTCAAAAATCAAAACTTCAAAGTGCCTCAGTCAAAGATGGGTTGCATTTAACAAACTGTGTACCTGCTCTGGTCAAGCTTCTCACTGAAGTAATCACGAATTAGACAATTTCCATATGCATTCAGGTATTGTATTACACTCTCAACATTCATCTTCTCCCATCAAACAAATTCAACCTTCAGCATGTACTGCTTACCATATAATGGGAGAAGGCCAGATGGTCTAGAGCTTCCTCAAGACTTCCTTGATCCTCAGTATTCCAAGTTCCGATGCTTTGTCGGAAAAGGGTGACTGCTTCTTCCAGCCAAGGAACTGAGTGATAGTAGTCACCTATATCATAGGCAATCTGGGAACATAACATGTAAAATGTGGATTTAATTTTTTTTTTAAAATGGAGTCCTAATGAGAAAACGTGTAGCCTTCGATGTGACACATTTGCGGCACAGAATATGGGAAAGTGCTTGTTCAGAAGAATTGGAGGCATCTGTTCTTAGTGTCAATGAATCGGTGTAAATAAGGTGATAGCATTTGTTCACTTGTGGAATGCGCGGCAGTACTTCCTTCTCGTTCCAGAGGAGGCGTGCATATTTCACAATAGGGCATCTGATAACTAAATTGTTGGTTTATATCAAAGACTCTTTACAAAACACATACTCAGTTTAAAAAATCTTGTAATTTAATAAGCTGAATGGAATATGCACGTGATAGAACAGTTCTGACACACTTTCATGTATACCACACTGAGCAGATTCGAATTTATGAAGCTCAGCTCCCTCAGCTTGACTGCTCTGGGCAGTGTATGTCTCATTCCGCTTACAGGCTAGGAAAACACAAAGGCTGAAATTTGGAAGATGTTTGTGCGTGAGTGAGAGAGAGAGAAAACATTCTTCTGTAAATTACATTCACTGACTGAAAGGTTCAAGGGACAGAGAGAGAGAGGATGGAAGCTGGTTGAAAGATGAACCCTTTATGGTGTGATTTGAGTGAACACTGGCTTGTCAAGGATTGAATGTTTGTGTGTTGCTCCCTGGAGCTCGAGATCTGGGAAGGTTATGAATTTAATTTGCATTCTGGAAATCCAAGATGATTTTAAAAGAAAAAGCCATTTTGTAGGACAATGATACTGGACATGAAAGCTGAGCAAAGTTACCTGATGACCTTTCCAGATTGTTTAGGCTACTCACTCATTATGATGTACTGTTAAAAGGGAAGGGTATCTAGCCAAAGCAAACAGCCATTTGGGGCCAGGCTGGATGAGGGTTTTCCTCTTTGATGTGCACGTAGCTTAATTAGTCAAGCACACACTTGGGAGCACGGTGGCTCAGTGGTTAGCACTGCAGCCTCACAGCACCAGGGACCTGGATTTGGTTCCAGCCTTGGGCAACTGTCTGTTTGCACATTCTCCCTATGTCTGTGTGGATTTCCTCCCATAGTCCAAAGATGTGCAGGCGAGGTGAACTGGCCATGCTAAATTGCCTGTAGTGTTAGGCACATTAGTCAGAGAGAAATGGGCCTGGATGGGTTACCCTTTAGTGGGTTAGTGTGGACTTGTTGGGCCAAAGGGCCTGTTTCCACACTGTAGGGAATCTAATCTAATCAGCTACACAGACCTGTCAAAAGAGTTTTTCTTCCTCTGCAAGCATTTACCATTTTATTGCTGCTTATCTGATTGAGGACATGTGGCTTTTTTGTAATTTTAATACCATTTTCTGTATAAAGACAGCTTGTTTGCAGCAATAAGGGGAATAGCCTGAGAGAGCTCTTGCGGGTAAGAGCTAGTGCCACTACTCTGCTAAAGGTTTTAGAATCTTAGCTCAAGCCTGGATTGTAGGTATCTACATTATAGTGTAACATTGATGCCATTGGTAAATAAAAGGTAATAATTTAAACTAAACTGTCTGTAAGAGTTTTATATTCCAGACTACCGCAGAGTACGATCTCCGGGATGAACCAAGAGAGGCTCCAGGTTGAGTCCAACAGGGATTCCCTGAGCCGTCTCAAATGAGGACTTTAACATTAATGCCTGGTGTGCGAACAAGCCGGTCATCTAAGTGTACTTTTATATAAAGCTGTCTCAATTTATAAAAGAATATTATATATACGGAAGTAATGTATATAACCAATTAAATATATTTGTTCTTAAATGTAATGTCAAAACGCTTTTTACATAAGGTTATATTCTGTATAAACCTAAATTTATATAAAAATATACATGTGCAATGTTTTTATTCATATATGTACTGAAGAGTATTATTTTAAGTTGGCCTTTGTGAAACTTGCTTGGATTTGAAATTGGACATGAGTATAGGGTCCAAGGGCAGAATTATCAATCTGGGCCAGGATACAGAGGCCAAGATTGTTTCCAGGTCTCGAACTATCCCTTTGGGGTAAATAGAAGGAGGGTATAGGAATTATCACAGGCATCAACATTGATTCTCCATTGTCCTGGAGCAGCTTCCTGAAGCAGGCGGGCAATCAAAGTTCTTGAAAGGGTCAGGGTAGCACTGTGGCTCAGTGGTTATCACTGATGCCTCACAACGCCACGGACCCAGGTTTGATTCCAGCCTCAGGTGACTGTCTGTGTGGAGTTTGCACATTCTCCCCGTGTCTGCATGGGTTTTCTCCCGGAGTCCAACGATGTGCAGGCGAGGTAAATTGGTGATGCTAAATTGCCCATAGTGTTCAGGGATGTGCAGTTTAGGTACATTAGTCAGGGGAAATGTACAGTAATATTGTAGGGGTATGGGTATTGGTGGATACTCTTTGGAGGGTCAGTGTGGACTTGTTGGGTCAGATGGCCTATTTCCACACTGTATGGATTCTGTGATTTCTATGATAAAAGGGTAAGTTAAGGGTAGGGGATTTCAAAATGTACATTCTGCAACTTGTATTCAACTTAATATATTTAGAAAATGGTTAGAAATGCAGCCAGACCTGTACTGTTTGAGTAATGCAGGGTCACATCTACTGGAGACTTGTGGTTGCTCTTGCAAACTTCTAGGCCTAACAGCCTGAAGCAGTGAATGTCCAGTCTGGCACCAGGGAACCACCTCCAGACAGTAAAACTGACCCTTGCTATCCGTGGGGAACTGGAAAATGCTGGTCAGATTCCTTCAATTGTCATCAGTGGACTCTTAATGAGCCGTGATGGATGAATGTCACTACCTATCCTCCCCAAACCACCTCCACAAGAAAGACCCAGGCTGGGATAGAGCCAGGGAAGTAGCAATCCATCCAGGCCCAAGCACAGGGTGAAGGAGCAAATCCCAAGTTTTCAAACAATCCGATGATTCTTAAGGAAGAGTGCCTGGTCTATTTCTCAGTGCAAGCAGTTACCCAACGTTCTGTGGCAGAATATTCAGATGACACTTTAATTAAATGTAACAACCCCAGACTCCGCACAAGCTGCTGTTGTATTGCACTCTTGACAGATCACAACAGTTACTTCTTCAGTATTATGCCATATGTCTCAGGAACTGTCGAATGCAGTGCAGTTTGAAGTATTATTACAACTTGGTGTGAGTATGAAGATGTTGAGTGTGACAGCAAAATATGTTGTCATTGGAAGGAGAAATGAAACAAGACATTGTCTATGGACATGAAAGTAATGTAGTATAAAAAGGGAATGACACGCGAAGGGAATCATCTCCATAGTTACACTCAATCAAAACATTAGTGAGAAGAAGAAACGAAAGTAATCCAATTTCTGGCAATAATTTTCTTTATTACGAGCCAGCTCCAGCTGAACTGGATCCAAATTATTCTGAACTTAATCAATATTGGGAACACAAGTGAACACATGATTCTGCTGCATGCCCTTATTTTGAGAAAAAAAAACACAGCTCTGATTTATTGCAAAGTTTAGTGTTCTTTTACCTAATTTGAAAATCATTTAATTTGGATGTGATCCAATTTTTGGAATTTGTTGGAGTGATGATTTCTGCAACTTCATTTTGTTGATGAGGTGTTAACGCCAATTATAAATCTGATCAATCGGACACAGACACACGACACAGACACACGACACAGACACACGACACAGACACACAGACAGACAGACAGACGCAGACACACACACAGACAGACGCAGACACACACACAGACCCCCTAACATTTCATTTGTATTTTGGAAAGCACTTGATCTGTTAATAAATGACAGAGATATGTTGAGAATCGTTCAGCTCAGGAACATTTCATTTGTGTCAATTAAAGGCAAATCTATCCAGAACCAAACATTGTTAACACTCAGGAATATTTTTGCCAAAAACTGTGCAGAAAATCATGCTGGCTTGATGAAATGGAATAGATGGAAAATCCCAAATGGACTATTGAGCTCTGCAGCCGATATCCTGATATAAAGTTGTGGAACTGAAAATCATGTGGGGACATAAACGACAAATGCAGCCTTATAAGTTATCTTGACAAAATATTCAGTATGGTTTCAGTTAAGCTACTGCAGCCATTGCAAATGCACCATTCTTTGTTAAACAATAAAACTAGATTAACAGTTACTCATCAGATGAATATCATCATCTGTTACTCATCATGGTGGCTCAGTGGTTAGCACTGCTGCCTCACAGCACTCAGGGATCCAGGCTCAATTCCAGCCTTGGGCGGCTTCCTGTATAGAGTTTGCACATTCTCTCTGAGTCTGTGTGGGTCTTCTCCCATAATCCAAAGTTGTGCAGGTCAGGTGATTTGACCGTGCTAAATTGCCCATTGTATTAGGTGCATTTGCCAGGAGTAAATATAGGGTAGGGGAATGGCTCTGGGTGGGTTACTCTCCGGATGGTTGGTGTGGATTTGTTGGGCCAAAGGGCTTGTTTCCACATTGTAGGAAATCTAATCTTAAAAAAATGAATAGCATCTATAGACTTGAAACATTAGCTTGCTGTCTTTCCATGGATGCTGCCTGACCTGCTATGATTTCCAGTGTTTTTTTGTTTTCAGTATTGATTCCAGCATCTGCAGTAATTTGCTTCCACAAGGGACAATACTTTCTTGAGATGAAAACAAATATATGTTTTGGAAGTTAGAAACTTTCAGAAATGTTTTATTCATAAGACCTATCATTTTTAAACAGTGATGCTGAGATAAAAACAACAAATGTTTTAAATGAAAAAGATAGTGGGATATGAATTCACCTCGTAAGGCAACACAGCATGTGTGATGGGAATTAGTAGTTGCTTTGAAGTCCACCCAATTTTCTATAGACCCGAATGCTGCTGTGTAAAGTGAACTTATGCACCAGCGTGTTCAAAATGCAAAAAAGCTGGGGGTAGATTTTTAACTTGCCAACTGGATGTAAACCTGGCATTTTGAATTATCTGGCTTCCATAGAAACCGTCCAATTTTCATTTCTGTTAATTTAGACAGACTTGGAAATCAAGATCCATCTCTCTCAACATGATTAAAAACAAACTCAAAAATGCTTTGAATTATGAGCATTTCTTTGTAACACTTAAATGCAATGCAGAATACAATGGACTGAATTATAAAGGAGGCTAAAAGGAGGAATATCCTTGTGCCTTAAATTGTAGGAGATCCAACTTTCAGGGGGAATAATAGCACCTTAGTGGAACTGGTTAGTTCAGTTGCCCATTACCTTGTATGTCTTGGGCTATGTGGATGTTAAGGATGTCCCCATTGCCACTGATAACCACTTGTGCAAGATGCATCTTTGGTTGCAGCAGCTCAAGCTTTGGTGCAATCGGTGACAGTTTTGTGGACAGTAAAATGCAGTCATCCTCTGAATGTTTAGGGTATGCAGTGTGAGAATTGGTGACCACCAACTTGCCAAAAGGAAATTTGCGTGATAATGCTGTAGCTATGTTTTTGTGTAAGGGGTGAGTGTGAGTTAAGATAACGAGCAGTGATCATATTGACTCAGGTAGCAAGCTGGGTGAGCTGATGGCCTGGTCCTTCCGTTATTTTCTATGTTCCTTATTTGCAGGAGGCCCCTGAGCAATCGTATGCATTACAAGACCAGTCTTTGTTTAAACATCATTAGCAATTGTAGAACTATCACACTTTAAACACCTGAAGAAAATGTGTAAACAATGCACACTGATCTTGGTTTGGTTAGTTAATGCATGCATGCGGATTAAGTAAACAGGGAAACCAAGCTTGTTCAAAACCAGAAATTGCTGGAAAAACTCAGCAGGTCTGGCAGCATCTGTGGAGGATGAAACAGAGTTAATGTTTCAGGTGCAGTGACTCTTCTTTGCAACTGGTTCTGAAGAAGGGTCACTGAACCCAAACGTTAACTTGGATTTCTCTCCACAGATGCTGCCAGACCTGTTGAGTTTTCCCAACAATTTCTGTTGTTGTTTCTAATTTCCAGCATCTGCAGTTCTTTGTTTTTTTTAAACTATCACAAAAACAATATACGACTGTCAGAGAATCTTATTCCAAAAGACAATTTATAGATTCACTCAATAGAACCATACTCTCTTTTTTAAAAGAAAACTTAGAATTTAAACAAAATTTCTCATCACCTATGTTTACATACCTTTCCAATTTGAAAGCAGTCATCTGCTGAAAGGTTACTGGACAGGGTTGGCCTGTAGATAATGGAAATCTCGTCTCCAGCCACCTGTAGAAACTCCCCTTTGACTAATCCCTTTGTGCTTAGGCCGTACACATCCTGCAGCCTCATCAAACCTTTGGCAGCTCCCTCTAGGTCCTCAGCTTTTGGGAGTTTTGCCTCGACTTTCTCATAACCATCCTTTAGTGCTAAATGCAGTGTTGGAAGCAGTGTCAGTTTACCTTATTGGAGATCTTTGTCTACAGGATTTACATTTTACACTCGTCACACTCTGCAGCTGGTGAAAATATGCAATATTTATCACAGTGTAAACTTAAAGCCAGTAGAATGCGTGGAAGTAAATTTTCAGGCAGGCTTAGCTCAACCACAAGTATTTAAAGAAATAAATGAAACATTTTTCATGTGATGGGCACCTACCAACATAACATTATCAAAGAAGCAATCTTTTACAGAATATTAATTAAACAATGTAAATTTTTTTTAACCTGATAATTTAGCTGTTGTATTAATGGGATTTTTGGGCCATTTTCTCCCTGCAAATTTATACTTAACCTTTCTTCACATGAATTTCACTTTGCTTTAGAAGAATTGACTAATGCTGGAGCATAATTCTACAAGCATTGCCAATGTTTTCCCAAAACTGTTATTCCACATGTGTGAAACTACAGAGTGAATACTATTAATCTTTACAAACTTAAAGGGCATCACAGTCCAGCCCACCCCTCTCTGGTGACCCCACATATGCACTATCTCACCGAGCTCAGGAAAGCAAGGAATAAAGAGTAGCTCTCCCAGCACTGCTGAGGTTGCTAACAAACCAGAGTCTGAACTTTCTACTGTGTGCAGATTTGAGCATTGCCTTCACTGAATCTCTGGAGGAGTCTAGAACACATTAAATAACACCTCCAAGACTTCAGTGCCTTGCTTTCACTATAGGTTGCTGTATCAAAATTAAACATTGCAATTGCAACCTGAGTTCATAAATTCATTGCGCTCAATCAAAGTGTCAATTGGTGACGCTCAGCAACTTTATACAGGATAATCACTTGTGTGGTTGACAAGCTGTTTTACCACAATAGAGTGCACTGTATTTTGTCAGCTCATTGTTGAGGACTTGAGATTGTATTATTGCCATTAATCCACTTCTTTGGTACAATGTAATTAGCAAAAGAAAACTGATATAGAAAAGTTATCAGATGAAACTGTCTATCAGTCACAATTTGAGATGTGATGGTTACAGACTTAATGGACCTGAGTCTAAGACTGCGTGAATTGAATTCTATTTGAGCATTTAAAATCAAACTGTACATATGTATGTACATTTGTGTATGTATGCATTATTGCACAAGAGTTGAAATCTGTAGTTCAGATTTTTTTTTCCCTTCAAGAATTTATTTTATCTGTTTTAAAAATGTTTTCTCCTGCTTTCCTGTTTGATGATGTGAATGACTTCAGTGCATCGGGAGTTACACCATTATCATTCAAACACATTGACAAGTTTTCCATGAGTGTTGCTGTCTTTCAGGAATGCAGATCTATTCCAGACTCCTTTCCATTTATCCTACGTACAGTAGGATTATAGATTACCATGGGCATATCTAAATAAGTGCAACTACACACTTGCTGAAAATGTGCAATATGCAGTTGTTGAAGATTTAGTATTTTGAATTATCGCTCAAGAAAAAAATTGTTTTCAATTCAGATACCTGAGATGTGAAACTAGAATTATCAGGAAAGTCTTCAGTTATTGGAATATTTTTAACCAGGGCGCTGAGGTCTAAGGAGGAGTTTCTTTAAATTCTAAAGTAATTTAAAGATTCTTTAAACTCTAAAAATTTTAATGGTAATTGCCACCTTGTGAGGAGGAAAAGGCCACTCCCTCTTGCGGGAGAACCAGTGACAAGAGGTCTTCAATATAAAGTCAGCAACAAGAGATAGAGAAAATAAATTTCGGATTATTTATCACAATCAACAGTTGAGACAGGTAACATTGAATCTATTTACTGAAGAGCAGATAAATATTTGCAACAGATACATGGTTACTGTAAAGGATCAGTGAGATTTTATGTAGAGTTGTCTAGCATTAGCGAGCACAGAAATCCAAGGGTAATACACAATTCTTATGTTCTACACTATTCTATAGTTATATACAGATCTCAAATTAATTATTCAATAATCAAGATTCTGGCAACATGATACCCCGCAACACAGCAGTGTGTTCTTCATCCACAAATATAAGACATAATTTGCTGCTGGGAATGGTGATTTGGTATGGTAGTCTAATGATATTAATACTAGTGCTAGCAGCTCAGAAATGAGTTCAAATCCTATCAAAGATAGATTAAAGCTAGAATCAAAGTGAAAAACTGCACGATTTTTGTAAAACATTCTTTAGGGAATCTTCCCTACATGGACTGTTCAATAAGCGATGACTCTTAGTGCTCTCCAGAAAATTAACAATGGACAACAAATATTGCTTTATCCAGACCATCCATAATACAAAACTAAATTTATGGAATGAATTGAATTGGCTTATTGTAACACCCTAGTCTATTATCTCCATACATTCAAACAGTGATCTTTAAAAACAACCCTGATCAGCCAATAATGACTTTTCATTTTTACGGCTTGATTTGTGGTAAGATTATATCGAAATCTAGGTCGACATCTGTAACCATGGGAGATGCCATGGGATCTGATTTGGTACAAAGGGATCTGGGAGTGCTAATTGAGGATTCTCTAAAGGTAAACATGCAGGTTGAATCCATGATTAAGAAAGCGAATGCAATGTTGTCATTTATCTTAAGAGGTTTGGAATATAAAAGCACCGTTGTGCTACTGAGACTTTAAAAAGCCCCATTTGGAGTACTGTGTCCCCACACCTCAGGAAGGACATACTGGCACTGGAACGTGTCCAGTGGAGATTCACACGAATGATCCCTAGAATGGTTGGTTTAACATATGAGGAACGGCTAAGGATCCTGGGAATGTATTCATTGGAGTTTAGAAGATTAAGGGGAGATCTAATAGGAACTTACAAGATAACACATGGCTTGGAAAGGGTGGACGCTAGGAAATTGTTTCCATTAGGCAAGGAGACTAGGACCCGTGGACACAGCCTTAAAATTAGAGGGGGTCAATTCAGAACAGAAATGCGGAGACATTTCTTCAGCCAGAGGGTGGTGGGCCTGTGGAATTCATTGCCGCAGAGTGCAGTGGAGGCCGGGATGCTAAATGTCTTCAAGGCAGAGATTGATAGATTTTTAATGTCTCAAGGAATTAAGGGCTACGGGGAGAATGCGGGTAAGTGGAGTTGAAATGCCCATCAGCCATGATTGAATGGCGGAGTGGACCCGATGGGCCAAATGGCCTTACTTCCACTCCTATGTCTTATGGTCTTATGGTCTTATGCCATTTCATAGAGCATGAAAACCAAAGAGCTTCAAAGTAAAACCCAAAGACACAGCAATGTGCTGATGATTGGGTGGAATGCAATACAACTTTCAATAAGAACAGCCGGAAACTAAAGCAATGAATTACGATGCTATTACAGAGTTAAAATCACATAACACCAGGTTTATTTGGAAGCATTAGCTTTTGAAGTACTGCTCCTTCATCAGGTGGAGTAGTATTACCTGGTGTTGTGTGATTTTTAACTCTGTCTACCCCTGCCAGTCCAACAATGGCACCTCTACGTTATGCTGTTATAGTTATACAGTTATGATCATCTTACTGATGTGACAAAAAAGTATTAATATTTAAACTTAATCATTTACCTTGGATATTCTCAATAGCTTCATTGCTATATACAATATTTTGCCAGTCACTCTGCAGCCTCTTTATAAGAGTATAGGCAAACAAAGGATTTGATATTGCTTTCCCAGGTTCCTGATAAACATTGCTATGTAGTGCCTTTACTTTCTCATAAAATCTGTAATTCAAAAATAATTGAGAAGCATATAACAGGAGAAACAAGGGAATGAACCTCTTTAGTTGATACAGTCAGGCAGCATTTCTACAACAATCTGAGAAAAAGTAATGGCCGGAGAGATGGATCAAGGCACAATGCAACATATTACAAAAACAATTACTTGGAGTTCCACAATACTCAAGTAGAAATGTTTTGACGCCAAGGAAGCTGATTGGGTTAAAGGTTGATAAGTCCCCTCAATCTGATGAGTTGCATCCTAGGATTTGTAAAGAAAGTAGCTATCGATATAATGAATATATTGCCAGTAATCTTCTGAAAATGTTCAGATTCAGAAAAATTCCCAAAGGATTGGAAAATTGCCATGATAACATGCTTAGTCAATAAGGATAGGAAACTAAAAATCTATAGGCCATTAGCTTAATGTCTGTTATTAGGGAAAATATAGAGCCCATTATGAAGGATGTAATAACAGAGCATTTAGAAATACACAATATAAACAGCATGGTGGCTCAGTGGTTAACAGTGCTGCCTCTTAGTACCAGGGACCATGGTTTGATTCCAACCTTAGGTGCTGTCTGTGTGGAGTTTGCATGTTCTTCCCGCCTGCATATTCACCCTGGATGCTCCAATTTGGAGTGTAAGACACAGAATTTATAGCAAAAGTTTACAGTGTGATGTAACTGAAATGAAATATTGAAAAAGACCTGGATTGCTCACTAAATCTCTCATCTTTTAGAGTGAACATGTTGGTTTCAGTTCTTTCATATGTAAATCACAGAACTTTTTTAAAAGTTACATTCTCAAGTGAATTCTCAATTGGTGTCATGTCAGCCCAGATAATACATTTAAGATGTGAACTACCCTGTGTGAGGCTATCTGACCTCACAATGGTCAGACTGATTCTAGTCTAAAAACAGATTTACAGAATCTTACATGGATTCATGCAATTTTTGAGCAAAATAAAATGTAATTCCGCAAGTATAAATTCACCTCACAAACTTATATGTGTGTGTATGTGTGTGCGTGGAGGGGGCAGGTGGGGGGTATTATGAGTGTCTGTGAGAGAGTATGTAAATGTGTGTGAATGTGAGTGTAAAGTGTGGGAGTGTATGTATGAGCGTATGAGAGAGGGACTCTGAGTGTATGGGTCTGTAGGAAGTGTGTGTGTGTGTTGTGTTCGGCCACTTTTCATTGCTACTGTCCGAAGGTCCAAGGTCGAATGTCCCAGATGATGGTGAGATGAAACTCGTTCCACAACATTTTCACCTTTGACAACCTGTTCTTCATCCAGACACATCGAACAGTCATGGCGACAAAATTTGCACCCCAATATGGCAACATTTTCATGCACAGGTTCGAACAAGACTTCTTCTTTAGGCAGTACCTCCAACCAACACTATACACCAGGTACACTGATGACATTTTCTTCCTCTGGACCCATGGCAAGGAGTCACTGAAACAACTACACAGTGATATTAACGAGTTTCATCCCACAATCAAACTCACCATGGGCTACTCACTACTATGTCTCATTCTTGGACTCATGCATCTCCATCAAAGATGGGCGCCTCAGCACCTCACTCTACAACAAACCCATGAATAACTTCACAATGCTACACTTCTCCAGCTTCCACCCAAACATGTTAAAACAAACATCCCCTATGGAGAAGCCCTATGCATACACAGGATCTGTTGAGATAAGGGAGAATGTGACGAGCACCTGGAAGTACTCAAGGATGTCAACTCATTGACTGCCAGTCCCGACGTGCCACAGTGAGAAACTGTAATGACCTCCTCAGGAGACAGACACGTGCTGCAACCGACATGGTACCCTTCATTGTCCAGTACTTCCCAGGAGCCAAAAAGCTATGCCATGTTCTTCGCAGCCTGCACCTCGCCAAGACCTTCCTTACACCTCCACTTCTCACCTTTAATCCACCAAACCTCAAACAGATCATTGTTTGCAGCAAACTGCCCAGCTTTCAGGACAATACCATACGACCTTGACACGGTAGAAGCTGCAAGACATGTCAGAATGTCGACACGGATTCCACCAATACACATGGGGACACCTTCCACCATGTACGTGGCAGGTACTCATGCAGCTCAGCCAACGTTGTCTATCTTATACGCTGCAGGCAAGAATGCCCGGAGGCATGGTACATTGAAGAAACCAAGCAGAGGCTATGGCAATGGATGAATGGACACCACACAACAATCAACAGACAGGAGGATTTCCTCCCAGTCAGAGAACACTTCAGCAGTCCAGGACATTCAACCTTGGACCTTCGGGTGACCGTACTCCAAGGCAGACTTCAGGACAGGCAACAACGAAATGTGGCTGAACTGAGGCTGATCGCCCAGTCCCGTATCCATGGGGATGGCCTCAACTGGGACCTTGGGTTCATATCAGACTACAGGTGACCCCATTGCATTATACACACACACACACACACACCATTTAAATGGAGAAAAACTGCAGAAGATCTGAAGAGCCTTGTGTGTAAGTCACAAAATGCTTGCCTCCAAGTTCAGCGATAGGGTTAAGGTTAGGGTTAGGTCGTGGGGGAAGGCAAATAGAATGTGAACCTTTATTTCAAAGGGAATGGAATATAAGAATAGGGAGGTCTTGCAAAAACGAGGCACTAGCCAGACCACACCTAGAATACTACAAACTGTTTTGACCCTCTTATGTAAGAAACTGAAAAAGTACTGGAGTCTATCCAGAGAAGCTTCACTAAGTTGATTTCACATATAGAAGCTGGTGAGAAGAGGTTGAATAGGTTGGGCTTTTACTCATTGTAGTTTAGAAAGATGAGAGGTGATCCTACTGGAACATAAAAACTTCTAGAGATGTGGAGTGATTGTTTCCCCTTGTGGGAGGGCTTAGGACCAGAAGGAATAATGTCAATAAGTGGCCACCCATTTAAAACAGAGATCAAGAGAATTGTTTTTCTCTCAGAGCTTGGTGCAACTGTGGACTCTTTGCGACAGAGGGCTGCTGAGGCTGAGTGCTTAAATATGTTCAAGGCTGAGCTAGATTTTCAATCAGTAAGCAAATCAAGGGCTATGGGGATAGCGCAGGAAAGTGGAGTTAAGGATCATCAGGTCAAAGGCACGGACTCAATCGGCTGAATAGGCTCCCTCTGCTTCTAGATCTTATGGTCTTATGATCCTTTTACACTGCAGAGAGATGAACACACTGTAGGATAATTAGGAATATTACCAGGCAAGGTAAAACTGAAGACATTGTTGAATGGAATGTTTTGGTGGCAACGAAGAAGAGAGCAGGCTTACATGGTATTGAAATGAAAGTCCAAACTGTAGAGATACGGTGGCTAGATTATTGAAGATCAAAAGTCTGGGAGGTATGGGAACATCTTAACAGGACAAGGTGTGGGTTTTGGATTTCTTGACAGTGACTGGAGATGTAGAGATAAATTTCTCACTGTGTCCAACACTATACCAACTTGTGACAGGTTCTCATGCACGAACCGCACACCAAGGATACCCATTAGTGCAAAACCTTAAAATTGTATTTGGCCTTCAAGGTAAAGTCAGCGACACATAAGAATCTTGTTGCACCCGTTTCACAGTGGCTTAAAGATGTTTTCTTAGGTTGTGTGGAAAGCCAGATGTTTTACTCACTTAACTCAACAGCACTAGGGAAAGGAGAAGGAGAATGGCTATTCTCAGGGAAGGAGAAAGTGAGGACTGCAGATGCTGGAGATCCGAGCTGAAAATGTGTTGCTGGAAAAGCACAGCAGGTCAGGCAGCATCCAAGGAACAGGAGAATCGATGTTTCGGGCATAAGCCCTTCTTCAGGAATCAGGGAAGGTCAGAAGCACACACAGTGAGCTGCTGCTGATGGGGTTTGTAAAGTTGGGTTAGAGTAGTGAAGTTTGGGAGAGGGATCTTGCCGGTTTGAGGGTAAAATCAGGGAATGTAGAGGAATGGAAGAGAGATCCACAGGAGGACAGAGGGTGAAGTGAGTTGAGAACAGCAATGTCTGTTCTAACCTGCACAATCGTTCAGAGGGTCTCTCCATGGCAATCAGTATGTGAATGCACTGACTTCTGGTTCCAGAAACCATTTCCATGCACAGACCTTGGAGAGTCTGTGCAGTATCATTAATAATTAACAGGAACATAGGTATGGTGAGAGGGTGTTGGGGACAGCCAGTTGTCAGTGGTGTCTCCAAATGTGTAACCCTCTCAGAGTGCTGGCTGGCAATGTCATCGAATCATAGAATCCCTAAAGTATGGAAACAGGCTATTTGGCCCAACAAGTCCACACTGGACATCTGAAGAGAATCCCACCCAGACCCATTCCCCTACCCTATTACTCTACATTTCCTCTGACTAATGCACCTAGCCTACACATCCCTGAACACTATGAGTAATTTATCATGACCAATTCATCTAACTTGCACATTTTTAGACTGTGGGAGTAAACTGGAGCATCCAGAGGAAACCCACGCAGACACGAGGAGATCGTGCAAACTCCACACAGTCAGTCAACCAAGGCTGGAATCGAACCTGGGTCCCTGGCGCTGTGAGGTAGCAGTGATAATCACTGAGCCACTGTGCTGCTCAAAGGGCTTTGAGTTCACCTACAACATTTTAATCACCCTCCCAACTGCTATCACTATCAGACAATGTCCTTTACAATGCAGGGGAGGGAGGGCTAGCCAAGTCTGCATACTCAGCCTGCTCCCACAGAATGGCCAGTATAACACTGATGAAGGGCTCTGGCCCGAAACGTCGAATTTCCTGTTCCTTGGATGCTGCCTAACCTGCTGTGCTTTAACCAGCAACACATTTTCAGCACTAACAGGAACACTCAATTAAATATGAACAAACCATTCCACCTTCTTTCAGAATAAAGGAAATGTGCAAAATATGGCATGCCAGTACAATTTGCTGCCTGACGAAGCTTGTCGCAACAAATAATGATAATTGACACAT
The DNA here is from genome assembly GCF_020745735.1 of Hemiscyllium ocellatum. Classification (NCBI taxonomy): domain Eukaryota; kingdom Metazoa; phylum Chordata; class Chondrichthyes; order Orectolobiformes; family Hemiscylliidae; genus Hemiscyllium; species Hemiscyllium ocellatum. The sequence goes on from NC_083406.1 coordinate 102,737,161, forward strand.
GGATAAAGTGAAATCAGCGTCATGTGAAACATTTACAAGTGGAATTTAATTTTCAAAAGCATCCATCCCACCTTTATACTCCCATGTCTGATGTTAACAGTAATAAAGTTGGGCAGGCAAGTATTGGTAGAATAGGTTTGAACCCTTGGATTCAACATTAAAACAGAAATTGCTGGAAAAAGCTTAGCACGTCTGACAGCATCTGTGGACAATGACTCTTCCTGTAGATTCAGCATTATCAGTCATTGCAAGTTTCTCAAACAAAAGAACATCCCCCACAACTAAATCACAACTGTTTTGCATGCATATCACTGGCACTTTGAATACTAATCATAATTGCAAGGGGAAAAAAAAAGAGAGAAAACTGAAATATTGCACAGTTCTGGTTAGACATCAAGGACAGCATGTTACTGACAAAATCCGATTACGTTGTTTTACGATTAACGTGTCTATTAGAGTTAAAGTAGTTGGTGGTGCAGCAATCCAGAGACAGAACATCCCAAGTGCAGGCAAGGATTCTCGGCTGGGAAATATTGAGCAATGTGTCAAGACTTGCAGATGAGGGCAGGTTATTCATGAAGGACACAGTAATCTCATGGAGCTTGACAAGGATGCGAGTGATTGGTTCGATTCACTTCTCGGAACACAATACCGAAGAGAAGAGTGTTTAAAAATTGAATCCTCAAGATAATTAAGACATGAGTTGGGATTTCAGCAGTAGTGGGAGAGGTGTTAGAGAGTAGGTCAGGAATGAACACAACATCAGACCAGGAAGAATGGTTAAAGCTTATTTCAGAATGTAACTGTTGGTAAGGAATTTTAAAGAGGAGTCTTAGTCCTGTGTTCAGCAACGTAAATCATAGAATCCCTCCAGTGTGGAAGCAAGCCAGGTGGCCTATTGAGACCACACCAACCTTCCAAAGAACATCCAAGCCAGACCCACTCCCCCTACCCCATCCTTTTAACCCTGCATTTTCCAATGACTAATCTACCTAGTCTGCACATCCCTGGGTACTATGGGCAATTTAGCATGGCCAATCTACCTGACCTGCACATCTTTAGACTGTGTGAGGAAATTGGAGCACCCGGAGGAATTTACATAGACACAGGGAGAATGTGCAGACTTCACACAGACTGTCACTTGAGGGTAGAATCAAATCCAGGTCTCCTATCCTGTGAGGCAACGCTGCTGGTCACTGTGCCATCTTTGTCTAAAGGATGTTAGTTAGTTGGTGGCACTTAAAGTTTCAATCTATCTACATGTATAATATGTAACGGCAATGACTTAAAAAGACTTTGATTATGGTGAGGTCAAGCCTTCCCTTCTACACTTTATGAAACAGCAAGTTTTCTCGTTCATCCTAAAATTATTATGAGGCACATCACTATCTTATCTGGTTGCCACAAACATGATTCTGACTGTGGAGGCTTCTGCCTCAAATAACAAATCTCTTCACCCATGAGCAACTCCAACATTTTAATCAGAGAGTGATCTGGAGGTTCATGAAATTCAATTAGGTGTTTGTGGAAATGAAAACAGTGGCTTAGTTTTTGTCAATTTTAAGCTGAAGGAAATTTCACCTGATGCATTCCTTGAACTCAGACAAGCGGTCCATATAAATAGAAGATTACCCATGGTTGTGGACTGTGTTGTTAATGAATAACATGCAAATGATGAATGGTGAATGGTAGAGGAGCAATGATTGAGCTTTGGTGAACAACACAGACGACCCAAGAAATATCCATGAAAATACTATTGAATTGTATTGTAACAGTTTCTGCACAAATATATTGGAATGTCCAACACAAAACTATAATGAATCCAATTAATAGATGACAATTCATACAGTGTCTAACAGAATGAATATGTTGAGATGTTTCACAGAGATATTTTTCTTAATTTGTTTTATGAGGGAGTGGGCATCACGGATGAGGCCAGCATTTATTGCCTGTTGCTGAATACTTCATGATATCTGCCTACTTGAACTGCTGTAGCCCTTGAGGTGTTAGGGACATCTAGTGCTGTTAGCAAGGGAGTTCTTGGATTTTGGTTGTGACTGTGAAGGCACGGTGATATAGTTCCAAGTCAGGATGGTGTGTGACTCGAAGCTGAACGTGCAGGTAGTGGTGGCTGCTGCTGTCCTTCTAAATGTGAGTTTGGTCGGTGATATCAAAGGAGCCTTGGTGAGTTGCTGCAGTGAATCTTGTAGATGGTATATATTGTGCTGCCACTGTGCATTGCTGATGGAGGAAATGAATGTCAGCTGTGGTTGATGGGATCAATTGGACTGCTTTGTCCTGGATGGTATTGAGCTTCTAAATGTTATTAGAGCTGCACTTGTCCAGACAAGTGGAGAATATTCTATCACAAGCCTGACTTATGCCTTGTAGATGGTGGTCATAGTTTGGGGAGGTGAGTTATTCACTACAGAATTCCTAGCCTCTAACCTATTCTTGTAGGCACTATGTTTGTATGCCTGGTGCAGTTCAGTTTATAGTCAATGACAACTCCCAGGAAAGTGACAGTGAGGGATTCAGTGACATTAATGCCGTTGCCGTTGAATGGCAGATGATTAGATTCCTGCTGTATGACATGGTCTTCGCTTGGCATTTGTGTAGTGTGAATCTTGCTTATGGCTTATCAGCCCTAGCTTGGACATGGTCAGGTTTGCAACATTTGGACACAGGTTACTTCAGAATCTGAGGAATCAAGAATGATGCTAAACGTTGTGCAGTCATCGGTGAACACCTTCACTTCTGATCTTATGATGACAAGAAGGCGATTGATGAAACAACTGAAGATTGTTGGTCGAGGACAGCTCCCTAAGGAATTCCTACACTGGAGCTGAGATAACTGATTTCCAACAACCATAAGCATCTTCCTTTCTGATAGCTATGACTAACTAGCAGATTGCATTCCCTAAGATTCACCCTGATTACAGTTTTGCTAGATCTCCATGATGCCACACCCAGTCAAGTTCTATCTTGATGTCAAGGGCAGGGACTCCCATTACACCTCTTTTGTCCATGTTTTGATCAAGCTTATAATGAGGTCAGCATCTGAGCCCTGGTGAAACTCAAAATGGATATCCATGACCAGGTTATAACTGAGCAAGTGGAGTTTGATCTGAAAATGTGTTGCTGGTTAAAGCGCAGCAGGTCAGGCAGCATCCAAGGAACAGGAAATTCGACGTTTCGGGCAAAAGCCCTTCATCAGGAATGAGGAAAGTGTGTCCAGCAGGCTAAGATAAAAGGTAGGGAGGAGGGACTTGGGGGAGGGGCGATGGAGATGTGATAGGTGGAAGGAGGTCAAGGTGAGATGATAGGCTGGAGTGGGGTGGGGGCGGAGAGGTCAGGAAGAAAATTGCAGGTTAGGAGGGCGGTGCTGAGTTCGAGGGAATCGACTGAGACAAGGTGGGGGGGGGGGGAATGAGGAAACTGGAGAAATCGGAGTTCATCCCTTGTGGTTGGAGGGTTCCCAGGCGGAAGATGAGGCGCTCTTCCTCCAACCGTCGTGTTGTTATGTTCTGGCGATGGAGGAGTCCAAGGACCTGCATGCAGTGGGAGGGAGAGTTAAAGTGTTGAGCCATGGGGTGGTTGGGTTGGTTGGTCCGGGCGTCCCAGAGGTGTTCCCTGAAGCGTTCCGCAAGTAGGCGGCCCGTCTCCACAATATAGAGGAGGCCACATCGGGTGCAGCGGATGCAATAGATGATGTGTGTGGAGGTGCAGGTGAATTTGTGGCGGATATGGAAGGATCCCTTGGGGCCTTGGAGAGATGTAAGGGAAGAGGTGTGGGCTCAAGTTTTGCATTTCCTGCGGTTGCAGGGGAAGGTGCCGGGAGTGGAGGTTGGGTTGGTGGGGGGTGTGGACCTGACGAGGGAGCCACGAAGGGAGTGGTCTTTGCGGAACGCTGATAGGAGAGGGGAGGGAAATATATCCCTGGTGGTGGGGTCCGTTTGGAGGCGGCGGAAATGACGGCGGATGATACGCTGTATATGGAGGTTGGTGGGGTGGTAGGTGAGAACCAGTGGGGTTCTGTCCTGGTGGCGGTTGGGGGGCCGGGGCTGAAGGGCGGAGGAGCGGGAAGTGGAGGAGATGCGGTGGAGGGCATCGTCGATCACATCTGGGGGGAATCTGCGGTCTTTGAAGAAGGAGGCCATCTGGGCTGAACGGTATTGGAACTGGTCCTCCTGGGAGCAGATTCGGTGGAGACGAAGGAATTGGGAATATGGGATGGCATTTTTACAGGGGGCAGGGTGGGAGGAGGTGTAGTCCAGGTAGCTGTGGGAGTCAGTCGGTTTATAGTAGATGTCTGTGTTGATTCGGTCGCCCGAGATAGAAATGGAAAGATCTAGGAAGGGGAGGGAGGAGTCTGAGACAGTCCAGGTGAATTTGAGGTCGGGATGGAAGGTGTTGGTAAAGTTGATGAACTGTTCAACCTCCTCATGGGAGCACGAGGCAGGCTGATACAGTCATCGATGTAGCGGAGGAAAAGGTGGGGGGTGGTGCCAGTGTTGTTGCGGAAGATGGACTGTTCCACATTTCCTACGAAGAGACAGGCATAGCTGGGACCCATGCGGGTGCCCATGGCAACTCCTTTAGTTTGGAGGAAGTGGGAGGATTGGAAAGAGAAGTTGTTCAGGGTGAGGACCAGTTCAGTCAGTCGAAGGAGGGTGTCAGTGGAAGGGTACTGGTTGGTGCGGCAGGAAAGGAAGAAGCGGAGGGCTTTGAGTCCTTCGTGATGGGGGATGGAAAAGTGGAGTTTGATAGCAACGTTGATTATACTTCCATCATTCTACTGAGGATTCAGTGTGGACAGATGGGCCAGTAATTGGTCAGGTTGGATGTGTCTTGCTTTTTGTATACAGGACGTACTTTAGAAATTTTCCACACTGTTGGGCAGATGCTAGTGTCATAACTGTCCTGGCAAAGCTAGACGAGGGGAGCGACAAATTCTGGAGCACAAGTCTTCATTCCCATTGCTGGAATGCTGTCAGGATCAATAACCTTTGGAGTATCCAATGTCTTCAGCTGTTTCTTCATACCATGGGCAGTCAATTAAATTGGCTGAAGACTGTCATCTGATACTGAGCATCACAGAAGAAGGCCGCGATGGATTGTGCACTCTGCACATTTGGCTGAAAATTGTTACAAATCCTGCAGCTTTATCTATTGCTGATGTCCTTTGAGGATGGTGAGACATGTGGAACCCTCCTCACTGGTTTGTTATTTAATTGTCTAGTTATTCCCCACCATTCACGACTGGATGCAGCAGGACTGCAGGGCTTAGATTTGATTTGTCGGTTGTGGAATTGTTTAGACCAGTCTACCACATGCTGTTTCTGTTGTTTGTTACATCAGGTGATGTTTGGGAACAGCTAAGATTGATCCATTAGGAAGTTCATATTCACCCACAGAGATGGGCAAAAGTGGGATATGAGATAGCTTTAGCAAGTAGGGTTAAGGAAAATCCAAAGGGATTTTATAAATACACTAAGGACAAAAGGACAAGTTGAACCAAAGAGTCTGTTTCCATGCTGTACACCTCTATGACTATATGTACAAGATAAATAAGCATTAGCACTATTTGTCCATCTCTGATCCAAAATAAAGGAAGTCCTCAGCTCTTTAGCAGGAATATTCTGACATGGATTTAAAGTATGTAGTGAGGAAAACAACGGCCTCATTCATTAATGCAGGTGATGTGAATAAGACCCTTTTCAAATCCACACAAAATGCTTGGCAACAATCTGTCCCTTATATCTGTTTTCCTAACTGTCATAAGGAGTATCAATAGACCATAAAATCATAGACATAGACATAGGCATAAGTAGGCTGCTCAGTCCATCAAATCTGTTCGACCATTCAATGACATAATGGCTGATCTAATCATCCTCAACACCTTTTTCCTACCTTTTCCCCATTACCCTTCAGTCCCTCACGAATTAAAAATCTGTCTACCTTAGCCTTGAAGACACCCAATCAGCCAGCCTCAACTCTCTTTGTGATAAAGAATTCCACAAATTCACAATGCTCTGACAGAAGAAATTCTTTATCATCTAGGATATTGTTAAATTGATGCATATTAGCATTTCTGATCAAAGGTCAGTATTTTCAGTGTTAAGTCAAAGGCAGTTTCAAATCATACATGACTTTAAATCAAGTATGTAGTCTGATATCTAAGGTGAAGAATGCTTTCCATAATTCAAGGTTTCATTATTGGTTACATATTTCATGGACACAAACATTGTAAGATTTTGGATATTGATATTATGGCTCAGCACATTCAAGGTAATCCTACTTTCTTTGGTGCACCTCTGGGATATGGCATGAATTATCTGGTTTTAACTGTAATCTCAGTTGTCCATTGTCTGAAAACCTGTCATATTGAAGAGAGTGGATCTGTAGAAGGTAATATATAGTCTGTTTAGTAATAGTTTTCACTGCTTCAGGTAACATGAAAGATTTAACAGTAAATGCACATTGACTGGGTGTAGAAATTTGCTGATGCCATGTCTTTTTTCCAGGCATAAAGTGGACCAAATTGTCAGACTGGTGGAGAATATGCCATTCAGCATACCAATACAGGTGTTGGAGAGAAAGGTGACAAGGACTATACAGTAATCACAGAAACTAGTCAGATTCTTAGAAGAAAGTTAGTGTATGTAAATGTCTTTATGACAATTGCCTTGCCATGTATCCTAAACCTTTAGTTACTCTTCCCACTTTTGTGCATTTTAATCAACAGAGCAGATTTGTAATTAATTATACAAACCCCTGGAGGAAACACATGGAATAAAATAGCATTATTTCCTTTCTTTTTATTTGTAGGAAGCCTTGGGCATAAGGCAAACCAATCCAGCAACTGTGCAGTTGATCCCTGCAAAATGAGCCATATCTTTATTGGTCAATGTCAGCATGTGCTGCAGCTGTCACTATTAGAAGGATAATCCCTCTACCCAATCTCACTCAAGATGTTTTTAATGCTACTCAATGTCTTAAAATGACACATAATTTATTGGATTTGGTATAATTTACAACTTGGAGTATTCAAAGTCTGCATTCATTCAGCAAATAAATCAGAGCAGACATGCAGATTTCATATCCAATAAGCACCAATTATTAGTTGGTCCATCTTTTTACAAGTCAGAAGGTTATGCTTTCAAGTCTTGCTCCAGTGACCTAAGCTCAAACTCCAGGCTACCAACCTAGGGTAGTGCTGACAAGGGCCTGTACTGTTAAACGTGCTGTCTTTTGAATGAGGCATTAAACCAAGGCTCCCTTCACAATTGCCTCTCACCTGCATCCATCCATCACTTTCCCACCCACCAAGAGGATGGTGCCGAGTTGGAGGGTTGGATCTGGGATAAGGTGAAGACGAGGGGAGATGAAGAAACAGGTGAATCGACATTTCAGAGAACATCTCTGGGACACACGAATTAAATAACTCCACCGCCCTGTGGCTGAACACTTCAACTCCCCCTTCCTTTCTGCCAAGAACATGCGAGTCCTGGGTCTCCGCCACCACCAACGTGTAGCCACCCAAGCCTGGAGGAGGAATGTCTCATCTTCCGCCTTTGAACCACCAACTGTACGGGATCAATGTGGATTTCAACAGTTTCCTCATCTTCCTTCCCCCCCACCTTACTCCAGATCCAACTCTCCAACTTGGCACTGCCCTCTTGAACTGTCCTACCTGTCCATCTTCCTTCCCACCTATCTACTCCACCCTCCACTCCTACCCATCACCATCACCCCCCACCTTCATCTACCTATTGCATTCCCAGCTGCTTGCCCCCAGCTCCACTCCCTCCCATTTATCGCTCAGCACCCTTGGGCTCCCTCCACATTCCTGATGAAGAGCTTATGCTCAAAACATCAATTCGCCTTCTCCTTGGATGCTGCCTGACCTGCTGTGCTTTTCCAGCACCACACTTTTTGACTCTGATCACCAGCATCTGCAGTTCTCACTTCCCACCCCCCCAGCCCCAACCCCAACCCCTGCCATTTATCTCCCAGTACTCTTGGGCCCCCTCCACATTCCTGATGAAGAGATTATGTTCTAACAATCGACTCTCCTGCTCCTTGGGTGCTGCCTGATCTGCTGTGCTTTTCCAGCGCTGCACTTTTCGACCCCTTCATTCACCCAGCCTCCCCCTCATGTGAAAGTAAAGGATTGTATGGCACTGTTTGAACAAGAGCTGGGTTAATGTTCATTGATTAATTCATTCTGGTGTCTTGTGCATTCTCAATGTTAATGTCCTAGTTAGAATTTATCCACCTATCAAAATTATTAAAACAGATTATCTAAATGGCTGCTTGTGAGAGCTTGCTGTGAGGTGTAAATTAGCACTGCCACAGAGTTTAATTGTCTATAACAGGCACCAAAACATTCTGAGGTCATGAAAAGTGCTGCATAAATGTATGATAGATTTTATTATTCATAAGTAAACTGAACTTGAAGTAGTTATTGACAATAAAAAGTGTTACCGTTATAAACAACCTACTTTCATGCCACAAAGCCCTCTAAGGAATTTGAAGAATAATTGGAATCAGACCAGAAGTTAAACAAAAGTATTTTAAATTAAAACTATTTGGGGATTGAGCTTGAAATGCTCATGTATGTTTTAACCAAGTTTTAACTCTGGATGAGAAAGGAAAATACATCAAGCTGAATTAACTGAAAAGAGAAGGTTCAGAATGAACAACATCCTGGCTAGAACAGACACAAATCATCCTGAGTATCAACTATATCACATATATTTAGTGTGGGGAATTGGCCAAGACAATGTCAGTTCTAAACCCTAAAATGTGGATACAGTTGCAGCATCTATGTTCTGTTTTGTAAATCTCATGGATAAACAATAATCAAAACAAAACATCATTTAAATCATTTAACTGCTGCTCGAGATTCTGCACCAATTTTAAATAAGAATTCATGCATGTGAATTAGTTTTGAATGGGGTAAAATGGAGTGCAGAATATTGTATCGTTTGAATTGGACACCATCGTGTAACTTTTTTTTTAAAAATAAGCAAGTGTCTTGTTGCCGTGAGATTTTCAATACAACTTTAGCTTCAGAGAAGAACTACTGTAAATTCGATATAATATATGACGGTTGCCTGCTAGACTGAAAAACATAAACTTAACGAGCATTGAAAGATGGAAGTTGCTGTGTAGGGGGGAAACATTAATGAAATCTGATCGAAATTGATTAATTGCACAGGCGATTTTTAAAAAATCTATTTCTAATACAGGGTACAAAAAATGCAAAGCACTTTTACAAATAGATTGAACTCAGAGCGATTTACAGCCCTACCGTTTCAGGTCGTCCATTCTGTAGATCTCGTTTTCAATGTAAGTCTGTAAATGTTGCAGAAGCACCTTTTCCACGGCGATTTCTTCCTGGATGTTGAGGAGGGAGGTGTACAGGTCTCCCCGAGTGGGTGACAGCGAGGGGCAGTTCACCAGACACAGTAACAGGGAACTCAGCCACGGTAGCATTTTGTAAAACTCTCCGGACACTCCTCAGGCAGACTTGACTACTTTTCACTGTGAAAGTCAACGTCTGCACGAGTGCTCTCTGTGATGGAAAGTGCTCGTTTTACAAAAGAGTAGGGATTGTATTTCCAGAGCATTTCAGAGACAAAATCGACGCTCCCCTTAACCCATATTCTGTACGTTCCAATGAAATGGGTCTTGTTGTTTTGCTTGTTACTGCTGGACAGTGCAGCTGTATCAGCCGAGGAATGGGGAGGGAGTGTTATCTCACTGGTGTCTGAATGGTTTGTTGGCTCAGACTTCTCAACAAGCGCCAAGGGGCCGTGAGGAATGATGTGCTGCCTTTATAGGGAATTCACCAAGCTCCTGCGGGGCCAGACTTGGCTATTTCTGCGGTAGGGCAGATTCCGCCACTCCCAAGAGCCGAAAGAGAACTCGCCTCATGGCATTTTATTGCCCCCAGCCCCAAACTGAGAGTTTTAAAAACTCATTGCCGTAATTATACATTGTACTTTACTACCTTGAGATTGAAATGTGGAGGCAAACTGACTGTCGAGATCATTATTTTCATGAAAAGTGTTGATTTTGCATCTTGGATTACTCCTGATGTGACTTACACCCTCTGCAACCCTTAACATGATTCATGTAGTCGCAATTTGGATTTATTACCAAATAAACATTGTATACCAATTACTTCCAGAATCTCTTTTTTGTGGTTCATTTTTTTTTGTGGGAAAAGGAGTTGTTTTTTGTGAATGACAGGGGTAAGGATAGATATGCTGTCCTTATAAACTTCATTGCTGGATGTCCTTTTCTTTGAACGTCTACAGTCCTAGTGGTGATGGCGCCCTCACTGGCACGAGGTAGAATTGCAGGCTTCTCATTCCTCTCAGTGAGGGAGAGGTACGTGTTCAATAGAGGACAATTCCCCGCGCAGTCGTTATCTATCTCTCCTCTTCTATAATAGCAGTATGACTGTACTCTGAATATACCCTTAACAACCTCATATTGATATACCTGACAGTAAGCACCTGGTTCTATTTAAAGGACAATAGTTTTAATTTTTGTGGCTAGCAATTAAAAATGGGTTGACATTGTTCTGACTCCCTGATTTTTTTCACCCATTCACAGGATGAGGGTGTCCCTGGATAACCAGCACTTATTGCCCATCCCAGTGGGCAGTTAAGAGTCAACCACATTGCTGTGGGCCTGGAGTCACATGTCGGCCCAGACCAGGTAAGAACAGCAGTTTCCTTCCCTAAAGGACATTCGTGATTGTGGGAGTTGAAGCAAGGGACAGATAGAAAGGGACAATGTTGGGCATGGAAAGGCCATGGTCAACAAGAGAGCTGGGAGTCAGATGAGGAGAAACTTCTTTACTCAGAGAGTTGTTAAGATTTGGAATGTGATGCGTGGGAGAGTGATGGAGATGAATTCCATAAGAGGGTTCAAAAGGGAGCTGGATATATATTTGAAAGTGATGAATTTAGAGGGCTATGGAGACAAGGCTGGAGAATGAGACTGGCTGGATAGCTCTTAATGGAGCAGGAGAAGACAAATGGCCTGCTTGTGCATGTTAAATTCTGTGATTCAATGAGCATGTGGTTTTCTGAGGGTGGATTAGGACGTGGATTGTTTGCCCATGGCATGGAAGTGGATGGACAACTTACACCAAATAGGGCCCCTCTTGAAGCACCCATGGCATTTTCCCCATTGCAGAGTGGCTCCATGCCATGTGCACAGGTTGTCCGCTCAATCAAGGTCACTTACCTGCAGTAGACCAAGTGACAATCAGTGCTGCAGACCCAAATGGTGCTTCTGAGGGATCTTCTCCTCCAATCCCCTCTATGTTGAGGTAGCCTGGTGATCCTCTCCCTATGTCAGCGGTATCTAACCCTCCTCATGGACACAGCAAGACTCTCCTGTTGCCTTCTCTGTAATTGGGTCTGCAGGATCCCAACCCAATGAGCAAGGTCAGTGAGCAAGGAATTGGCCAATTAGAAGGCTGTTTCTGGATGTATTATAAGCATCTTAATGTCAGCAAGTAAAGGATCCACATTTGTTCCTGACATACTGAAAATATAAACAGTAAACTCAACCAATCTGTTAGGGGAGAAATGCTCAGTGATTTGGCACAATATTTCTTTGTTTTACAGGCTACAGTGTGCAATAATAAATAGGCTATTATTAGTCATTTTGGACTCTGTAGTCCTACAAACATCGACTTTCAATGTTCATTAGTATGACATTAATATGCAAAAGATATTGGCCGATCTCTCCATTCTGTTCCCATGCTCAGCTGGGACCTGGGTTGATGATGCTACTTTTATGCACGGGAGAGATTGAGTTTTCAAAATATCAGAATTTCCAAATAATATCTGTGCATAGTTTTGTATGATGGTTTTACAACGTCTTGAGGCTACAACCTGAACTGATCACTTAAGGGGTTGGTTTAATTGAGATAGTTGGTTTAAGGTACAGGGTGATACCAACAGTGTGAGTTCAAGTCTGATATTGGCTGATGTTACCATGTATAATTCTCCTTCTGCAATCGCAATCCTTGCCTGAGGCATGGTGACCCTTAGATTAAACCACCACCAGTTGTCTGTTTCTAATGAGACAGCAGCCCTGTGGTCTGATCCCATTGCCTTTTTAATTAGCCACCATGTAAACAGGCATTAAATGGTGAACTGATATTTCTTAGTCACTAAGTGGTAGAAAGTACAGTACGACATATAAGCAACAATTAAAGGAGTTTGACTGAAAGCTGTTGTATGGAGACTATAGTGAGTTGATGCAAAGAGAGCCACACCTTCACCCAGCCAAGCAAGTGTCCTGCACAGTGACAACCTTTCACCTCTGCTCTCTTCATTCAAGGTAGTTTACCTGAGCTGGGAAAATTGCCATTTTAAAGCTCCTTCTACCACACAGTCAGACACACACAATACTGAAACAAAAACAGCAATTGCTGGAAAAGCTCTGCAAGTCTGCCAGCATCTGTGGAGAGAAATCAGAGTTAATGTTTCGGGTTGAGTGACCCTTTCTCAGAACTCAGCGCTTTCTCAGCTCTGAGGAAGGGTCACCCAACCTGAAACATTTACTCTGATTTCTCTCCATATATGTTGCCAAATCTGCTGAGCTTTTCCAGCAATTTCTGTTTTTGTTTCTGATTTACAGCATTCACAAGTTTTATGGTTTTTACATACAATACTGACCTCAGCTTTCTTCCCTCTCCTCACCAGGGTGGCAGAAGCAACCATCAAAGGGTAATTCTTACTGCAAATTCCTTCCTGGCCCTCCTTCAATCTTTGAAAGTCAGAATAGTTAAGGACAGTCCAACTGGGGAGACTCAAAGTCCAAAAGGCAATGTTTGCTCTCCCCTCCCAGATATTTTTCCTAACTCCACGATCTGCTCTTCCTTCTTGCTTGACTTCAGTTTTACTTGGGCTTTGTTGCTTCCACCTCAGATCTTTCTCCCATGTCTAAGCAGCTCAACATTGTTAGTCAACAGACAAATACCATCTTGAGGAATGTAATCAAATGGTAGGGGGTAACAATGCTTCAATTAGATCAAAGACCTTTATTGACCAGCAACCAGCAACACATTTTCAGCAAAGACCTTTATTAGTGTTGTTGTGAGTAAAACACCACAAGTTTCTTTTAATTCAGCTACTTGTGAAGAAATCTCGCAGACACTCAAGTACTGAAACAATGATTTAAATTTTATTGCATGTAGCAACCAAAGACTCATCAAATAGGCAAGTTAAGCCTCACAACTCAACTTACCAATACTTGATTGATGATGGAGCTTCACCATGACTTCATCAACAATGTTTGTCTCCGAATGTGTCCAGGGTTTGATCCTTATGCAAAGTTGTTCTCCAGAGTTCTGCTAAAGGGGAAATTCTAATGTTGGATTCTTATACAGATTTTCATTCTTCAGGTCTCTGTGGGATATTATTAATGACCTTTTTTAAAGACCTTTCATCCAAATTACTGCAGTCTACAGCTTGCTTTCTTATCAGAATTAGCTTCTTTGTTTCATGTTATATTTGGCATTGACTGTCTGTTTGAAGACACAGCTTTCCCCTGTAGTAATAAAGCAGCCAGTTAGTAAGCAGATGGCAAATAGTTTTGATCGTGTAGTTTCAATTCTTGCTTTTCCCAGGCATAGCTAATTGTTTTCAATTCCTGTATAAGTTTATTGCCCCTTAATAGTTTATTCCAGAGTTGTTGCTGCTTCTCTCTGTGCATAACAGTTTAGCTTTGCTGATTCATTCAATCCATGAACAGTTATTAAAGTTCTGAAGTTTATAATATCACAGTGTATCAATGTTGTCACATGGTGTTGAATTTATGCCATCATATTCTGTCTACTGGGATGAATGCAAGTTCATTGTGTCCTTATAATCTTGCCCACTGGTATCTTTATGAGGTGACTCATTGGAATAATGGAAACATCTGGAAAATAATCTGAATAGGGAACTATTGGCAGCTGTCCTTTGAGTCTCCCCATTCACCATATCCATGCCCCTCATAATTTTATAAACATCTATAAGGTCAACCCCCAGCCTTCGACACTCCAGGGAAAACAACCCAGCCTATTCAACTCTTCTTATTGTCCAAACCTTCCAATTCAGGCAGCATCCTTGTAAAGCATTTCTGAACCCTTTCAAGTTTAATAACACCTTTCCTTTAGCAAGGAGACCAGAATTGAATGCAATATTCAAAAAGTGGCATACAGCTGCAACATGATATCCCAACTTCTTAATACCTATTATAGCAGTTTATTATTATTATTTGTTAAACAAAGGCTAGTGAAGAAATTGTGGGCTCCAAGCAGCGATATTTGTATCAGTAACAGCCAAGGGTGAGGGACAGAGGATTGGAGGGTGGCTAATGTTGTGCCTTTATTTAAGAAAAGCTGCATGAAAAACCTGGCAACTCTAAACCATTGAGTCTAACATCAGTAGTGGATCAGTTATTGGAGGGAATTCTGAGAGATAGGATTTACATGTGTTATGGACCAGGCCAGACCCCTCAAAACATTTCAAGAAGATGGCCCAGACCCTAACTTTGCTATTTGATTTAAGCAAGTGTATAGTAGATATTCCAAAGAACAAAGAAACTTTACAGCCCAGGGACAAGCCCTTCGGCCCTCCATGCCTGAGCCAATCCAAATCTACTGTCTAAACCAGGAGAGAATCAGCTGGCCAGACTACTTAGTTTTAAACAAAACTGAATTTATTTACAAGATTATTGAGTGAAACACAAATAACAGAAAACAGAATATCGAATAACTTATCCTATCTGAAAACCCAACAGACTATCCCAACTTAATGATGCTGTTCCAAAAAATATTTGTAACAATCCCCATAAACATTCCTTGGCATCAAAGATAAAATGAAACATAAGATCTTACAGGAATGAAGTCAAAGAGAGAGAGAGAGAGAGAGAGAGAGAGAGAGAAAGGGTCCAGCAGCCTTTCCTCACACATACAGTGCTGCATTAAAACAAAACCAGCGATTTAATGAGCTGTGAGAACTGGCCACTTCCCTTTCATTATACAAGTGCTGTTTTAAAACTTGAAAGCCTTCTGCCTTAGTCAGTATCTGTTAGCTCTAAACAAATTGGCCCTAAAATCTATTCAAGCTTAGATTTTGTAGAACCTGTGTCATTTGCAACCTGTCTGAAAGAAACCAAGGACAGTGTAACATTGTTAAAGGAACAGCTTCATCACACATGCATTTGGAGACAGAAGGAGTGACTAGGAGTAGTCAGCATGGCATTGTGTGTGGGAAATCGTGTCTCTCAAACATCATTGGGTTTTTTATGGATATGACCAAAAAGGTAGATGAAGAGCTGTAGACATTGACAACATGGAATTCAATAAAGCCTTTGACAAGGTTCTACATGGTAGACTGCTTAGTAAAGTTAGATCACAGAGGATGCAGGGAGAGCTTACCAATTGGATAAAAAATTTGCTTAATGCAGAAGACAGAGGGTGGGGGAGGAGGGGCTTTTTTTCAGACTGGAGGCCTGTGACTAGCAGTGTTCTCCAGGGATCAATGCTGGATCCACTGTTTTTTTTATTTATATAAAAATTTATATGATTTGGATGAGAATTTAGTACTCATGGTTAGTAAATTTGCAGATGACACCAAGGTTGGTGGTATATTCAACAGTGAAGAAGGTTATCTAAGATTACCTTGATCCATTGAGCCAGTGTACAGAGGAATGATAGATGAAATTCAATTTGATAAATGCGATGTATTGTATTTCGGTAAAATGCACAAGGGTAAGACTTGTATAGTTAATGGTAGTGTTGTTGAACAGAGAGACCTCAGAGTTCAGGTACATAGCTCTTTTAAAGTTTTGTCAAGGGGAAAAAAGGTTGGTTAAGAAGGCATTTAGCATGCTTGTCCTTATTACTCAGACCATTGAGCATTGGAATTATGACATCATGTTGAGGTTGTACAGGACATTGGTGAGACCACATTTGGAGTAATGTGCACATTTCTGGGTGCTCTGCTATAGGAAGGATATTATCAAGTTGAAGAGAGTTCAGAAGAGATTTACAAGGATGTTGCCAGGACTAGAGGGTTTGAGTTATAAGGGGAAAGGCCGGATAGGCTGCACCTCTTTTCAATGGAGCATTGAAAGTTGAGGGGTAACCTTACAGAGGTTTATAAAATCATGAGGGGTGTAGATAAATGTTATGGACCTGACCAAACCCCCTCAAAATATTTTAAGAAGTTAGCCTAACGTTTTCTTTTTTTAAAGGCAAATGTAAAGTACAGAGGTGGAACAAGTGGAGAGTGTCAAGCTCCTGGAAGTGGTCATCCACAACAAGCTATTTTGGCCTCTTCATGTGGACGCACTGATTACAAAGGCCCAACAACGTCTCTTCTTCCTCAGGCAGCTGAGTAAATTTGCCATAACAGTGAATCCCCTTGCCAACTTTTATAGGTGCGCCACTGAGAGCATTCTGTCTGGATGTAACACTACCTGGTATGGCAACTATACCATTCAAGATCAGAGGCAGTAACAGAGTGTGGTGAACTCGGCTCAGACAATCACAAAGGCTATAGAATCCATTTACCAGGTCCGCTGTCAAGGAAAGGCCGCCAGCATTCTCAAAGATCTGGCAATGTTTTTCTACAACCTCTACCATCGGGGAGAAGGTACAGAAGCCTGAGCACACGCACCAGCTGGTTTTGTAACAGTTTCTACCCTACTATTGTTAGAATATTGAATGGACTCACAAACTCTTAACATTCACCCGTACCTGTGTTTTGTTTTTGCCGCTGTTTACATATTATTTATTATCTATGCTACTTAACTCTGTGATCTGCCAGTATTGCTCGCAAGGCAAAGCTTTTCACTGTGCCTCAGTACATGTGAAGTGAAATTCAGTGAAATTCAGTGAAATTCAATTCAATTCAGTGAAATTCAATTCAGTGAAATTCAATTCAGTGAAATTCAATTCAATTCAGTGAAATTCAATTCAATTCCTGTGTTCAGGATACAATTCGACGAGTCAAACTACTTGGCACAGAACTAAACACAATTTATTTAAACATTATAGTTAAAATACAACAAAAGAATGACAAACTTAGAATAACTTAATTCTCCTGGAAAACTTAACAGAATAATAGATATAGTGTCTATTATGAATTAATATTTCCAATATAGCAACATCCCAAAAACTCACTCCTTGGCAAAAAAGGCAAATTCAGAAACAGATTTTCTCACATGCAACGCCCATTGTAGGAAGTGTAACCCCAGCTTTTAGCTGTAACCAAGATCACCCTTGATCTTATTGAATAACAGAGCAAGATAAAAGGGCTGAATAGCTTATTTTTTATTCCTTGTTAGTAAGTTTTTTTGATTCTTGTGTATGATGTGAACATCACAGACCAAGCAAGCATTTGTTGCCAGTTCCTAGTTGCCCTTGAACTGAATGGCTTGCTCGGCCATTTTAGAGGACAGTTAAGAGTCAGGCTGTGGATCAGGAATCATATGTAGGCCAAATGTAGTAGATCTCCTGTTTTGGGGCATTAGGAAACTAAATGAGGTTTTATAAATGATGGTTCTGATGGTCACTAGCACTGAGACTAACTTTATGCTCCAGATTTCTTCACTGAATTTAAATTCCACCGGCTAGACACATGGTGGGGTTTTAACCTGCCCCAAGAGCGCTAACCTGGGTCTTTGATTATTAATCTAACAAATTATCCCTATATCACCATCTCTCTCTAAAATCTGTTTTACTTAACTAAATCCTATTATTTAGTGTAGTTGTTTCCCTGAAGGTGATATTTCAGCACAACTCTCTATACTTACATTAAACTTTATAATGTTCATACGACATGTTTATGCTCATCTTCATGACATGATTCACTCTCCCAATGCAAATTCCCATTATCACCCTAGGGACTCCCTTCCTCATGATGGTTTAAAACAAAATGTGTAAATATTACCAATTTAATCATTATTCCCTCTCATATACAAGAACCAAACCCAAATGCCACTAGTTCAAAATCCAAGCTTAAGAATAAATATGAATATTGCATTTATATATCTATATAGTTCACACATTTAAGTACTGGGGAGGTTTTCAACATGTGTATTCCACACATTTTATTTCAAAATGGTAGTTGTATCCTGTGTCTAGCAGCAGGTGGCAGTCAGATTTATTGTTGTATACAATCCATGCAATACCTGACAACAGGTAAGGAGAAATGTGAAGAGTTTGGAAAGTGATAAATGTATTACTAAACAACAATACCACATCCTTATAGACAATGCAAACATACAGGCTGCAAAATCAAATCAATACCTTCAAAGAACAATATATTTAGCATTAGGCTATTCTACACCCTCTGGTAACTGCATAGCGGTTGGAGTACTACCGTGCATGTTATACTCCAGTCACATATCATTCAGAGCCTTGTATTAGAAATATTTCATGCAGCAAGCCTTCGGGACACAACCTAATGATGTAAAGTCTCTTAGTAACACACAGCATGGAAAGCAGATTGGGTAAAAGTATGGCTCTGTTGGTGTTCCTTCAAACTGCAATATTCTATAATTGCTTGTGGGACAAGACAGCACCAAATACAAGGGATCAACAAGAAGATTACCTAAGTGGATTCCTTGGAGAATGACACCCTGAAGCTCTTTATCTGTAATAACTACAACTGTACTTGGAAAAGAAGAAATTAGTGGCATACTTCCAGCTGATATTAAGAATCACTCAGGCATAATTATGTCCTGCGATGTACTCCCCTCAATCATTAACACACAGTATGTGCACTCAAAAGGAGAAATACCTCTCATATATTGATAGAGCCCATGGAGTTAGAATTTGAACAATTGTCATTCCAGTCCCAGAAAAGGATGCCTATGAGCAGATGAATTGAGATATTACTTCATCTTAAACAGTCTCTCTCTCTCTCTCTCTCTCTGTCTCTCTGTCTCTCTCCCCCTATCTCAGAATAACATTTGCAGTCACTGGCGCAACAACTGGACAATGAATTAGTCTGGACGTGAAAAGATTCAGAGGAAAAACAGAAATCTTCCATCCATCTGGGCAGTTGGCACCTATCAATCTCTTTTCTGTAAGACATTAGCATCTCTGTTATCTTTCTGCTGTTTTTCAATCAAAGAAGAGATAAAAAGTTGGTCCTTCTGAGCAATGCAATAAATGATGCGTATGCATCTGTGAAAGCTAGATATGTCAAGAGCAGGAGTGAACTTGATTGTCATAGTCAGTGTCATCCTGCAACCTGGCAGCATGAAGCACATAGCTACAGCCTCAAGCCTGTGGAAGCATTTCCCCTTGCTTTTGCGAGGCTGATAAACCAAGGCTTGCTACTACAATTGGTGACATAAGGATAAGTGCGCACACTGGTGTCAGTTGATCCACCTTCTTGCATCTTGCACTGTTTCAGATGGGGCATTTGTAGTTGTGACATTAGAAGAATTTCATGCATTATGAATGTTTTGACCACTACCATAAAAATATCTAGTTTGCAGGTAAATGCATTGTTGTCCTCTAATCCGCAGCGAAAGCTCATACAGCGTATGTGCCATTGTGTATTTCTTCTCCTTTTGCAATACATTATTTTGCTGATACCATACTTGGTTTGTCAATGATTTCTGCAGGTAACTGTAGTGATTATAACGAGGTCAGTCAGGTGGCCCTCATAGAATATGAATTCCCTATTTGGGGCTGTTAATCCGGTCCAATCAGTGAGTCCTGGCTGACAGATAAAAACAAGAGTATCTCGCGGTTACATTAGAGGCGGGTGTCCTTGGAGAAGGAGCACGCGGTCTCCACCAACACCCTGGAGTTGTTCAGGGAGAGGTGGGTGCCGCAGGGAGTGGAGTGCATTATTTCCCCCTCCAACTCTATTTTGATTTAGTCCCTGCCCTCCCCTTCACTGGTTGATCACACAGCATTGGCCTTTGATGTGAAGGGCACTGCTTGTCACTGGCCACTCGGGTGTTTCCTTTCTTCCTGGTGGTGGAAATTGAATAAAGATTTGTACACTTTGTGTCTCTCACTGTCTCACAACTACACACACACACACCATGGGTGCTGGGGAAAAATAAGCACTACCGCAGTTAGGCGGTAGTGTGGGGGTTTTGAAATAAAAAAGAAAAAAAAATGATCACGCAGCATTGCCCTTTGGTGTGAAGGGCACTGCTTGTCACTGGCCACTCTGGAAAAAAAAAAGAAACAGGAGTATCTCGCGGTTACATTAGAGGCGGGTGTCCTTGGAGAAGGAGCACGCGTTCTCAGCCAACACCCTGGAGTTGTTCAGGGAGAGGTGGACGCCACAGGGAGTGGAGTGCATTATTTCCCCCTCCAAATCCATTTTGATTTAATCCCTGCCCTCCCCTTCACCGATTGATCACACAGCATTGCCCTTTGATGTGAAGGGCACTGCTTGCCATTGGCCACTCGGGTGTTTCCTAGCTTCCTGGTGGTGGAAAGTTGAATAAAGATTCGTACACCTTGTGTCTCTCACTGTGTCTCACACCTGCACGGACACAACATTGGTGCTGGGGAAAAAATAAGCACTACCGCAGTTAGGCGGTAGTGTGGGGGTTTTAAAAAAAAGAAAAACAGGACTGTTGGACGCCGCAGGGAGTGGAGTTCATTATTTCCCCCTCCAACTCTATTTTGATTTAACCCCTGCCCTCCCCTTCACCGATTGATCACACAGCATTGCCCTTTGATGTGAACGGCACTGCTTGTCATGGGCCACTCCGGTGTTTCCTTTCTTAAAATAAAAAAAAGAAACAGGAGTATCAGAGGATCTGTTCATTCTGACAGCTGGCTCTGAGGGAGGTGGATCAGTGTCAAGGACAATGCACGTGTAAATGAAATGTGATGGGATACCGGCCTCTGTGGAGTTATTTCAGTAACATTTGCTGTTACTGTTTCTACACAACTGTTCGCTGCATGTTTTTAATGCCAGAAAGAAATCTGATTAACAAATCACTGGATAAATTAAAACAAAAACACATACAAGAAAACAACTGTTCAATCAGTCCAAGGAGCATCCTTTCCTTCTTATTTAGACGAGCAAAGTCCACAAACAGCTTGCACTAGCCTAACAGGTCAGGTGGAAAGGTTCTGCTGAGTGACTGAGAAATGGGGAAAAGGATGCCCTCCCTGAATCTGCAGCAGCACTTTTGCAAGAGCCCTTGTAGGAAGACCAAGCCAGTCACTATGTCTGATTAGAGATCTGAAACATAGGCACTATGTTCACTGGAGCCAAGATGGTTCTTGGGGAATTAACAGAGAGTTCAAAATTATGTAAGCTGAATAGTGAAAGGTTGTTTTCATGGGCTGATTAAAGCAGTCATATGAAGGCAGAAGCTTAACATTGATATGGAAAGCATAAGGGAGAAAATGTTTATTGACAAAGAGTCATATGACTATTAATGGCATTATCAGAGGTGCTAACCGAAGCTGAACTAATGATAATGTTTAAGAAAGTATCAGAAAAGTACAAAACATGAAATGGTTTGGAGGAAGAAGGGGACTAAACTGTGTCAATAATAATTAGAATAGGCAAGATTAACTAAATAGTACAATTATAAAGAGGTTACAGGAATATGCAACCCTCCTCTAAACGTGGTAGGACAAGTTTCAAAGTTTGTCAGGGAGGCATATAGGATCCTTGGTTTTAGCAACTCGAGTCACATGCTGTAAAATAAATAGCATAAACAAGTAAGTTTATTTAGTATTCAGTCATTTGTTTGCTGTATATTTAACAATCTGGACAAGGGCCAGGTTATATGAATCTCCATCTGTAGAATCCATTGACACTTGTCTTGCGTTCAACAATAAAACCTTTTTATTCAGAATGACAGTCTTTAATTCACCCTCGCTTACTTTTCACTTTCAGAGCTCTCCATCACCTTCAGTTTAATTTAATTTCATTTTTATGCATATCTTCCTTTTTCCCTCATCAATTGCTTTGCATATTATTTAATCTTTCTGCTTGCTATTTTACTGTATTCTTTCGTTTTGTGTGTCCTTACTCTTGCGGTTTTATCGGAGTCATTCTGCTTATTTATTCATCACTCATCCCTTGAGCTTTTTATTTTTCTCTTTCTAGTGACCTACTCTGTCCGTTGGGTTTATCAGCTGCAATGTTAGTATTTGCCAGCACCTTCTCAAGCAGGTTAGTTGAAGCAATGTGGTCCCTATGACATAACCAGAAGCATTAAAACTTTGCAATGTAACTGGGCAGAAAAACGTGCAGACAAAAGAGCATCAGCTAAACAGCAAGAGTAATACCCTGTTGTGAAAAGCTGAAGGGATAGGCTGTTCGATACGATCTATCAGTCATTGGGACTGGCATCATACTGGCTCTGAAATATTCCACATCACCTGTTTGTGTGACAGCAGTACCCTCATCGTCAGGGTGATGATGATGCTGGTGGTAATGCCCCTGAATTAGTCACCAAGGGTCTGAGAGCCTAAGCGGGTATGAAAGGAGATTCTTAGGTGGTGCGAACTAAGACGTGGACAGCAGACACTCGGGTGATCCCAAAAATTATGAGGGACATGGATAGAATAAATAGACAATGTCTTTTCCCTGAGGTCGGGGAGTCCAGAACTAGAGGGCATAGATTTAGGGTGAGAGGGGAAAGATATAAAAGAGGCCTAAGGGGCAACTTTTCACACAGAGGGTAGTACGTGTATGGATGAGCTGCCAGAGGAAGTGGTGGAGGGTGGTATAATTGCAACATTTAAGAGACATTTGGATGGGTATATGAATAGGAAGCGTTTGGAGGGATATGGGCCAGGTGCTGGCAGGTGGGACTAGATTGGGTTGGGATATCTGGTCGGCATGGGTGGGTTGGACCGAAGGGTCTGTTTCCATGTTGTACATCTATATGACTCTATGAGACAGACCAGCCAGGAGTGCTTTGGAATAGCTGTATCTAAAAGTAATGGAACTTTAAATGAGGCACAAACTGAGTAACTTTGATGTTTGATGGCAGGCAGCATTTGTGCACTTCTAGCTTCTCTTCTAAACTTCCTGTTTGTTCAAGAAGAAACATTTTTTTTAATGTTAACAAACAGACTTGCATTTAGGTAGTGCCTTCCACAATTCCAGGTCAATTCAAAACAATTCACAGCCAAGGAAGTAGTTTTGAGGTGTGGTCAGTGTTATAATGTGGGTAAAGTGGAAGTTAAATTGTGCACAGCAAGCTCCCATTTGGAGTAAAGAAGTGAATGAACAAACAGTCTGTTTTAGTGCTGTGGGTTAAAAATTAGTAGGGCACGGGGGAAATTTCCCTCACTCATCTAAATAGTGCCTCAGGATTCCTTACGTTTACTTGAGATGATAGACAGGCACCTTGGATTCATCCTCATTTGGAATAGAGAGATAAAATATCCAATCATGTGACTTGTAATTCTTTTACAAGAAAGCTACATAAAGGGGTTAAAACTATCACATATTTTCCAAAGGCTTTTGTCCTGAAATAAGCAGAATAGGTTGCCTGAATGCTTATAGTCTGCCAATTAAAAATAGAGAACAGATCATTGGCCATTAATGCAATGAAATCAACAGATTTAACACCAATCTAGACAGTTACTCGCCTGGCCCATGCTGTTCTATTTTAAAAGTGGCACAGATATTGCCTGTTTCTTTTTTGGGCGCGGTCTATGCCCTTAAAGTATCAAAGTGCCATCTACAGAACATGCAAACCTAAGATGGGAAATGTACTAGATGCCACCTTGGTACAGGTGATATGTGTGTGCACAGGAAGTGACTGCCCATTGGAAGTACGCACAGTTGGCACACTGTGATGCCAGAGTGCAGCACTAATTTAATGCCAGTAGTGCCACTTCACAACTTACCCTCAAATTGAAATCCTTTCTTGGTATAGGATAGCTGAAAACACATTCAATCCAACAGTACTGTTTAAAGGGATTATAAACTACTTGCAAGTTAGGTGGTGCTTTATTTCTTCTCACTGTTCTTACAACTACAATGTTCCAACAATGCTATACATTTCCAAAGTTTTCCATCGTTGTTCGAAGTTTCACAGGTCATCAGGGAGTGACATAGTAGGAGGTGAAGTACATTTTGTTGACTTCAAGGTTTCTGTACAAGTGGGTTGCCCCCAGACCTGGATGCATTAATAGGCTTTCTTCTTGGACTATAGCATAACTGGGAAGGTGAATGGAGGCCACATAGAACAGGTCAAACTGCTACAAGAAGAAGGAGGAAGGGAAAAGGGCTGGCTGGAGCAGGTCACATCTTGCCTGATCCTTTACCTGTGAACAGCGTCATAGAGTTACAGAGTCATGGAGCACGGAAACAGATCCTTCACTCCAACTTGCCCATGCCGACTAAGGTTTCCAAACTAAACAACACGTCCCACTTAGCTATGTTTAGCCCATATCCCTCTAAACCTTTCTTATTCGTGTACCCATCCAAATGTCTTTTAAATGTTGTAACTGTACCTAAATGTCTGTGCTTCTTTAAAGACAGTGTTACTGAAATATATTTTCTGTTTTTAGCCAAAACCTCAATCTTGCAGCAAGACTCTAAGTACATAACCAATAGCTATGAAGGTAATTTTTATTCATCTTGCTTTCATTATGTGATGATACTATGGCTTTAAGAGGTATTTTGTCCTGATTTCTTTATGAAGAACAGTTGAAACTGAAGTGCTGAGCAGTCTGTTTAAGCCAATAATGTAAACAGCTTGTGAGGCCTGTTTTTTTAAATGTTAGAACAATAGAAGCAGCATGAATGGGTGGAGTCAGGCTCTCATTGAACCGACGTTTTAGTTTTAGCTTTCAGCAGTTGCTGGGGTTTTGATACTGGATGTGGAATCTGTTATTCCTCTCTCTGTTACAGCTATAAGCTTGGGTTCTCTTCCTGCTGTAGGGCTTCTCATTCTTGATGAAGAGCTTATGCAGAAACATCAACTCTCCTGCTCCTCAAATGCTGCCTGACCTGCTGTGCTTTTCCAGCACCACACTTATCAACTCTTCTCTTCCTGCTGCCAGAATTGTATGTGAGACTACCTATTTTACTGAATTTGCCTTTAGCAAATGTATGCTTATGGGATGTTATCACATTGGAACAATTGCATAATAGTAGTTAAGTAATCTATTATTTTGTTAAGTTTTCCAATAAAGTTAAGCTATTCCAATTGTACTCTCTTTTCTTTGTATTTTAACCAGTGTAAGAATAAGGAGTGTTTTGCTTAAGACCAAATGGTGTCGCCAATTGAATTACATCTGGAACACAGCACCTTACACTTGCCTTTAAATAAGATAAAGTTAGGATCGAGGCTATCAGCGTGATATATTTGAGGTGGGTTTGGTCTGGTCCATAACAATTAGCAACACATCATAGTTTGCCATCCACTCTTGCATAGAAATGATCACAGAGGTTCTCTTTCATAAAGGTCAGACACCCCAACTTGCCTTGTATTTGTGGAGTTGCCTTCATCAAGCTGTTTTTAAAAAATATTTGTTCATTTAAATATTGGTTTCATTTGCTGGGCCAGTATTTATTGCCCATCTATAGTTGCCTTTGAGAGTGTGGCGGTGGGCTGCCTTCTTGAACCACTGCAGTCCACATGTACTAGGCAGACCCACAATGCTGTTAGGGAGGCAGTTCCAGAATTTGACTCAGCGACAGTGAAGGAACGGCAGTATATTTCCAAATCTGCATAATGGGTGGCTTGGAGGGGAACCTGCAGATGGCAGTATTCTCATGTATCTGCTGCCCTTGTCCTTCTGGATGGAAATGGTCATGGGTTTGGAAGGTGTTGTCTAAGGATCATTAGCGAATTTCTGCAGTGCATCTTGTACATAGTACACTTTGCTGCTACTGAGCTTCAATGGTGGAGAAAATGGATGCTTGTGTATATGGTGCCAATCAAGCGGGTTGCTTTGGCCCTGGATGGTGTCAAGCTTCTTGATTGTTGTTGGAGCTGTACCCATCCAGGCAAGTGGTGAGAATTACACCACACTCCTGACTTGTGCCTTATAAATGATAGATAGGCTCTGAGGAGTTAGGAGGTGAGTTACTTGACACAGTATTCCTAGCCTCTGACCTGCTGTTGTAGCCACTATGTTTATGTGGCGAGCTCAATTGAGTTTCTGGTCAATGGTAACACCAAAGATGTTGATAGTGGAAGATTCAATGATGGTAGCACATTGAATGTCAAGGGATGGAGGTTAGATTGTCTCTTTTGGAGATGGCCATTGCCTGGCATTGTGTGCCATGAATGTTACTTGTCACTTGTCAACCCAAGCCTGGATATATCTAGGTCTTGTTGCATTTGAACATGAACTGCTTCAATATTTAGGAGTCACGAATGGTGCTGAACATTGTGCAATCATCAGCGGACATCCTCATTGCTGACCTTATGGTGAAGGAAAGGTCATTGACGCTGCTGCTGAAGATTATTGACTTACGGACAACCAATCATATAACCCATTGTTTCTCTAATGGAAGCAGCCATAACTGTTTGCAGACAGGTGCTAATTGTCTCAACTCATCAAACCAATTTTCCAAGTGAAATCATGCCACAATACAAACATAAATTAGAGGGGTTATTGTGGTGTAGTGATAAGTTGTTCAAGTCCAACTGCTCCAGAGGTGTGGGATAACATTTCTGAACAGGTTGATTGTAAAATGTCGTGAAATGTAAATTTGTCAACTGTTGCGCATTCCTTTAGAGCCAGTGGTTGCCTGTACACTATTTCCCTTTCTAAAAGAAAATCATTCATGGGAAAAATATAGTACTATCTTTAATGCCCACCTCTAATTATTAGAGGGCAGTTCAGAGCCAACTACATTGTTGTGAGTTTGAAGTGACACGTAGACCAAATTAGGTAAGGATAGCAGATTTCCCTCCCTTTCGGACATTAGTGAAGCAGATGGGGTTTAAATGACAATTACATGGTCATCATTAGGCCAGCTGTTTAACTGAATTCTGATTTGACCATCTGCTGCGGGAGATTTGAACACACATGTTCAGAATATTAGCCTGGGACTTCTGGTCTACTAACCTAGTGCAATTACCACAGGACTGTCATCACACCTCTCCTGACCATGGTGTATCTAGTGGAAGGCTTCAACGAAGGAGGTTGTGACTGACCTTGCAGGATAGCCTCTAGTAGCCCTAGGCCATATTTCCCTGGCTTCAGACTGCACCACCTCCCCATAGAAGCTAAAACATCATCCCCCATGGCTTTATCCACAAGAACATTGTTTAAATTGGTCACAAGTCCAATACAGGGAAGGATGGGCACAAAGGACTCAGTTAATTTGATGTTGGACTCTTTCATGCAATATGAGCACCAGAGTATAGGGCAACTTAAACACTTTTCACTGTATTTTTTGTAAAAGTAAAATGCACAATAAATTATTATTCTAATTCTAACAGGCTTTCTGTAGGCATAAAGCATTTCATTACATTTTGTAGTCAGCTGGTTCCTGTTTTTATCATATCAAAGTCATCATCTGAGCCCTCTGCAGCAGAACATGTAATATTGCCTTGCTGTGTTACGCCACAGGGTAAACACCCCTGTTAATTTAAAACCTGCAACACAGAAAAGATTTATCCTGTGCAGTAATCTGTGAAAATTAGAGAGGCCAAGAAATATTTTAAAGTAAAAATTAACAACTTTATTTCTTAAATTATAATAGAGAATGATCAACTAACAACTATTTACAATTCCTTCCTTTAACCTATCGTTTATCTTCCTCTTCTACAATACTAGTCCGATAAAACTCCCTATTAAGATTTACAAAACGAAACTTCTTATCTCAAAACCAGGCAGCTTTCTGTTCTCCTCTCTATTCCTGTCTCCCTTTTTTTTCTTGGGGATTCTGCTTCACAGGTTACTGATTGATAAAGGTACCTTTAAGAGAGTTATTTTTCAGGCAGCCTTTACATGCTGGTAGCTTGGCAGTTCTCCTCTCAACTGTTCAATTTTCCCCGATCTTATAGCGCACATATACTAAATTCAACCTGGATTGAAGTTTGGTTTTTTTTGGGTATAATTTAACCTGATTGGCCTAATTCGAGTCTGTTTTGTCATTTACAAGCAACCAGCTACCCTAGCTACCCCATTAGCTGGAGCACATGTTACATTGTATCTTATTGAGAACACTTGGTGCTGTCACTGCTAGCTTTTAACTCTCTTAAAGGTACTGTACACCCACATCTTCATAACACCAGTCCCTGGCTGCAATGCCATTGAAGCCACCGTCTCAACATAAATATATTCCATCTCTAATTTATCCTCCAACAAATGTGAAGTGCTATCATCTGAGCTGAAGGCAGTGACTGATGGTGTGTTGGTATTCTCATTGTCAATTGCTTCTTAGTCTCTTTTACTGCCTGACTTGGTCATTAGGAATCAGAAGGATAAGGCTGTGATGTAGAAGGGAAATGGTTGTGTCATGGGAATTTCACAGGAATTGTAATTCCCTAGGCCCAGGCTAATATTCTGAAAACATGAGTTGAAATCCTTTCTCAGATGCTGGTTGAATTTAAATTAAATTATTTAAAAATTTGGTGGGTGTGAAACTAATATTGGTTGTTGCAAAATCTCATTTTGTTCACTAACCCCTTTTTATGATAAAAATATTTGCTTTCCTTACTCAGTCTGGACTACACATGGCTCCAGACTCATAGCAATGTGGTTGACACTGAACTGCACTCAGTTCAATGGCAATGAGGAATGGGAAACAAACACTGGCATTGCCAGTAACACCCACATCCCATGAAAGAATAAATAAGAAAATAAGATGTACAAAGACAAATAATTGATGCATTCTTATATCCTCAATAGCTTGTGTGGGATATAGGAAATTTATGTTTCTTCTGCAAATTCTAAATTCATTAAAACTCAGTGTGCAATTGTTTCAGCCAGGAGCTGAGTCAACGAGAATGTGAACTCTGTGGAGGAAATGCTAATTGGTTTGCTATGAATGTAACAAATGGTAACCCCATTTAGAAGGGCTTCATGATAAGATGCTGTGAAGACAGACAGTTAAACTCAATATGCCTGTACACATAGTAGGTATAAACATCTGTTTCCCACTATTACACAGGAACAAACCCCATTTAGAAGGGCTGAGTGATAGGATGCTGCGAAAAGGCAGGATGAGGGGCAAATAGCCTGAGAACAGGAATGAGCATGTTTTTCACAGACAAGACCGGATAAGACACGAGATAAGCAGGAGGGTCTCAGGGAAGTGGAGGATGTGAACAAGGGGGGAAACAATGAAATAAGACAAAAACACATAGGAACCAAATTATATAAATATCGAGTATTTGTTGAATTTGGTGTGTTTTTGTCCCTGCCTTGTGGACATCACACCCACTTGCAAGTGTGAAATAAAGAGCTCTGCTGATTCAGATCTTGTCTCGGACTGAAATTATTGCAGTGAGTGAGCTTTGTTTCTCACAGCTTGTAACTCAGAAAGGATTGTTGGATGAGAAAGAAATGGAATTTGAGAAGGAGGTATGAGGATATTATCATTTTCAATAGTTTCAGCCCCATTATTAGCAATGGCTTCAGTAGGGGGAATTCCAATAATGGCAACATCATGCCTCTATAAGGGGGCAGGGGTGAAATTATAAGATGCACTTATTTTGTTTCCCCATCACTTAGTTTCTGCTGCCCCTGGTTATCTGCCAATTTCCTCTTCCAGTATGTGTAATGTGATCCGTTTGCTGTCATGATTGAGTAGCTGCAAGTGTGCTCAAATTGTGCGAGGTGGGAGTGTGGCTTGCAAAAAGAAAATCTTGGTACACCCACACTCCCATTATTCTTAGTAGCTCAGCACTATAATGAGAACTGTCGGTGTCTCTGGCAACTATAATATACCTCTCCTCTAAGAGGAGCATGCGTATTTTAAGGAAGGTCGGCTATCTTTAAGTTGTGCCTGTGAGTACGGATTTTGGGCCCCATGCTAACAGATGAGAAATATACAATGTATATAGTTTAAGCTGCTGCAGAAACTATTATTAAAAGGCAGCATGAAGAAGCTATGCTGCCAGCATTAGCTTGAACAGTTGGAGGGTATTCATGATTCAATCCTGGTGTCGAGATTACAATGTTTGAGGGCTATCTAATTTCATCCCTCTTTAAAAATGCTTTAATTGAATTGTACAGCTTAAATTATTTTTTAAAGATACAGAAATGCTGTTTCCATTATAATTATTTGGAGTTCCTGTGGGCCATTGAGATGCATTCAAGCATCTAGCATATGTTAGAAGATATGTTCAGGAGATTCTGACATACATGAATTAGATTCCAGATGGCAGATGCTCATTAATATGCACATCTACTCTGAGCACTATAATGATGGCAGCAAAGTATGTCAGTTATGTAAAGTTACCTGTTAGTTCAGATGCATCTATTTTGCAATTTGAGTTTTTTTTTACTTTGAAATTTAAATTGTTTCATTTAACTTTTCATTTGTCCTTATGGATTAATTATGCCTGTCATGGAGCTGAAATAGGAAAGGTCAGTTGACTAATTGTCCGCTTTCAGTGCTAACATTGGAGGTGACAAATTCTAAATTTTTCTGTGCCAATAGAGATATTTAGGAATCAAAGCTAAAATTGGCAAAATGTCTGATTGGGGAGGTTCAGGCAAGATTTCTGTCAGTGAGTCTCTATTGAGTTATCTGAAGAAATTTTCTACTACTCACCTTATTACATATATGCCATGTCTCTAGCTCTTGCTATTGTGCATCCACAGAGAGCGGATATACCTACCAATGCTGGGTCCTTCTGGGATTTTCACAATTGGCACCATATTTAAAGCCCAGCCAGACACAAAGTCAATTGCTGGTAGCCATGAGTAGTACTTCACAGTACACAGAGTGGGAGGGAATTGAAAAAGACCAGCTTGTGAAGGCACGTAGGTGGCCAGGTGACTCTCCATTGGAAATTGAAGCTCACATTCACTACTTTACATCATTACCTGTCTGATTGACTGACCTTGTACCTGAAGCTGCAAGAATCAACCACATGGCCTACCTACTCTGAGTGTGTTATACCATGTTGGAACCCGGTCTAAGGGAGTGCCACTCTTTCTTGAAGAGTAACATAACATCTTCTCATTGTTCAATCTTCAATGTTGGAAAGGCTTCCATTAGTTGGAAATGTTAAACTTTTTGAACAACAGGAAAAGTTAAGAAAAATCAACCAATAAAAGCTTCATTTGCATCTGGGAGCAAACAGAGGCTCCTTGCCTTACAAGCAACAATGAATCTATTGTCAATGAATGATCACATTCACCTGACTCCCACCTATTCGAACCAGGCATCAATTAAGTCACGGTTGGAGGAAGAGCACCTCATCTTCCACCTGGGAACCCTCCAACCACAAGGGATGAACTCAGATTTCTCCAGTTTCCTCATTTCCCTTCCCCCCACCTTATCTCAGTCAAATCCCTCGAACTCAGCACCGCCTTCCTAACCTGCAATCTTCTTTCTGACCTCTCCACCCCCACCCCCACTCCGGCCTATCACCCTCACCTTGACCTCCTTCCACCTATCGCATCTCCATCGCCCTCTCCCCCAAGTCCATCCTCCCTACCTTTTACCTTAGCCTGCTGGACACACTTTCCTCATTCCTGAAGAAGGGCTTATGCCCGAAACGTTGAATCTCCTGTTCCTTGGATGCTGCCTGACCTGCTGCGCTTTTCCAGCAACACATTTTCAGCTCTGATCTCCAGCATCTGCAGACCTCACTTTCTCCTAATCAATTAAGTCCTGCCTGATTTGTTGCACCTAATGCTGTACTGCTCTATCATGCTGAAGGTGCTAGTCCTCCTCCTGCTCAGTCTCATAAGACCATAAGACATAGGAGTGGAAGTAAGGCCATTTGGCCCATCGAGTCCACTCCGCCATTCAATCATGGTTGATGGGCATTTCAACTCCACTTACCAGCATGCTCCCGTAGCCCAGACTGTAGTCCTTCTCCCAGTCATCATTCTTCATTACAGCTCCACTTTGCATGCTCCAGTTGTGCAGACCATAGCATGCTGCAGTTACTGGTGCACTCTGTCTGGACAATGCTCCTACCCAGGCCTATCCAAGCAATGGAACCTCATTTTCAGAAGACCTATTATTTGTAGCACGATGGCCCTGGTGGAAGAAGACACTGCACTGTATCTATGCTCTGCCTGAATCAGGGCGTCATGTAACAAACCAACCAGCCATGGTTGACAAAGATTGCCCTTGTCTCCGAGGTACCACCTGGCCATAGAAATGAAGTAAGAGCATGAGTGTTCTCAAGGAGTGTAATTTAAATCAATGTGAGATGCTGCATTTTGGAAAGGCAACTCAGAGCAGGACATATACACTTAATGGTAAGGTCTGGGGGGGTGTTGCAGAACAAAGACACTTTGGAGTGCAGGTTCATAGCTCCTTGAAAGTGGAGTCACAGGTAGATAGGATAGTGAAGAAGGCATTTGGTATGCTTTCCTTTATTAGACAGAGCATTGAACATAGGAGTTGGGAGGTCATGTTGCATCTGTACAGGACACTTGTTAGGCCAATTTTGGAATATTGTGTGCAATTCTTTTCTCCTTCCTATTGGAAGGATGCTGTGAAACTTGAAAGGGGTCAGAGAAGACTTATGAGGATGTTGCCAGGGTTGGAGAATTTGAGCTACAGGGAGAAGCTGATTCAGCTGGGGTTGCTTTTCCTGGAGCATTGAAAAATGAGGGGTGATCTTATAGAGATTTATAGAATTATGAGGGGCATGGATAGGGTAAGTAGACGAGGTTTTTTCCCCAGGACTGGGGAGTCGAGAACTAGAGTGCATAGGATTAGGGTGAGAGGAGAAAAATTTAAAAGGAACCTAAGAAGAAATTTTTCACACAGAGGGTGGTGTGTGTATTGAATGAGTTGCCAGGGGTGGTGTTGGAGGCCGGTACAATTACTGCATTGCAAAGACATCTGGATGGGTATATGGATAGAAAGGGTTTAAGAGGGATATGGGCCAAGTGCTGACAAATTGGACTACATTAGGTTAGGATACCTAGTTGGCATGGACAGGTTGGACTGTAGGGTCTGTTTCCATGCTGCACATCTCTATAACTTCATAACTATATGATGTAGACATCCCCATAGCACCTTCTCAGTTACCTGGCACAACCCTATAAGATGTGGTACCGATGATCACATATGAGTTGTACGTTGATGGAATGGAATCACTATCTGATGATGAAGTTCTCCAAGTCATGGTATATTGATCTCCAGGTGATGTGTTTACAGTCTTTGGTGCTCTGTGTTGAAGGGAAGCCAACTATGTTGGTCAAGTCTGCAGCCCAGGTCTCGTCACTGATCTCATCATGGGGAAATGAGATGGAGCAGTGATGTGGATCATAGAACATAGACCATTACAGCGCAGTACAGGTCCTTTAGCCCTCGATGTTGTGCCGACCTGTCATACCAATCTGAAGCCCATACACTATTCCATGTATGTCCATATGCTTGTCCAATGACGACTTAAATGTACTTAAAGTTGGTAAATCTACTACAGTTGCAAGCAAAGCATTCCATACTCTTACTACTCTCTCAGTAAAGAAACTACCTCTGACATCTGTCCTATATCTATCACCCCTCAATTTAAAGCTATGCCCCCTCGTGCTCACTGTCACCATACTTGGAAAAAGGCTCTCTCTGTCTACCCTAGCTAATCCTCTGATTATTTTATCTGTCTCTATTAAGTCACCTCTCAACCTTCTTCTCTCAAATGAAAAGAGCCTCAAGTCCCTCAGCCTTTCCTCGTAAGACCTTCTCTCCATACCAGGCACCATTCTAGTAAATCTCCTCTGCATCCTTTCCAAAGCTTCCACATCCTTCTTATAATGTGGTGACCAGACTGTACACAATACTCCAAGTGTAGCCGCACTAGAGGTTTGTACAGCTGTAGCATAACCTCATGGTTCCGGAACTCGATTCCCTCTATTAATAAAAGCTAAAACACTGTATGCCTTCTTAACAACCCTGTCAACTTGGGTGGCAACTTTCAAGGATCTGTGTAGCTGGACACCGAGATCTCTCTGCTCATTTACAGTACCAAGAATCTTACCATTAGCCCAGTACTTTGCATTCTGGTTACTCCGACCAAAGTGAATCACCTCACACTTGGCCGCATTAAACTCCACTTGCCACCTCTCTGCAGCTTATCTATGTCTCTCTGTAACCTACAACATTCTTCATCACTATCCACAGCTCCACCGACCTTAGTGTCGTCTGCAAATTTACTAACCCACCCTTCTACGCCCTCATCCAGGTCGTTTATAAAAATGACGAACAGCAGTGGACCCAAAACCAATCCTTGCGGTACACCACTAGTAACTGGATTCCAGGGTGAACATTTCCCAACAACCACCACCCTCTGTCTTCTTTCAGCAAGCCAATTACTGATCCAAACTGCTACATCTCCCACAATCATTCCTCTGCATTTTGTACAATAGTCTATTGTGGGGAACCTTATCGAACGCCTTGTTGAAATCCACATATACCACATCAACCGGTTTACTCTCATCTACCTGTTTGGTCACCTTCTCAAAGAACTCAATAAGGTTTGTGAGGCATGATCCAGAACCGTGCTGACTATCCCTAATCAAATTATTCTTTTTTAGATGATTATAAATCCTATCTCTTATAAACTTTTCCAACACTTTCCCAACAACTGAAGTAAGGCTCACTGATCTATAATTACCAGGGTTGTCTCTACTCCCCAGCTTGAACAGGGGAACCACATTTGCTATCCTCCAGTCTTCTGGCACTATTATTGTAGACAATGACGATTTAAAGATCAATGCCAAAGGTTCGGCAATCTCCTCCCAGGCTTCCCAGAGGATCCTAGGATAAATCCCATCCGGCCCAGGGGACCTATCTATTTTCACACTGCAGAATTTCTAATACCTCTTCCTTGTGAACCTCAATCACACCTAGTCTAGGAGCCTATATCTCCGTATTCTCCTTGAAAACATTGTCATTTTCTAGAGTGAATACTATTGAAAAATATTCATTTAGTGTTTCTCCTATCTCCTCTGACTCCACACACAACTTCCCACTACTATCCTTGATTGGCCCTAATCTTACCATCGCCAACAACTTTTCATGTCTTCTCCTGGCTCTTCTGAGCTCTCTCTTTAGGTCTTTCCTGGCTACCTTGTAATCCTCAAGCATCCTGAGCCTTCACATCTCATCCTAACATAAGCCGCCTTCTTCCTCTTGACCAGAGATTCCACTTCCTTCGTAAACCACGGCTCCTGCGCTCTACAGCTTCCTCCCTGCCTGACAGGTACATACTTATCTAGGACACACAGTAGCTTTTCCTTGCATAAGCTCCACATTTCTCATGTGCCTATTCCCTGCAGTTTCCTTCCCCATCCTATGCTTCCTAAATCTTACCTAATCACATCATAATTGCCTTTCCCCCAGCTGTAACTTGCTCAGTGGTATACACCTATCCCTTTGTATCACAAAAGTAAACATAACAGAATTGTGATCGCTATCACCAAAGTGCTCACCTACCTCCAAGTCTAACACCTGGCCAGACTCATTACTCAGTACCAAATCTAATGTGGCTTCGCCCCTTGTTGGCCAGTCTACATACTATGTCAGGAAGCCCTCCTGCACATACTGGACAAAAACTGACCCATCTATAGTACTCGTACTATAGTGTTCCCATTCAATATTTGTTCCCAGGTACAAATTGCAATTGTAACAGCTTTGATACATTTATAAGCTAAAGACTGTAAGATCGCACAGGGGCTCCCAGAGGATCCATTGGTAGCAGCTAGTCACAAACAATTTTAGTGCTGCTGTCTTCTTAATGACTACCAAGATAGGATGGTCACCCACCCTTTCTGGTCACAGATCCTGCTCCAGCAGTTGGCCTGGTTCTATGACAGTGTCCCGAGATATCATCAGACTGCAGTGGCAATGTGCTTCCCTCATTGGGAGGAAAAGGCATCGAGGATGATAGTACTTCCCCTGTATCCTGAGGGGAGCTCCAGCTGTAACCCCTTCATGTGGAGCTGCTGGAGGCTCCCGCTGTTCCTGGACTTGCTGCAACGTTTGTTCCTTCTCAATTTCCTTCCAACATTATTTCACCAAAGCCTTGCTGTGGCTGGATCCCTTGGTCACGGTGAAACTGTGTGGGGAATACCAGCAACAGATGGGTCTTTAGTAATGTGACCAATCAAAATTTGCATTGTACATAGATGAAAGTTTCGCATAGTCCTCAAAACAGTGGGACATAGAGGAATCTGACAACAAGGGCCATGGAAAGCCTCCCCATAGACCTTCAATGTAGTGGACCTTCAAAGCACACTGTGCAAACACAGTGGAGATTGTGTAATACAATTACTGAAACACTGAATCTCACCTCCATCTCCCACAACACCCAAGAAAGGCAGAATTGCAGATTAAGCATATCGGTAAATGTCTACAGTTCAAGGTGAGAGAAAATTGGTTTTATAGCCTTGTGGAGTCTATGATTGTCTTGGATTGTCTGAATAGCGACCTTCAGGTGAGACTTTTGAAGTTACCTGTGATTATTTCTACTTCACAGAGTAGAAATCACTCAGTAATGACCAAGGACAAGATTGCTTGTGTCCGGGACTTGTATCCCATATAGCTGTTGCTTTTTTAGATTTTCTACCCTTTAATATATCCTTTAAAATGCTGACATCTCGGAATTCCAGAGTCATTGGACAAACGATTAAAATACTTCACCTCAGGTAGCTGAAAGGAGCTTGATTTTATAATAATGTTCTGCAGATCTCAACTACAGCTGTATTACTTTAATATGGATAAAACAGTTTTAAAATGTATCAGCTTTGTATAGTTAGGCCAACTATTTCAACTGAAAGATTTGCTTAAAAATGTGACTTTGATGCACAGTTTCCATTGTTACTATTTAGTCATGTGGCAAAGTCACATCTGTATATCCATCTGTAAAGGAATCAGGTTAATTTCCAGAAAAGGAATGTTGAGGACCATTTACGGTGATTAATTACTTATTTTAACTAAATATTATCAAATTAATTTGTTGTGTTAATAATAATCCTTCCAGTAATCAGTTTAATTATTCCTTCACCTCCAAAGCCTTTTGTTTTAAAGAAATGGATGGGTTCCATAACAAGGATTTTGTTTAGACCTAAATGGGAAATTTGGATGGTGGTTTGTATACAGCAGTCCTACTTGCAAGGAAAATAGAACAGCTGCTGCTCCAACTTGATAAATTGAAAACTTTGGCTACAAGCACAAAGAGCTGTCTTCGTTGGTGCAGCTTAAAATAGCAACTCATTGCATTGCATCTGGCAAGGGGTGCAGAGTCCTAGAGGTAACGCTATTATTCTTTTGCTGTGACTGAACTGAAAGGAGTGGAATTTGCACAGCATCAGCAAGACAGCGGAGGAAGTGCTAATGTCCTGCATAGCTCAGACAAGTTAAAAGGAAAAATACCAGGAAATACAAAAGCAGTAAAACTTGGAAATGAATGTATTGGTATTACTGGAGTTCAACTTGCATTTATCCAAAATGAGGTCGACCAGTTTGCATCATTTCTGAGATTTACTGGTTATTGCACATTAACTGATTCTAGAATTCTCAATGAAAAAATACGGCCCTTAAAAGGCAAATTTCACATGAGCCTGGTGTAGAAATTTTCTGAATTTATTGCAAGGTGTCACACCAAACCAACTCACTTGCACTAAATCAGGTTCTCAAACTCTGACACATGTACCCCTGGAGATATATGAGACATCTCTGGTTGGGTACAAAATAACTAATGGGATACTATTTACTAAGCATGTTATTCATTTCATTTTCTTGAAAGTTTACTTAGATCAAGATTTCTGTAGCAGTTTTGTTTGCATAAAGTAATGAATTTACATTGAGGTGCAACATAGGATATAGGTACACCACGACAATAACAAGATCCTCACATTGAAAAATAGATAATAGGAATGGGAGTAGGCCATTTGGCTATTCAAGCCAGCTCCACCATTCAATATGATCATGGTGAAGCATCCAACTCTGTACCCACCTCCCACTTTCTCCCCATACTCTTTGATCAGTTTAGTATTAAGAGCTATATCAAACTCTTTCTTGAAAACATTCAATGTTTTGGCCTCAACTGCTTTCTGTGGCAAAGAATTCCTCAGGCTCACCACTCTCTGGGCGAAATGCACCATTTCTCCTCTTCTCACATCCAATTGTCTGACTAGCATTCATTGCCTAACAAATGCTCTGACTGAGGGAGCTCAACTTCAAGTCAAACTATGATTTGAAGGTACCGGTGTTGGACTGGGGTGTACAAAGTTAAAAATCACACAACACCAGGTTATAATCCAACAAGTTTATTTGGAAGCACTAGCTTTCGGAGCACAAGCACCTGATGAAGGAGCAGCGCTCCGAAAGCTAGTGCTTCCAAATAAACTTGTTGGACTACAACCTGGTGTTGTGTGATTTTTAACTTACTCAAACTATGATAGATAACTCCAAACATTATGTGCCAATGCTCGGAAAATAACCTTATCCCTTACTTTCATGGGTAGTAGCTCAACAAGTATTATTAGCTGTTGTTGAAATGAAAAGCACGTTGCTAAAGCTTTCATCACTAATCAGGACAAAGGCTCATGACAATATATACTGCAGGAGAAAATGAGTAAGGCAATTGTGATTGGCTGAGGCATTGCC
Source organism: Hemiscyllium ocellatum (assembly GCF_020745735.1). NCBI lineage: Eukaryota > Metazoa > Chordata > Chondrichthyes > Orectolobiformes > Hemiscylliidae > Hemiscyllium > Hemiscyllium ocellatum. The sequence continues at coordinate 102,775,929 of NC_083406.1, forward strand.
ATGGAGAACATATCAAGAAATTAAATGATCTTCAAGCCCAAGGGTAAGTGAAAAAGGAACAGGGCTTGAACATAATAAAAGAAAGTATTGCAGATGCGAGAGATCCTAATTAAAAACAAATGGTGCTGGAGAAACTCGGTAGGTGAAAAGTGAAACAAAGTTAATGTTTCGAGTCAGACATGACTCTACTTAGTAACTGCTGACCTACTAAGTTTCTCCATCACTTTCTACTTTCATTTCAAAGTTTGAACTTATTCCTTTTGATTGCAGAGAATGTAAGGTTTCAGTATATAAATAGATCTCAATTATAGCATGCATATATGAACAGGTTTATGAGCTGCAATGATTATCTTACGTTGGTTTTGAGTGGAACTATCAGATTGTTCGACATTGCTGCCGTATTCAGGATTACATCTAATAGTAGGGGTTTTGTTTTGGGTTTTCCAAGTAAGGGCGGATTGAATACCAACTGCACTCTGTCAATTATGACAACCAAGGGAACATTCTGGGCAACTGAGATACTTTGATTGTCGGAACAGAAAAGCAGAACATTTCTTAAAGGTAAAAAACTTGCAAGTGCTAATGATCTGAGTGTCTATGCTGTGTTCATGAAAGGAATTCAGAAAGTTATCAAGCAAGCACAGCGAGCAATGAGAAAGGCTAATGGTACACTGACCTTTTTTTTGCAACAAGGGCAGAGTGAAGGGGTAATGCAAGTGTGCTATAATATACCAATCTTTTTAAGGCAACACCTGGAAAATGGCACAGTCTCCATATTTCTGAATTGGAGGAAGCACAACAAACGTTCACTTGAGGAAGGGTCACTGGAACTGAAATGTTCACTCTGATTTCTCTCCACAGATGCTGCCAGACCGGCTGAACTTTTCCAGCAATTTCTATTTTGTTCAATTGATCAGTCCTTGGAATGACAGCATTGTCTAGAAAGCTCTAGGACGCCATTGTATTCTGTCTAAACTCATCAACCACCTCCATTAATTTTTATGTTGAAAAGAAAGTTTTGTGCCTTACTGGTGACCAGAGACAAGCAACAGGAAGGGCATTGTTACATGTTCAATGTTGTCCATTCTCTGTTTATTGCAACATGCTCTGAGATGGATACCCTCAGGCTGTACCTCTGAGGTCAATGACTGAAGCAAGCTAGGAGGCACACTAGTACAGCGTTGTATTCCTAACCCAAACAAGCTTGAAGAAAGAAGACTAAAGATATGACCAGATGGTACCAACAGTCAACCACAAGCCAACTTTCTTCATTCATGCTACCTGTGGAAGGGACTGCGACTTCCACATCAGCCACATCAACCACAATAGACCACGTAATGATGTGTGAGTGGTAGTCCTAGACCTGATGTACATCCCATGTGCAGTCCATTGTCCCCAAGGTTACCACATCCAATTCAAACATTATCCCTACAGCATTAATCTGCATCACTACTTGCAGTGATTTTTTTGCATCTGTACCCTGGGATCTCTTTTTACCCTTGGTCTATTCGTATCTCATACCTTATTGTCCATACCTTATCTGGCTTCCTTATCTTCCTATTCAAATGTAAGACCTTACAAAAATGAGTGGAATTAATTTACAAATTACCCATCAGGTTTGTCATAATCTTGCTGTTTATGAATTGTACCTCTCAACTTGATGTGGTCTGCAAATATTGACATTTTACTCCAAGCCATGGGTTGAAATCACTCATGCAACTTGCTCCTATGGAACCCCAGTTCACACCTTTTGCCAGTCTAATCAGCTTTGCCGAGCCCTTATTCACTGGCTTCTGTGTCTGGAATCAATTTGTTGTACATTCTGATATCTGTCCTCTGACTCTGACTCTGATCTACCTTAGTCATGATTCTGCTGTCTGGTACTTTACTGAAGCCTTTTTGAAAATCTGAATACATAACTGTCATTTTAATAAAATCCAGCAACACATTTTTCAGTTCTGATCTCCAGCATCTGCAGTCCTCACTTTCTCCTGTCCAATATCTGAGCCAAGGCAAACCAGGGTAATACTTATACACTGAATGGTAAGGCCCTGGGAAGTGTTGCCAGGAAATAGACCTTGGGTGCATGTTATTATTTCCTTGAAGGTGGATTTGCAGATAGGATAATGAAGAAGGTGTTTGGCATGCTTGCCTTTATTGGTCAGTGCACTGAGTATAGGAGTTTGGAGGTCATGTTGCGACTATACAGGGCCTTGGTTAGGCCACCTTTAGAATACTGCATTCAATTCTGGTCTCCCTGCTATAGGAAAGGTATTGTGAAATGTGAAAGGGTTCAGAAAAGATTTACAAGGATGTTGCTGGCACTGGAGGGTTTGACACTAAATCGGCTGGGGATTATTTACCTGGAGCATTGGATGCTGAGGGAAGACCTTATAGAGATTTCAAAAATCAATAAGGGGTATGGATAGGGTGAATAGTCAGATCTTTTTCCCAGGTAGGGGAGTTCAAAACTAAATGGCAAAGGTTTAAGGGGAGAGGGGAAAGATTTAAAAGTGTTGTAAGTGGAAAATTCTTCGTACAGAGATTGGTGCGTGTATGGAACAAGCTGCCAGAAGAAGTGGTGAGGCTGGTACAAATTGGTGAGTATATGAATAGGAAGGAGACAGTGAGATCTGTAGATGCTGGAGATCAGAGTTGAGAGTGTGTTGTTGGAAAAGCACAGCAGGAAACCTAATGAAGGGCTCCGACCCAAAACGTTGATTTTCCTGCTCTTCGGATGCTGCCTGACCTGCTGTGCTTTTCCAGCAACACACTCTCAATATGAATAGGAAGGGTTTAGAGGGATATGGGCCAAATGCTAGCAAATAGAACTACGTTAATTTAGGGTATCTGGTTGGCGTGAATGAGTTGGAGCGAAGGGTCTCTTCCTGTGCTGTATGACGTTGTGACTCTATAGAATGGAAATTGTCAGCAGGTCAGGTAGAATCCGTGAACAGTAATATATCACAGAATCCTGTGCCCTGTCCTGTGGCAAGATTAGTGACAGGGAGTATTTAATCAGGCAGGAGGCTGGTGAGGGGGCTGGTAACTGCGACCTTATAACCTCCACCCTAACTAAATGTGTATTGGGAGGACGTTCATTCCCCAGCCCTATTTGAGGCCTTTAAGTGAGGATAGGATGGAGGTTTTCCTGCAAAGATGTCACCCAATCAGGTCAACCCACAATATAGAGGAGACAGCACTGTGAGCAGAAAATACTTTACGACTCTTCTTCAGAGCTGCGTAAATCTCTGTTCCACCTGGAAGGAGTAACTGGGGCCTGGGCTAAAGGGAGAAGGTGAAAGGACAGGGGTGCTTGCATGTAAAGATGCCATGGTTTGGGGTAATAGGGCAAAACCCTGGTACCTGGGAGGCAATACACCAACCGTGAGTCTCTCTCGTTCCCATAGAACCTCTTATCTGTCCCCCCAACTATGCAGTTCCTAATGACTAATGCTCTGCTCCTCTCCCCCCTTCCCTTATGAGCAACAGGGACAGAATCTGGGCCAGAGACCTGTGTCCCATTGCTTACCCCTGGTATCCTCCCCAAAAGTATCCAAAACAGTAGACTTGTTGTTGAGGGGAACAGCCACAGGGGAACCCTGCACTGCCTGCCAGTTCCATTTCCATCCCCTGACGGTAACCCATTTACCTTCTTCTTTTACCTGAGGTGTGACTACCTCCCTGTAACTCCAATCAATAACTCCCTCTGCTTCCCGAACAATCCGAAGTTCATCCAACTCTATCTCCAGTTCCCTAACGCAGTTTTTGAGGAGCTGGAGTTGGGTGTAATTCCTGCAGATGGAGTCAGCAGGGATACTACTAGTGACCCTTACCTCCCATATTCTGCAAGAGGAACATTCAACTACCCTAAACACTATTTCCACTAGTCTAAATTTAGCAGAAAATTTTATGAATGCCGAAGTGCCAATTGAAAATTAATTTCCAGGAAAGTCCGCAGAAATGGCAGAAAAGAACACACTTGAGCCAAGCTCCCAGTTTGACTCTTTTCTCATTACACCTTTGGACAGTACTACTTGGATGAGCACTTGAAATGACATAACATTCAGGGCTACGGGTCAAGTGCTGGAAAGTGGGACTAATCTAGCTTTGAAGTAGTATATACTCAATGGTCTCTAGGGCCTCTTCTGTACTGTTTGATTCTATGATTAAACTTCCATCCCAAAGCTCTTTCCTCATTATATTTTCATAGAATGTTTCCAGGAAACCCTAGGTGAGGGTTGTAAAGTAGATATAAGATTGGTAGTCACCTCATTTCTGGAGGTTGTCCTGGTCTCTGCCAATTTTCTGACAACGGTTTTGGCCAACCAGTTGGGAGAGTCTCCAAGGAAAGTCCTACCATTCTTGTTGAAAAACAGAGTCTAAAGGTGTGCAGGTTTGGTGGATTGGTCATGCTAAGTTGCCCATAGTGTCCAGGGCTGTGTTAGGTGGGTTAGCCATAGAGAATGCAGGGTTACAGGGATACGGTTGGGCCGGGGGGGGGTTGGAGGGGTGGGGGTGGAGTGGATTTGGCTAGGATGCTCTTCAGAGGGTCGCTGTGGTCGCTTTGGGCCAAATGGCCTGTTTCCACACTATAGGATTCTATGGATTCCAAGGACTCAAGTTACTTCCAGCCTTAATCAATCTGGGTCTTTGAATCATTTTTTTTTAGATTAGATTACTTACAGTGTGGAAACAGGCCCTTCGGCCCAACAAGTCCACACCGACTCGCCGAAGCACAAACCACCCATACCCCTACATTGACCCCTTACCTAACACTACGGGCAATTTAGCATGGGCAATTCACCTGACCCGCTCATCTTTGGACTGTGGGAGGAAACCGGAGCACCCGGAGGAAACCCACGCAGACACAGGGAGAATGTGCAAACTCCACACAGTCAGTCGCCTGAGGCGGGAAGCGAACCCGGGTCTCTGGCACTGTGAGGCAGCAGTGCTAACCACTGTGCCACCGTGCCGCCCACTCATTGAACCCCAACAGTGTGGAAACAGGCCCTTCAGCCCAACAAGTCCAAACCTACTCTCTGGAGAGTAACCCACCCAGACCCATTCCCCTTTTATCCTATATTTACCCCTGACTAATGCACCTAGCCTACACATCCCTGAACACATACTATGGGCAATTTAGCATGGCCAATTCACCTAATGTGCACATTTTTGGACTGTGGGAGGAAATTAGAGCACCTGGAGGAAACCCATGCAGACATGGGAAGAACGTGCAAACTCCACACAGACAGTCATGCAAGGTTGGAATCAAACCCATCTCCCTGGTACTGTGAGGCCACTGAGCTGATGTAACTTGTATATAATTTAGGGTGTAGGTTTGCTCGCTGAGCTGTAGGTTTGTATATAACTAAATGAGGAAGTAAAGGAAGGCTTGTGGTGTCTTATCAGCTTCAGAGCTGAACATTGCAATTTTATTAATTTGGTGATTAATAGCCCTGAGACAAGTCGAACAATGATTGCTGCATTCATCATTCTTAACTTCGTAAATGACAACCGACAGTGAATATATATATATATATATATATACACACCCAGTTCATTAATATTCTAAAATATTTACTTCCATCTGTAAAATCAGATGTTGAAACAGATGTCAACTGAGGTGTTTGTATGCTGTTTGTACCCAGGGGACAGAAGGCAAATGGGCCAACAGGTTTCCAGTTTTCATTGGCATAATGGAATTATGAGGAAGCCATAACTCAGCTCATTAATTATTGTCCTGCCTGATATTGATCTGAAGTGCTTCTGTGAATGTGCACTCGTTGCAGTAGTTATTTTAGAAGGTGGATTGCCAGTGAACTCGAATAACAGCAATCACTTCCCCAGTCAGTATACTCTTGCCAATCAGATAGAGAAGGGATTTCATGCTGACCACACAAGGTCATGCTATTTACTTTTACTCTTAAAGCACCTATTTACAGCTTTGTGTCACCTAATTTTGTGAAGTATTACTTGCAATTTTTCTAATGTCATTTTTTCTACTTTGAAAATGAATCCCTTTTTTAGATTTATTCAGGTTAATTTTGAAATTGCTGCATTCATCAATTTGTCAGAAAATGAAAACTCATCCTGCAATTGCACTTGTATCCTCTGTGGGTCTGGAATTGCTCACCAGTCACAGCCAGGTTTTGCAGCATTCATATAATTCAAGATCACAAACTTCATTAATCCCAGCCCTCCATGGCAGAACAGGAGTAGGTGGAGGATGGAGCTGTAAACTACTTCTGAATTTCTGTTTTAACGCAACGCTGGGCAAAGGGATGGCTGTTTTCTTTTGATTATGAAGATTATCTATGGAATGATGTGATTATGGACTTCCAGAAGCTCATTTGATAAAGTTCTGCATGAGCAGGTATCAGCAATAAATAAAAACACATGGAATAGGTCAAGTAACCTTGTGACGTGTCTAAGCTCTGTTTCTGAGTCGTTAGTCTAAGGTGAAATGGATGATTGAAGAGTATTGTGTGACTTGTTCTGAATTCTATTTACAAGCTTTGGGATCTTGCTTGCTGCCTCCTGAACCCTTCAGAAACTCAGGCAGACTAGGGAGCTTAAGGTGAAGAAACCCCAAGGGAGGCGGGGTGGGGGGCGGGGGCAGTGACTCTAATGTGATAAAATGCTTCCACAGTTTGAGAGAGCAAAACTGGAATCAGATATAACGGTATCACAATTGAATAAAGATAACTACAAAGACATGAGGGAAGAGCTGGCCAGAGTTGCTTGGGAGGGGAGCCTAGCAGAGAAGACAGTGGAGCAGCAATGCCAGGAGCTTCTGGAGGTAATTCAGGGGGCACAGCAGAAATTCAACCCAAAGAACAAGGAACATATCAAGGGAAGGATGAGGCAACCATGGCTGACAAGGGAAGTCAGGGACAGCTTAAAAGCAAAGGAAAAAGCATACAATGTTGTGAAGATTAGTAGGAAGCCAAAGTATTGAGAAGCCTTTAAAAAAAACAGAAGATAACTAAAAGAGCAATAAGGGAAAAGATGAAATATGAGAGTGAGCTGGAAGTAATATAAAAGATGATTGCAAGAGTTTTTAAATATTTAATGAGTAAGAAAAAGACAAGGGCAGACATTGGACCACTGGAAAATGATGCTGGAGAAGTAATACTGGGGGTGTTAGGACATGGATTAGCCCTCCAGCTTAGTTTAAACCAGCAACACAGAAAAGATTTATCCCGTGCAGTAATCTGTGAAAACTCGAGAGGCCAAGAACTATTTAAAGTAAAAATTAACAACTTTATTTCTTAAAGTATAACAAACAATAATTAACTAACAACTATTTACACCTCCTTCCTCTAATCTTTTACTTTTGCTTCTATAATTCTAGTCCGATAAAACTTCCCAATTAAGAGTTACTGAAAAATTCAAATTTCAAAACCAACCAGCTGTTGCATGTTCCTCTGTAGATTTGCTCTCCAGCTCAGTGTTAATGTTTATCTCTGTGCAAACTCCTTCTCTAGACAGGCACCTCTCAGAGAGTTCTTACTAGCAGCCTATATCTGTTGGTCTTTTGGCAATTCTCTTCCAACTGTTCAATTTTTCCCGGTCTTTAGCCCCAAGGCATCGGATTGTGTCATTGGCTTTTAATATTGTCAATATACTAAATTCAAACATGATTGGAGTTTATTTTCTTGGGGTGTACAATTTAAACTGATTGGCCTAATTCAAATTTGTTTCTGTCTCCAGGCAACCAGCTACCCTAGCTGCTGGACCAGATGTTACATTATATCTTGTTCAGAACACTTAGTGCTGTCAGGTAGTTCTCTTTTAGATTAGATTAGATTTCCTACAGTATGGAAACAGGCCCTTCGGCCCAACAAGTCCACACCGACCCTCCGAAGAGCAACCCACCCCAGACCCTTACATTTACCTCTGACTAATGTACCTAACACTATGGGCAATTTAGCATGGCCAATTCACATGACTTGCAAATCTTTGGATTGTGGGAGGAAACTGGAGCACCCGGAGGAAACCCCCGCAGACACGGGGAGAATGTGCAAACTCCACAGAGACAGTCACCTGAGGTGGGAATTGAACCCGAGTCCCTGGTGTTGTGAGGCAGCAGTGCTAACCACTGAGCCACTGTGCCACCCTTAAAGGTACAGTGCACCCATATCTTCATAACATAAGGAACAAAGAAATGGTGGAAGGTTCCAGTGGTATACTAGAATTTCAAGAGAGTCCGGAGGCAGAGATGAATGTAATGGTCACCACTAAGGAGAAGGTGCCAGGGAAGCTGAAAGGTCTAAAGGTGAATAAATCACATGAACTACTATTCTTCATTCATGCTGACTATGCGCAGTCAGATCAGTTTTATCCAAGTGTTCATTTATCATGACCTTTCTGGTATTTTCTAATCTTTTATCCACTAATGATGCAAAGCTGACAGATCTGTAATTGCCTTGCTTTTCTTATGCATCTTCACAAATAGGTGGGTGACATTTGTTGCATTCCAGTGTACAGAAATTGTTCCACAATCTTTGGGAGTTTGGAATATACTTAGCAATGCATCAACCATCTCTATAGCTACTTCCTTCAATATTTTTGGATGTAGACTATCAAATTGGGTGCTTATTCACTTACAGCCCCATTAAATTCTCCAGTACACTCTTCTTACGAATACTAATTTCCTTCAATTCCTCATTTTCCCTAGTCACTTGGCCCACTAATTCTAGGAGATTTCCTCAGTGAAAACAAAAAACATATTTAGTTTTTCGAACATCTCTCCATTCCTCACTATAAATTCCCCTGACTCTGCTTTAAATGGAGCCACATGCAGCTTAGCATTTCCATTTTACATACCCATAGAAGCTTTTGCAATCCAATTTTATGTTTTTTTAAAACCAGAATGCATTTATATTCTATGCCTCCTTTTCTTACTATGTTTCTTGGTCTTCCATGTTTCCACAACATTAACTCTGTTTCTATTCTACATATACTACCAGAACAGCAGAACTTTTCCAGTACATTTTATTTATATTTCAGACTTACTGCATATACAGGAAGGTTCTTTTATTTCCTTTGCTTGGTCAATGAGCCTGAGAAATGAACTAGATAATGGCTATCACCGATTTGAAATGGGATCTTTATTTGCATATTCTTGATGTTGATCAAGAACAGGGCCTTATAGAAATAGAATATAGATTGAACATAGAATATTACAGTGCAGTCCAGCCCTTTAACCCTTGATGTTGCGCCAACCTGTGGAACCAATCTGAGGCTTATCTATCCGACACTATTCCAGTTTCATCCATATGTTTATCCAATGACCATTTAAATGCCCTTAAACTTGGCGAGTTCACTACTGTTGCAGAAAGTGTGTTCCATGCTCCTACTACACTCTGAGTAAAGAAACTACCTTTAACACCTGTCCTTAATCTATCACCCCTCAATTTATAGCTATGTCCCCTTCTGCTAGCCATCACCATCCAAAGAAAAAGGCTCTCACTGTTCACCCTATCTAACCCTCTGATTATCATATATGTCTCAACTAAATCACCTGTCAACCTTATTCTCTCTCACAAAAACAGTCTCATGTACCTCAGCCTTTCCTCATAAGACCTTCCCTCCATACCAGGCAACATCCTAGTAAATCTCCTCTGAACCCTTTCCAAAGCTTCCACACCCTTCCTATAATTTGGTGACCAGAACTGTACGCAATACTTCAAGTGTGGCCACACTAGAGTTTTGTACAGCTGCAGCATGACCTATGTACATGGACACCAAGATCTCTCTGCTCTTCTACACTACCAAGAATTGTACCATCAGCCCAGCACTCTGCATTCCTGTCACTCCTTTCAAAGCAAATCACTTCACACTTTTTCACATTAAAATCCATTTGCCACCTCTCAGCCCAGCTCTGCAGCTTATCTATGTCCCTTTGTATCCTGCAACATCCTTCAGCGCCATCTACAACTCTACCGACCATCGTATCATCCACAAATTTACTAATGCATCCTTCCAAGTCCTCATCTATGTGATTTATAAGAAGGAAAAACAGCAGTGGCCCCAAAACAGATCCTTGCGGTACACCACTAGTAACTGAACTCCAAGATGAACATTTCACATCAACCACCCACCCTCTGTTTTTTTCTCAGCTAGCCAATTTCTGATCCAAACTGCTAAATTATCCTTAATCCCATGCCACCACACCAACCACTTTACCCTCATCCACTTGTTTGGTCACCATTGCAAAGAACTCAATAAGGTTTGTGAGGCACGACCTACCGTTCACAAAACTGTGTTGACTATCCCTAATCAACTTATTCCTATCTAGAAGATTATAAACCCTGGATGTAGGTTTGCTCGCTGAGCTGGAAGGTTCATTTTCAGATGTTTCATCACCATACTAGGTAACATCTTTAGTGAGCCTCCAGATAAGGCACTGTTGATGATTCCTGCTTTCTACTTATATTTTTGGGTTTCTTTGGGTTGGTGATGTCATTTCCTGTGATGGTGTCATTTCTTATGGTGATGTCATTTCCTGTTCTTTTTCTCAGGGGTGGTAAGTCGGGTCCAAGTTAACGTGTTTGTTGATAGACTTCCGATTGGAATGCCATGCTTCTCAGAATTCTCGTATGTGTCTCTGTTTGGCTTGTCCGAGGATGGATGTGTTGTCCCAGTTGAAGTGGTGTCCTTCCTCATCTGTATGTAAGGATACTAGTGAGAGAGGGTCACGTCATTTTGTGGTTAGTTGATGTACATGTATCCTGATGGCTAGTTTTCTGCCTGTTTGTCCAATGTGGTGTTTCTTACAGTTCTTGCACGGTATTTTGTAAATGACATTAGTTTTGATTGTTGTCTGTATAGGATCTTTCACGTTCATTAGCTGCTGTTTAGTGTGTTGGTGGGCTTGTGGGCTACCATGATGCCAAGGGGTCTGAGTAGTTTGGCAGTAATTTCCGAGATGTCTTTGATATAAGGGAGAGTGGCTAGGGTTTCTGGATGCATTTTGTTTTTTTGATTGAGTTTGTTACTGAGAAATCTGCAGACTGTGTTCATTGGGTACCTGTTCTTTTTGAATACACTGTATAGGTGATTTTCCTCTGCTCTGCATAGTTTCTCTGTGCTGCAGTGTGTGGTGGCTCATTGGAACAACATTCTGATGCAGCTTCGTTTGTGGATATTGGGATGATTGCTTCTGTAGTTCAATATTTGGACCGTATGTGTTGTTTTCCTATGGACGCTGATTTGAAGTTTCCCATTGGCTGTTCGGTCTATTGTGACATCAAGGAATGTCAGCTCTACTGTGACATCAGGAAAGTTGTTTTCCTCCTCTTTAGTGAATTTTATGCCAGTAGGGTATTATTGATGGTCTTGAAGGTTTCCTCTAATTTGTTTTATTTAGTGATGACAAAAGTGTCAACCATGGAGTGGACCCAAAGTTTGGGGTGGATGGTTGGTAGAGGTATTTGTTCAAGTCTCTGCATTACAATCTTTGCTAAGAACCCTGATATCGGAGATCCCATGGGTGTTCCATTGGTTTGTCTGTAGGTTTTGTTGTTGAAGGTGAAGTGTGTGTAAAGGCATAGGTCCACTAGCTTGACGATACTTTCCTTGTTGATGAAATTGGTGGTGGTTGGTGTAAGTGTCTTTGGGTCTTCTAATAGTGTAGTCAGTGTTTTCTTGGCCAGGTTGATGTTGATTGATGTGAACAGGGCTGTTATATCAAAGGAGACCATTATTTCATCCTCTTTTATCTTAGTGTCTTTGGTCAAGTTGATGTTGATTGATGCAAACAGGGCTGTTACATAAAAGGAGACCATTATTTCATCCTCTTCTATCTTAGTGTCTTTGGTCCTCAGGAATTCTTGGGTGTAGCAGATGGAGTGGCACGAGTCTTCAACTAATTGTTTTAGTCTTTGGTGTAGCTCCAATCTGGCCAATCTGTAAGGTGGTGTTCCAGGTAGTGAGACTATGGGTCTGGGGGCCTCCTGGTTTGTGAATTTTGGGTAATCCATAGAAGTGTGGTGCATTGGATCCATCTGGTTTCATTTTTTGGAGGTCGGTCTTATTTATTTCTCCAGATTTCTGAAGTTTTTTGAGTAGGACTGTGATTCAGTTTTCTAGTTGTGGGGTCGGGTCTATCACCACTTGTTCATAAGTGTTGGTATCTGTAAGTAGTGCATTCACTTTATCAATGTAGTCTCCTTGATTTTAAATGACTGTCAAATGTCCTTTTTCTACAGGTAGGATAACAATATTTTTATTTTTTTTGTCTTTCTAGTGCTTTTCTTTCTTGTGTATTGAGTGTGTTTCCTTCCTTTTTTTCTGCTGAATGTTGGTGTGATTGCCTGTCTGATAGTTTGCTGGATTTCTTCTGTGAGTTGGTTGTCTTTCAGTGTTGTTTCTAATGCTGCTAAGAAATCTTTCTTGTCCGCATCCTGGAACTTGTAATTTAATCCTCTTACTAAGACGGCTTTTTCAGTGTCTGTTAAGGTTCAGTCAGATACAGTTTTTTATCCATGCTTTTGTGTTGTCAGTGTTGTTACTTTGTGTGGGTTTGTCTAGTTTTTTTTGCAAGTCTTTTTTTTTACATTTTCTGTGTTTGTCACAGTCTAATATCTCTGGCTTGTTGTACAGCATCCATTCTTGGTCTGTTGCATGACTAAGTAAAGATTTTTGGTGCTAAATTTCCTGGTTGTATCCTTACCTACAGATAAGTAAGGACACCACTTCAACTGGGCCAACACATCCATCCTAGGACAATTCAAACAGAGACATGCACAAGAATTCCTAGAAGCATGGCATTTTAACTGGAAGTCTATCAACAAACACATTGACTTAGACTTGAATTACCATCCCCTGAGAAAAAGAACAGAAAATGACATCACCAACCCAAATAAGCCCAAACGTATAAATTGAAATCAGGAATCATCAGCAGTGCTTCATCCGGAGGCTAACCGAAGATGTTACCTAGTATGGTGACGAAACATCTGAAAATGAACCTTCCAGCTCAGTGAGAAAATGTAAATCCAGAACCCCACCTGAGCTACAAATCTTCTCAAAACTTGGGATTGTAAACCCTCTCTCTTATAATTTTTTCCAACTCTTTGCCCACAACTGAAGTAAGGCTGACTGGTCTATAATTACCGGGGTTGTCTCTACTCCCCTTCTTGAACAATGGGGCAACATTTGCTATTCTCCAGTCTTCCTACACTATTCCTGTAGACAATGATGACACAAAAATCAAAGCCAAAGTCTTTTCAATCTCCCCCTGCCTTCCCAGAGAATCCTAGAATAAATCCCATCCAGCCCAGAGGACTTGTCTATTTTCACACTCTCCAGAATTGTTAACATCTCCTCCCTGTAAACCTCAATCCCATCTAGTCTAGTAGATTGTATCTTCGTGCTCTCCTCAACTTCTCCTGTCTTTTTCCAGTGTGAATACTGAGGAAAAATATTAATTGAGCACTTTCCCAACTTCTCGGACTCCCTGCACAACTGCCCACTACTATCCTTGATTGGCTCTAATCTTTCTCTAGTCATTCTTTTATTCCTGAAAACCTTTAGGGTTTTCCTTGATCCTATCTGCCAATGACCTCTCATGTCCCCTCCTGGCTTTTCTTAGCTCTCTCTTTAGGTCTTTCATGGCTAACTTGATACTCTCAAGTGCCCTAACTAAACCTTCATGTTTCATCCTAACATAAGTCTTCTTCTTCCTCTTGAAAAGAGATTGAACTTCTTTAGTAAACCACAGCTCCCTCACTTGACTACTTCCTCCCTGTCTGACAGGTACATACTTATCAAGTAGCTGTTTCTTCAATAAGCTCCACATTTCAATTGTTCCCACCCCCTTACAGTTTCCTTCTACATCCAATGCATCCTAAATCCTGCCTAAAAACATCATAATTGCCTTTCCCCCAGCAATAACTCTTGCCCTGCTTTTTATACCTCTCCCTTTCCATCGCTAAAGTAAACATAACCAACTTGTGATCACTATCACCAAAGTGCTCACCTACCTCCAAATCTAACACCTGGCTGGGTTCATTACTCAGTACCAAATCCATTGTGGCATCGTCCTTGTTGGCTTGTCTACATTCTGTGCCAGGAATGTATTAATATGTGTTGCCGACAATACCCACAACATTGCAAGCCAGACCAGCAATGAGAAATTGGCTATCAGTGTAATTTTTGTACTCGGGATTATCTTCCAAAAGTTGTCCAATTGCAGAATCACATCTAGTCACTTCACAGTGTATTGTGTTTGCGAGGTTGGTTAAAAGTTACTTGATTGTGAAAGAAAAGAGAAAGCAAGCAAGAAAGAGCAGAGAATAACTTTGTACTGCTTCCAAAACAAAAGTACTCATGTAAGGGTCAACATAACGAATAATGATGGTGGCGTATTGTCAGTCCTATTAAAAAGTTCACCTTTTCTTTATAATCAAGTATACACTGTGTATTAAACAGTGGTTCATCGATGTCCCTTTAGTTTGTTGTTACCGTGAAGGTCTTAAAATCTTGTCATTAGGCTACCACTGGAGATTAAAATGTCTTTCAAAACGTTATCAGTCCTAACAGAAGTCACAAAGCAAGGGATCTGTTCTTGGATCTCTGTTTTTTTTTATAAATACCAAGAAACCTCAATTATCTGGTTATCAATTATCCAAATTTTGGATTATCCGAAGAAGATTTCAATGCCCAACAAAGATGTTATATCAAAGAGGTAAGTATATCTGATTTAGCTATACTGCAGAACATGTGAAAACGCTGGTCAAAACAAAGAAATGCAAGCAGCTCAAGCATCAGTGACTGGATACTTTTTAGGTAAGGGTTGTTACACAGCCCTTTGCAAAAGTAAATGTTTTAGAGGGTATTCCTGTCACTTTACTGGACTGTTCACTAAAATAAAAGGCTGAGAACATAAACGCATGTGCAAGACAGTGTTTCTGTCTTTCTATCATGAGACTGAGTTCCCAGAAAGTGACAAATGCTCTTGCGAGCATGGAAGCTGTTCAGGACCTTATTTATTACTGGGATTTGATATACAGTATTCATGCGATGGTAACTCCTTCTCATTTTAGCCGGTAATTTGAAGACTGCAAGGATTAGTTTGCTTAAACGGTAGACTCATTAAAATGATAGATTTTAACTAATTCTCCGGTACTGCACAGCGTTAGATTGGTAAGGCTTCCCTTGTTTAAGGTAAAATCAATTATCCGAATAATCGATTATCCAAATGAAAGAGTGCCCACCCATTATGTTCGGATAATCAAGGTTCCTCTGATAAGTGAAACCTCTTGGATTAAGGAGAGTTATTCTATATTCAAGTTTTCAGATGACTCTATGTTAAGTCTAGATAGTAGAGCTATATGCCACTATATACCAGGTAGAGTTATATGAATTATAACATAGACAGGTGAAGGTAAGCTTGTGATTGACAGAAATGGAAATCCATTAAAGGATTTCTGAATTCACATGTCAAGGAAAGGGGAGCCTGTTCTACTGCTCCATCTCAAAAGTGAACCTCAGCTTAGGGTGGAATGTAAAAGAAATCCTTACTATAAGATTGCCCTTATCAACTATCTTGCAAATAGGGCCCAAGAAATCTGTTCATCTTGTAAGTATTAGGCAGAAATTGAGTGCAATGATAATCCCGATCAGATTACTGCTCATTGCTGATCGCACAGTCATTTTTGGACAAGAAAAGTATCCCCAAATTACACTGGAAAGGCAAATTATTACCAAAAAGAGTATTCTTGAAAAGAGACAAATTTTGTCCAAGCTTCAGAATAGAACTGCCTGGAAAACAAAGCTAGCAATTAATTGTCAATCATTATTAATCACTTCATTCTCCATGTCAGTGCTTCAGCTAATCAGCGTCCATCTGCCAATCAATCAGCACTCACCTCTAATGCACCAGAAATGGTGTTTTCCTCATGAATTAGTATTTCTTATGAACTGTCTTGATGCACACAATAAGGAAATGTTGACAGAATGCATTTTTGTTTTAATAGTCAAGTTCTATGCTACCAAATAATTTTTAAAAATTCTGTCAAGCAAGCTGTTTCATACTGCTTCTACACATAGCTACACAAGTTGTATCTCCATTTCCATTTCCCAGCATATCCTCACGGTTGTTTGCAAAAGGAGAATACATATTTTACTCATTCACATCATACTTAGAAATCCTAAAGCTACATATTTCAGGTCCACACCCCCACCAACCCATCCTTTCCTCCCGGCACCTTCCCCTGCCACCGCAGGAATTGCAAAACCTGCGCCCACACCTCACTCCTCACTTTTGTCCAAGGCCTCACAGGAGCCTTCCACATCCATCAGAGTTTTACCTGCACTTCCACATTTACTGTATTCATTGCTCCCAATGCAGTCTCGAGTAAAAAGTGAGGTCTGCAGATGCTGGAGATCAGAGCTGAAAATGTGTTGCTGGTTAAAGCACAGCAGGTTAGGCAGCATCCAAGGAACAGGAAATTCGACATTTCGGGCCAGAGCCCTTCATCAGGAATCTGATGAAGGGCTCTGGCCCAAAATGTCGAATTTCCTGTTCCTTGGATGCTGCCTAACCTGCTGTGCTTTAACCAGCAACACATTTTCAGCTCCCAATGCAGTCTCCTCTACATTGGGGAGACAGGATGCACACTTGCAGAGTGCTTCAGAGAACATCTCTGGGACACCTGCACCAACGAATTCCACAGTCCTGTGGCCGATTACTTCAACTCCCCCTCCCACTCTGCCAAGGACATGCAGGTTCTGGGCCTTCTCCATTACCAAACCGTAACCACCTGACACTGGAGGAAGAATGCCTCATCTTCCACCTCAAAATCCTCCAACCACATGGCATCAATGTGGATTTCACCAGTTTCCTCATTTCCCCTCCCCCCACCATATCACAGTTTCAACCTTCCAACTCGGCACCGCCCTCATAACCTGTCCTACCTGTCCATCTTCCTTCCTACCTATCCGCTCCACCGTCCATTCCGACCTATTGCCAATACCCACACTTCCATCTACCTATTGCACTCTCAGAAAACGTCCCCCAGGCCCACCCCCCTCTCATTTATCTCTCCACCTCCTTGACTCATGGCCTCATTCCTGATGAAGGGCTTTTTCCTGCTCCTCAGATGCTGCCTGACCTGCTGTGCTTTTCCAGCACCACACTCTCGATCCTAAAACTATATGTCTACTGTTACACAAGATACAAGAAGTAGCAGCAGGAGTAGGCCATCTGGCCCATTGGGCTTGCTCTGCCATTCAATAACATCATGGCTGATGTTTCTGTGGACTCTGCTCCCTCACCATAACCCTTTAATTCCTTTACTGTTAAATGTGATTCTATGATTTGATGAAGTCAAATAAGGAGTAACTGTTGGATGTGCTTTATCTTTCCAGAAAATATTTGATAAGGCACTGCATCAATTTTCCCAATTTTAGTGAATCAATTTCTTGCAGAAAGACAAAAAAAAATTATCTAAATGGTGGGAGGTTACAGAGCCCTGAGATGCAGAGAGATCTGGGTATTCTGGCGCATGAATGACACAAAATTAGTATGTACGTAAAGCAAGTGATCAGGAAAGCTAATAGAATATTTTGTTTTGTTGTGAGGGGTATTGAATGCAAGAGTGGAAAAGGTTATGCCCCAGTTATGGAGGGCATTGGTGAGACTGCATCTGGAGTGCTGTGTGCAGTACAGGTCATTGTGCTAACAGAAGGATGTTAATGCATTGGAAGTCATTCGGCAAAGATTTACTAGGTTATTACCAGTAATAATTATTTTAAAAGGAAAGGTTGGATCGTCCCTAAGCCTGTAGTCTGTGTCATTTAGAGGAGTCAAAGGGGATTTAACTGAAACATGTAAGATTCCGAGGGGATTGAACAGGTGAATCTAGAATTTGGAGTTAATGTTTAAAACCCATTCAAGACAGAGATGTAGAAAAACATGTTTGATCAGAGACGTGTGAGTCATTCAAGTTCCTGTCCTCGAAAAGCAGTGAAGTTAGAATCTTTAGATATCTTTAAAACAGAAGTAGATAGATTTTTGATTCCCAAGGGGATGAAAGATTACTGAGGAAATCCAGGAATGTTGTGTTGAGGTTAAAATCAGGTCAGCCAAGACCTTATTGAATGATGGAGCACACTTGAATGGTTAAATACCCTACTCTTATAAATGTTTCATCGACGGGTATTGTGGAAAATAAAAATCTCACAGTGTAAAGGATCACCTATTGACATGGCTGGTTAAGAGGAAACAGAAAGCAGGCACAAATGGTTCATTTTCTGATTGTAATAAGTAGAGTGCCACAGAAATCAGTGCTGAGGCCTTAACTTTTTATAATTTTGAAGGACCTGAAGGTATAGTTGCGAAATTTACTGATATAGGACAGTAAATTGTGAAGACAACATAAGACCGAGTGATATAGAGGAGTTAAGTGAATGGGTAAAGATTTGACAAGTATAGTATAATGTAGGAAAATGTAAAATCATTCATTTTTGGTGGGAAGATTAAAAAGCACATTATTTAAATGATGAGAAATTGCAGAACTCAGAGATGCGGAAGGATCTGGGTGTCCAAGGACATGAATTGCAAGTTTATGTTGGTATGCAACAAGTAGTTAGGAAAGTGAATACAATTTTATTATGTATTGCAAGGGGAACTGAATGAAATAACATGAAAATTATGTTCCATATATTTAGAGCATTAGTGAGACCAAATCTGGGATACAACGTAGAGTATCAGTTTTTTCATTTAGGGAATGATGGAAACATGCTGAATATGAAGATTCTATGAGTAATACCAGGAATAGCAAGTTGGCTTAGGTGAAAGATTAAACAGGTAGGTTTGGACCTTTTCGGGTTTAGAAGATTAAGAAACATAGTCTTTAAATCTCTTTAAGGCAAAGATAGATAGATTTTTGATAGGCAGAAGAGCAAAAGATTTTTATGAGTAGACAGGAATGTAGTGAAACCAGATCAGATATGATCTTATTGATTGGTGGATCTAGCTCAAAGGGCCAAGTGGCCTCCTCCTGCTACTAATTGATATTTTTGTACATAAAGATGTTATGAATGACCCCGAGTGTGCTAATAGTTAGTCTAACAATTAAGTAAAGAAAATCCAACAAGACTGTAACAACTCTAAGTTGGACCATTGTATTGAAGGCTACAGGGAGGTAAAAACAAAGAATGCTGCTAGCGGTGCCTTAATTTACCATGTACAGATAAAATAAAGCTTGAACTAAAATCGAGTTGGATATATGACAACTAATCTGCAAGTCAGATGTTTCTTGTAAACTATTTTAAAAGTATGAGAGATATTGGAAGCCTCAAAAGACATTTCTTTTGGGATTAGTGAGAAAACGTGTAACTTAGATGTGACACATTTGCTGCAGAGAATGTGGGAAAGTGCTTGTTCAGAAGAATTGGGGACATCTATTCTTAGTGTCAATGGATCAGTGTAAATAAGCTGATAGCATTTGTTCATTTGTGGCAGTACTTCCTTCTCATGCTGGAGGCTTGTGGCATGCATATTTCACTGTATGGTGTCAGATAACTAAATTTATGTTTATATTGAAGACACTTCACAAAACTCATACTCAATAAGAAAAGAACTTATAATTTAATAAGCTGAATGGAATATGCATGTGATAGAACAGTTCTGATACATTTTCATGTATACCACACTGAGCAGATTCGAATTTATGAAGCTCATCTTGACTGCTCTGGGCAGTGAATGTGTCATTCCCCTTACAGGCTAGGAAAACACGAAGGCTGAAATTTGGAAGATGTTCGTGTGTGAGTGAGAGAGAAAACATTCTTCTGTAAATTACATTCACTGACTGAAAGGTTAAAGGGACAGAGAGAGAGAGAGAGAGAGAGAGGACAGAAGCTGGTGGAAAGATGAATCCTTTATGGTTTGATTTGAGTGAACACTGGCTTGTCATGGATTGAATATTTGTGTATTGTTCTCTGGAGCTGAGATTCAGGAATGTTATAAATTTAAGTTGCATTCTGGGAATCTAAGATGATTTTAAAAGAAAAAGCCATTTTGTAGGAGAATGATACTGGACATGTTAGCTGAGTGAGGTTACCTCATGATCTCACCACATAGTTTAGACTAGTCCCTCATTATGATGTACTGTGAAAAGGGAAGGTTAGTTAACCAAAGCAACCAGCCATTTGGGACCTGGCTGGATCAAGGTTTCTCACTTTGATGTGCATGTAGCTTAAATAGTCAAGCGTACACCGACCTTTGAATGAGTTCCTCTTCCTCTGCAAACTTCAGCCATTTTAGTGCTGCTTATCTGATTAAGGACATGTGGCATTTTTGTAATTGTAAGACCAATTTCTGTATAAAAACAGCTTGTTTGCAGCAATAAGGTCTTAGGGGTAAGAGCTGGTGCCGCTACTCTGCTAAAGGTTTTTAGAACCTTAGCTCAAGCCTGGCTTGTAGGTAGCTGTGTTATTTTGTAACATTGATGGCAGTGGTAAATAAAGGTAATAAGTTAAACAAAACTGTAAGAATTTGATATTCCAGACTACCACAGAGTACGATCTCCAGGACGAACCAAGAGAGGCTACAGGTCGAGTCCATCAGGGATTCCCTGAGCTGTCTCGAATAGGTATTTTAACATTAGAACAGGTGTAACCTTGGCAATGCTTTTCTATAATCTCTACCATCGGGGAGAAGGTACAGAAGCCTGAACACACGCACTAGCAGGTTTCATAACACTTTCTATCCTACTGTCATTAGAATACTGAATGGACTCACAAATTCTTAATAGTCGCCGGTACCTATGTTTTTGCTTTTGCCGCTGCTTACCTGTTATTTACTTATCTATGCTACTTAACTATGTGATCTGCCTGTATTGCTCACAAGACAAAGGTTTTCACTGTGCCTCGCTACACGTGACAATAAATTCAATTCAATTCAATTCAATTCTCTAATTCCCATCTCCATAAATGATTTTTGAGACTAAAAACAACCAGATAAAGTGATTTTTAAAAAATAAGCCAGATTTGCTCAAGATATCCCTGACCTACAGAATGCAGTTAAATATTTAACGTTTGTAGGTTTGCTGGCGGCCTATCACACGTACCAATGAATCACACCACTTCCATGTTATTGTGAAATTCACTGTTCCAGATTCAGCGGTCAATGTAATATCTAAGCAAATAATTTATTGAAGTCAATGGCAGTTTTAGTTGATACAGTGGATGGTTGCATGCCTAAAATAACACAAGTTAAACATGGACCTATCAGATACTAATCTGTTATGTTTGCATGAACCTTTTGAAAGTGACCTGATATTCAGGTTGAACTGAAATAGCATTGTACCACTTCTGATTAGTACATAAATCCCGGAGGTGTACTCTTTCCTCCTCTTGACTCCAGAACTGCTGCACGTCTCCAGCTGTACAGCTGCCTCAACACCAGACAATATGCAGTCCTTCATTGCTCAACAGCAAACGAGCTTCCTTGTTGCAACTATGAGCAAGTATTCATCCGCAGTGAGGAATATGGAGCAGACAATCATGCTTCCCAGCCTCCTTCAAGACATCGCTTTGGAGGATCAAGATGAAGGAAAAGATGCCTCAGTCAGTTCGCAGAACTTGTATGAATGCTATATTCAGCTGAAATCCATCAAAAACATTGTGGAGAGCGGTCGGCTGCCCCCTGAAGATTTGAAACAAAAAATCAATTATGCCTATAACTTGGAAGATGAAGACGAGGCAAATTTAGAGACACTTTTCTATGTCCATGTGAAGGGGCTCTGCACTGTGTTGAATTCACTGACCAAAAAAGCTAACATGCTGACCAGCAGATATGAGGATGTGATAGGACTGTCTTTGTAGTTTTGATGCAAAGAAGAGAAAAGTAACTGCTCATCTGAGAATGAGCAACCTGAAATGAAAGAGTGTGCAGAAAACAAGGTAACATTTCTGCTTGGCCATTAACAAAGACCAAAAAAAACACCTTACAAGTATCCAATTGCAGAGTGTGCTGGGAATGATCCAGAATGCACCATTGGGTTTGTATTTGCAGAAGTACCAACAAATGTTTTGAGAGGACACTTGAACTGTACTTATTTTGCTAGCCAAAAGACAGGAAGATTAAAAGTGTGCAGTACTTATGAATTTTAAAATCAGCTGATGAAACCTTTCTTCTGTAAGAAACACTGTGATGAAAATGGCTGATTCAACTGTTACAACATGCATTGTTTTCCTAATGGTACGTGATTTGTATCAATGTGACCAAAACCATTGTTCCCATACATGGCCCAATATAATTGTACTGAGTATTTAAAATATGTTTTTTTCTTCACTTATATGCCTTTCTATTCAATATTGTTACAGTGTTAGGTTTTTGGATTGCTTTTGCCACTGAAAGAAATGGGGAAGAAGAACTCTCATTATTCTGGATTCAGCGAAATGGGTCTTCTTGAAGTACCAATCATGATTCAGTGGGGACCCTTTCCAAGTCAATGGGCTGTGGATTCAGGTCTCGTTTTGGTCTGACTCCCCAAGGTAGTGTTTGCATCATTTTTTCGCTGACACGTTAAATGCCCATGACACCATAAGATGTATAATTAGAAATAAGCCCATTCAACCCATCAAGTCCCTTCTGCTATTTAATGACGTCTTGACTGACCTGGATCATCCTCAAAACCACTCTCTTGCTTATCCCCATAATCCTTGATTCCCTAGCTAATTAAAAATCTACCTCAGCCTTGAATATATTTAGCAACTCAGCATCAACAGTTCTCTGTGGTAAAGAATTCCAGTGTTTCACTACCCTCTGAGAGAAGTACTTCTTCCTCATCTCTGTCTTTAATATGTGATCCTTTACTCTGAGATTATACCCTCTGGTCCTAGACTTTCCCTCAAGTGAAAATAACCTCTCTGCATCTACCCTGTCAAGGTCCCTTAAGAATTTTTTATGTTTTGAAAAAGTCTCCTCTCATTCTTCTAAATGTCAATGAGTACAAGCCCAACCTACTAAACTTCTCCTTATAAGAAAATCCGTCCATACCCAGGATTTGTGGGCCTTCTCTGAATTCCGTCCAAGGCAAGGATATCTTTCCTTAGGTAAAGGGACAAAAGCTATTCACATTATTCCAGGCGGATTTCCCTAATACCATGTATAGTTTTAGCAAGACCTGCCTATTTTAATATTCAATTCCATTTGAAACACAAGCCTACAGTCTATTCACATTTCCTGTTACCTGCTTATATGCTAGCTTTTTGTGATTTATGCACAAGGACCCTCAAATCCTTCTGTCCTACAGCTTCCTGCAGTTTTTTTTTCCCATTTAAATAATACTCGCATCTTCCATTCTTCCTGTCAAAGTGCATAACCTCATATTTTCCCACATTATATTCCATCTGCCAAGTTTTGTCCATTCATTTAACCAATCTATATCCCTCTGGAGATTCATTGTATGGTCCTCAATTCCTCACTACTTGCTTCTGTGTTTACATTTATACCATGTAAAAGTAAAAGATCCTATGATACTATTTCAATGAAGTGCTATTATAGGAATTTGCCCCAGTGTCCTGGTCAATTTATGTCCCTCAGCCAACTGTAGAGAAATAGATTTTGGACATTATGAGCTTGTGAGAACTGTTATATAAATGCAAGCCATCCCTCCTTCAGTCTTCATGATTTTAGTGTTTCTGAATTAAATAATGATGGAAGCATTTTAGTCCTTTCAACTGAATTACTATGCGACCACAAGTTTTACTTGGTGACTTGGATCATTCCTATTGTTCTGTCTGTTTCATTCGACTGTGCAATAAAGCAGTTTATGATGTGAACCAAATTTTTTGTCTAATATTAATTCAGTTTTTCTGAAGAAATAAATGCCCAAAGTACATGGATATAAAAAATGACAATAAAAGTAGATATAAGTTTTGCTGTTGCACATGAAATCACAGAACCGTGTGCAATGTCAGACAGAAAGGAAGGGATGCCTCTGAATGTTTCAAAGCCTGAACTTGTAATGACTGGATCTTTGCAAAGGTAGGCTAAGCTGAGCAAAACAAACAGTAAAATTAACAAATCAACCCACCGATAGTTGAATACTATAATTATTGTTGAAAGTAGAAGATGAATATAACAGTAAAGAGAGGAATACTGAGAAATCATACAGAGGTGGCACATTCAGCAGAAACTGAAGAAGCTCATAGGAATGGCAAGGGGGAGGAAACTTCAACCCTCGCGACCTCAAAGGCTTTACAGGCAATAGAGTAAAAACAGGAAATTCTGACTATGTTCAACAAGACAGACAATGGAGACTGGACTGGAATACCTTTGAAGTGTTGTGATATAGGAAACACAACAGGCAAATTATGCACAGAAGGGTTCATTAGTATTACTGGCATCATCATCACTAGCAAAAACTGTTGCTAGGTAAGTTTTCCCCTTTTTATAGAATCCAACACAATATCATAATCTCATCGGAAAATATCATTCCAATACTTGTCGGTGAGGTCAATTAGCCAAATAGCACACAGATACTCTATTATATCTTCATGAAAAGATCGAAATAACATCCCTCTGGTCGATGTATATGAAGGGGTAGCATGATAAATGGTGCAGTTAAATTTGGATACAACAACACAAAATAATCAGAAACTGACTACCTTATAAATTATGTATAAAGTTAAAAATCACACAACACCAGGTTATAGTCCAACAGGTTTATTTGGAAGCACTAGCTGTCAGAGCACTCCTCCTTCTTCAGGTGGTTGTGGAGTATCTCGTAAGATACCTTATAAGTTCGTAAGATACTCCACAACCACTTGAAGAAGGAGCAGCACTCCAAAGCTAATGCTTCCAAATAAACCTGTTGGACTATAACCTGGTGTTGTGTGATTTTTTTTAACTTTGTACACCCCAGTCCAACACCAGCACATCCAAATTAAAAAGTTATAAACTATTAGGTGCAACTAAACGTGAGCATGTCAAATAGTCATAATTAATTTTTTGGATCAAATATGTTGAAGAATTAAAGGAGCTAAAGATAATTGCTTAATCACAGGGGCTCTTAAAGACAGAAATCCATACAGCATGGAAGCAAGCCACTCAGCCCATCAAGTGGTACATATATGGAATGAGTAGCCAGCAGAAGTGGTTGAGGTGAGTACATTAACAATACTTAAAAGGCATTTGGACAAATACATAGGATAGGAAAGGTTTAGAAGGATAGGGGCCAAGTACAGGGAAATGGTATTAGCATGGATGGACATTTTGGTCGGCATGAACCAGTTTGGGCCAAAAGGTTTGTCTCCCTGCTGTAGGACTGTATGACTGTACGCCCAGACCTACCCTCTGAAGAGCTTCCCACCCAGAACATCCCCCCAAACCCTATAACCCTGCACTTCCCGTGGTTAACCCACTTAGTTTGCACACTGGCAACTTAGCATGGCCAATTCACATAACCTGCAAATCTTTGGACAGTGGGAGGAAACTGGAGCACCCAAAGGAAATCCATGCAGGCAGGGGGAGAATATGCAAACTCCACACAAACGGTCACCTGAGGGTGGAATCAAAGCTAGATTCCTGGTGCTGTGAGGCAACAATGCAAACCACTGAGCCACTGTGCCACCCTAAATATCCTAAAGGGTAGACTTGTATCACACTGTAAAAGTAAAAGGTCCTTGCATTGATAGAGGCTTTCAGAACCTCAACACATCACAAAGCATTTCACAACAATGAAGTACTTTGAAATGTAGTCAGCATTGTGATATAGGAAACATCGTATTTAATTTGCACATTGTAGGCCTCCAAAGAAAACAATAAGATGATGACCAAATAATACTTTAGTGATTTTGAATGGTGATGTTGTTTGGAATGTGGTGATAGATATTAAAAACTTCTTTGACCTAATCAGTGCTGAGATAGATGTTTGCATTTAAATTCCTGTTTGAGCAGAATGTTTTTGTAAGCTTTTGCAAATCCATGTGAATATTAACCTTTTGTGACTGCTGTAAGCTATTTGTTTCAAGCCTATGGTACCAAAACCTAAATCACTAATGCAAGCATCATACAATCCTTGGAGGTTCAGAACTGGAAAAGCTTCCCGAGATTGTAGCCAGCAGGTTGCCTTTGCAGTTAGAGATGTGCAGCCACTCTCTCCAAATTGGGGAAACAGATTTTTATGAAACAAAATAATGGAGAACCCTACAAACATTGCTAAAAACCATCTGGAAGACATTGGAGAACAGTCTATTGCACTTGGGTGACCAGAAATGGAAAATCATCAATTGAAAACCTGAAAAGAATAAGGAGGATTTAGAGATACTATTCTGCAGGTAACAGGGGAATGTATACACAGTGATAAATGGACTCAAAATGGGGTGAACACTTTAACCAAAAACAAGCTGATTGGGGCCTCATACGAACTTCAGAGCAAATTTTGAACCACGTTTTGAATTTACTGCTGGTCTTGTAAAAACTGAGGTGTACTTGCCAAGCAACAATACAATCTGCTTTGAAACAATGAAAATCTGAAGTCTGAATTCTACATTAGCTAGCTCACTGCATATCTGAAATAAAAACAGAAAATGATTGAAAAAGCCTGACAAGGCTACCTGCACTCTCCACTGAACCAGGACTGATGCCCTGGTTTGATTGTAATGGTAGAGAGAGGGAATTACCAGGCAATGAAGTTGTAGATTGCACTGGAGTACGATTCTGTAGCTGATAAAACCTAGTATTTTGTGGATGACCAATTTTGAGTTTGAATTTTATCACATTTAGCACGGTGAGGATGACATGTAATTCAGTATCGAGAGTGTGGTGCTGGAAAAGCACAGCAGGTCAGGCAGCTTCCGAGGAGCAGGAGAATTGATGTTTCAGGCAAAAGGCATTCATTAGAAATAGCCCTACCTGATGAAGGACTTTTGCTCAAAACATTGATTCTCCTGCTCCTTGGATGCTGTCTGATCTGCTGTGCTTTTCCAACACAACACTCTCGACTCTGACCTCTAGCATCTGCAGTCCTCACTTTCTCCTATCTAACATGTAACTCAAACAAGGGTAACTGCGATGTGGAAACTGTGCAGTTATCATTTTTGCCACTACTGATATTGATGAGTACATTGCATTGGGACTAGATAGAGTATCAGGCTGTGCACTCAGAGCATGTGCAGATCAACTGGCAGAGGTCTTCTTGGACATCTTTAACCTCCCCCTGTAGCAGGCCACTGTCCCTGCCTGTTTCATCATCCCTGTGCCTAAGAAGGGTCATGCAGCATGTCTCAATGACTATCGCCCAGTGGCCCTAATTTCAGTGGTCATGAAGTGCTTTAAAAGGCTGGTCATGGCTTTAATCAACTCCAGGCTCCCCACTACTCTTGACCCACTCCAATTTGCCTATCGGACCAACAGATTCACATCGGATGCCATATCATTTGTCCTTCACTCCTCCCTAGAACATGTTGACACCAAGAACAGCTACATAAGAATCCTACTCATTGACTACAGTTCAGCCTTCAACACTATTATCTCCTCGAGACTGATTACTAAACTTAGTAATCTCGGACTAAGCCCGACTCTCTGCAACTAGATCCTCAGTTTCCTGACCCACAGGCCACAATCAGTGAAGATTGAATCACTAACACTCAACACTGGAGCCCCCCCAGGGGTGTGTACTTAGTCCTGTACTGTACTCGCTGTATACCCATGTCAGCGTCACCAAATATCAGACTAATGCCATTTTACCATTTACAAGTTTGCTAATGACACCACCATAGTTGGTCAAATCTCAGATGGCAATGAAACAGACTACAGATGGAAGGTGGAAGACCTAGAAAAATGGTGCACTGAGAACAACCTAGCTCTCAATGCCGGCAAAACCAAGGAACTCATATTGACTTTCGGTGGGATGTTATTCATGCCCCCCTACACATTTACGGCACAGAGGTGGAATGAGTGGAGAGTGTCAATCTCCTGGGAGTGGTCATCCGCAACAAGCTTTCTTGGACTCTTCATGTGGGCGCACTGGTTAGAAAGGCCCAACGTCTCTTCTTCCTCAGGCAACTGAGAAGATTTGGCATGACAGTGAATACCCTTGCCAAATTTTATAGGTGTGCCATCGAGAGCATGCAGTCTGGATGTAACATCACCTGGATGGCAACTGTACCATTCAAGATTGGAAATGGTTAGAGAGTGATGAACTCAGCCTGGATAATCACAAAGGCCATGTATATAGAATCCATCTACCAGGCCCAGTGTCAAGGAAAGGCCGCCTGCATTCGGGACCTCTACCATCGAGGAGAAGGTACAGAAGCCTGAACACATGCATCACCCGGTTTCGAGACAGTTTCTACCCTACTGTTGTTAGAATACTGAATGGACTCACAAACTCTTAACATTTGCCTGTATCTGTGTTTTGGTTTTTGCTGCTGTTTACCCATTATTAACTTGTCTATGCTATTTAACCATTTGATCTGCCTGTTTTGCTCACAAGACAAAGCTTTCCACTGTACCTCGGTACATGTGACAATAAATTAAATTAATTTCAATGTCAATGAAAAAATTCAGCACTGAAGGGGGCCAATTTTTCTGGAATGGAGTGCTGAGAATAGTGTAGAGCTCATACTTAAAGACTTCAATGGCATACACTGTATTTCTGCATTGCTGAGAAATGTAGACATTTTTGAATCAACCTGTTCAGAAATGCAATTACACTCTTCTGGAGCAGATGGGACTTGAACTCCATCCTCCTCGTTCAAAGGTAAAGATACTACCAATGCACCATAAGAGACTTCCTATTGCAACAACATATGCAGACAGTCTCTCATCCAAGTCCTAATTTGGCCTGAGTCGGATTATCTTCTGATATCAATTAAGAATCGGAGGTTTCAGATTAATGTGGCCATAGGCAGCAGAAATATGAAGGAGTATCATAAGTGTATTACAATTAAGTTCCTTTTTACTGTACTTTGGATACAGATGTCAGCACTAAATTCCTATTACATAGAAAATAGAACTGCATATCTTCCAGTGTACACATTTTTAGTGGGTGGCATGGGGGTTAGCACTGCTGCCTCACAGCGCCAGAGACCCATGTTCAATTCCCGTCTCAGGCGACTGTGTGGAGTTTGCACATTCTCCCCGTGTCTGCGTGGGTTTCCTCCGGGTGCTCTGGTTTCCTCCCACAGTCCAAAAATATGCAGGTTAGGTGAATTGACCATGCTAAATTGCCCGTAGTGTTAGGTGAAGGGATGGGTGGGTTGCGCTTCGGTAGGTCGGTGTGGTCTTGTTGGGCCAAAGGGCCTGTTTCCACACCGTAAGTAAACTAATCTTTACTGCGTCTATTTTAGTTTGAAACTTGGGTAAAACACACAGGAATAAAGTTCGTGAGTCTCAGCACTTTCCAGCATTCAGAATTCCTTACTTTTGCCTGATTTTTAAAATGTCCTTTTCTACGATTCTATAGAGGTCAGTTTGTTTGCATTTTTAAAATTACACATTCTATATGACTAACGACTGAAATTGAGAATGTTATCTTCTGGTCTATAGGACTTCTCCTACTGAATTCCTCTGTAAAGTTGCCTTGAGAGAAAGATCATCCTCAAAACTGCTTCTACAATTTACACTAACAAAAGTTTGAATGAGTTGATTTGGTATTGCATGCAAAAAGCAGTCATAGTCATACAGTATGGAAACTGACCCTTCAACAGACCATTCCGACCATAAAACCAAACTAAACTAGTCCAATCTGCTTCCCTATATTTAGTCATACCAGTATTGCTCATATCATTGATACCAGTATCGACATCCCTGCAATCCCTGAATTTTCACACCAGATTTCCACAGTCATGATCTGATTGACAGCCTAAGCATATTCAAACATAAGAGACCACTTAACTTTTATTTATCTATTGAGAAATTGTCCTTCATTATCTGTTTGGCAGGTTGCCTTCTTAAAGACATCAATATATTTTGAAACATTTGTTGAATGTAAAGTTCAGTTACTTTTCATATATTCAGAAAAGATGTCATGGTAAGTTGGGTCTGTAATTAAATTGAGGAAGAATGCTCCTATTTCTAAATGTCTACTTGCCTTTCATTTGAAAGATCTGGAAAGCTAAAATAATTGAAAGGATTAAATTATTTGCTTAATCTTTTGTGAAATAATTCAAAGCTGCTGATATCTGAGGTGACTTCAACAATGGCAGGTAGATAGAATAGTGAAGGCGGCGTTTGGTATGCTTTCCTTTATTGGTCAGAGTATTGAGTACAGGAGTTGGGAGGACATATTGCGGCTGTACAGTACATTAGTTCGGCCACTGTTGGAATATTTCATGCAATTCTGGTCTCCTTCCTATTGGAAAGATGCTGTGAAACTTGAAAGGGTTCAGAAAAGATTTCCAAGGATGTTGTCAGGGCTGGAGGATTTGAGCTATAGGTAGAGGTTGAATTAGTTAGGGCTGTTTTCCCTGGAGTGTTGGAGACTGAGGGGTGACCTTATAGAGGTTTATAAAATCATGAGAGGCATGGATAGGATAAATGGACAAAGTATTTTCCCTGGGGTGGGGGCATCCAGATCTAGTGGACATGGGTTAGGGTGAGAGGGGAAAGATATAAAAGAGACCTGAGGGGCAACTTTTTCACAGAGGATGGTACGCATATGGAATGAGCTGCCAGAGGAAATGGTGGAGGCTGGTACAATTGCAACATTTAAAAGGCATCTGCTTGGCTATATGAATAGGAAGGGTTTGGAGGGATATGGGCTGGGTGCTGGCAGGTGGGACTGGATTAGATTGGGATATCTGGTTGGCATGGACAAGTTGGATGAAAGGGTCTGTTTCCGTGCTGTACATCTCTGACTCTATGAATGGCTGTTAATGTTCAAATCTGTGAATAACAGCATCTGTAAAACAATTTGATAGTTTAGCTTTTTAAGAAAGTGTTTGGCATCACTGATTTTAATTAAACTTTAGGGTTGTATATTGGTTAGGATATGGGGTAGAAATCCTAGATAGCTACTGTAGGTTCAAACCCTAACATAACTGGTTATGAAATTTAATAACTTTTCTCAGTCATCAAATATGGCTGCCCTTGGCTAGGCCAATATGACCCCCCTATTTCTAGCTGCCCTGAGGAAGGTGGTATGAGATGCCAACTTAAACTGCCATAGTCTGTGTAGTGTAGGTAAATCCACAGTCCTATTAGTGAAGGAGTTCCAAATTTTGTCAGAAGGAACAGTGATATATTTCCAAGTCAGGATGTGTGTGACCTGGAGAACTTGATTTGCACTTGCTACACTTGTCCCTCCAGCTGGTAAAGCTTCAAAGGTGCTATCTAAGGAACCATGGTGAATTGTTGCAATGCATTTTCTAAATGGTAACATTGCAGGTCAGTATAATTGGATTCCAATCAAACAGGCTACTTTGTCATTGAGTTATACAGCATGGAAACAGACCCATGAGGCCAACACATCCATGCCAACCAGACATCCTAAGCTGATCTAGTCCCATTTGCCAGCATTTGGCCCACAGCCCTTTAAATCCTTCCTATTCATATACCCACCCAAATGTTGTGATTGTACCAGCCTCCACCACTTCTTCTGGCAGCTCATTCCTTACTTGCACCACCAGCGTGAAAAAATTGCCTCTTAGGTCCCTTTTAAATCTTTTCCCTCTCACCCTCAACTTACGTGATCTAGTTTTGGACTAAAGAGATGAATTGAGGGTGAAAGTCTGTGGTCTCGTACCTCCATATCCTCAGGGGCCTCTTTGCTCCAACAGTTTCATTTGGAGGCTGTTCAGCGGCTGCCAGAGGTTGCTGCTAGTCTAGGCTTGCAGACACACTTGTCCCTCCTTAATTTCCGTGCACCTCCATTGTGTTGTTGCCACAACAATGTATAACCCCTGCTGTGTCTGGACTTATACTATCTACTTTTGGACTCTCCCACTCCGGGGAAAAGATCTTGGATATTCACCCTATCCATGACCCTCATGATTTTATAAACCTCGATAAGGTCACCCCTCAGCCCCCAATGCTCCAGGGAAAATAGCCTCAGCCTATCCAGCCTCTCCCTATAACTCAAACCCTGGCAACATGGTTGTAAATCTTTTCTGAACTCTTTCAAGTTTCACAACATCCTTCCTGAAGCAGGGAGCTCGGAATTACATGCAGTATTCCAAAAGTGGCCTAAACAACATCCTGGATGGCATTGAGTTTCTTGAGCATTATTGGAGCTGCACTCATCCAGGCAAATAGGGATTATTTCTTCAACTCTTGACTTGCATCTTGTAGATGGTGAACAAGCTATGAGAAGTCAGGAGGTAAGTTGCTCACTGTAGAATTCCCAGCCTCTGACAATTGGTAGTAAAAGAATAATGGAAGATGCTGGAAATATGCATCATACAAATTCAACCATATGTCAGCCATATCTGATCCATTATGTGGCTTGCTCCTAATGCTCTATGACCATTACCCATATGCTGAAAGCAGTGCATTGTGAGGTCTGTCTCTAGCTACAAACTATTCTGCTATTACAGCATTCCGTTAATGATAATTTGCTGTAGCGTGATTGACGAATTCAGGGCATAGTTTCGAAACTGTGAACTTTTAACATCACAAACACTAAGTGCTGTTTCTAAAGCTGGATTTTTCAAAATTTATAATATCTACTGTCCCATTTTTATTAAGTGCTATATAAAGGTTTATGGAAATTTGACACCGAAACGCATGGAAATATTAGACTAGGTTCCTTACACAACCATTGCACTATGTAAAAACTACCCATATTGGTGTAACAAAGTTACTTTTCCAAATTGGCATCCCAGTGTGAATTCATGCAATTGATAAAGTACAACTGGCAATCACAAGCACACTCATTTGCAGATATTTTCATGACAAGGTGATTGTAGGCACATATCCTGTAATTTTGCAACATGGGAGAAAGGCATAACAGATGCTTATTTAGAAATATCAAACCTGGAAATCTATCCACCTGGAGCGCACTATTAATAGAATCATTTGTAGGAGTTGTGATCAGTAGCAAGATAAAATATTAATAGAAGTGAAATTCTGTTTGAGGCTTCCCTTTGGGACACCAATGCAATACATTATGCAAACGTAGTGATAATGGTTGGATGGAAGTGGAATTGGTAAATGATTTCAAAAGAAAACTCAAGTGAAATAAACGTGCAGGGTTCTGGGATTAGTGAGAGTGTGGTGCTGGTTTTATTTTTCGAGAGAACTAACATGGAGTTGATGCGCTGAATAGATTCTCTCTGTTGCTAGGACTCGGATTGTAGGTATCAACATTGTAAATTAGACAACAAGGAAGTGGAGCCGTGTTTTGACTCCCTTCTGTTGCTTGGAAGTAGGAGTTTTAACTTATCTGGTTTTCATTTCCTTTTTGGGAAATAATCATAGCTTTTACTCTGCACCGTCCTATTCAACTGAGCTCAGATTGAAAACCAAGCAATGGGGAATATACCCAAATTCAGCCTACACCATTTGGAAATCAAAAAATAGGAGTTGGCCATTGAGCCCTTTGGAGTTTGCTCACTATATAATATGATCATGGTTGATCATGCAACTCTATAGCCTTATCTCCACATTCTCTCCAGACCCTTGGCCTTATGAATTATATCTATCCCCTTTTTGAAAACATTCAATGTTTTTGTCTCAAATGCTTTCTGTGGCAGAGAATTCCAGACTCACCACTCACTAGTGAGGACCTTGATCCTCATCTCAGTTCTAGGTGGCCTGCCCCATATGCTTAGATCTCGACCACTGGTTCTGGGTTCCCTGGTCATCAGGAACATCCTTCCTGCTTTTGCCCTGTCTAGTCTTGGAATTTTATACAGTTTTCTATGAAGTAATTCCCTCATTCTTCTAAACTCCAGTGAATATAATTTTAAATTGATTTGTGTTAGTTCTGCCTTCCCAGGAATCAGTCTGGTAAACCTTCGTTATACTCCCTCCATAGTCAGAACATCCTGTGCCAGATCAAAACTACACACAATACTCCATGTATGGTCTCACCAAGGTACTGTACAATAGTAGCAAGACCTCCTCATTCCTGTACTTGAATTCTCTTACTATAAAAAGGCCAGTAAACTCTTTTTGCCTTCTTTACCACCTGCAACATGTGCATACTTACCTTCAGCAACTGGTGTACAAGGACACCCAGGTCACATTACACCTCCTCCTTTCCCAATCTATCACTATTCAGAAAATCTGCCTTTTTGTTTTTGCCACCAAAGCGAACAATCTCACATTTAACTACATTATACTGCACCTTCAGTCAACCTGACAATATTTTTCTCCCCCACTTGTGAATGTGGGCATCCATGGCTGGCCAACACTTTTATTGCCTGTCTCCAGTGGCCCTTGAGAAGGTGCTGGTGAGCTGCCTTCTTGAACTGCTGCAGTCCATGTGCTGTAAGTTGATCCACAATGGCCTTAGGAAGGGAATTCAGGGATGAAGAAACCGCGATGTATCTCCAAGTCAGGATAGTGAGTGGCTTGGAGGGGAACTTGCAGTTTGTGGTATTCCCATGTATTTGCTGCCCTTGTCCTTCTAGGTGGTGGTAGCCATGAGTTTGGAAGGTGCTAAGGATCTTTGATGAATTTCTGCAGTGCATCTTGTAGATTAGTACGCACTGCTGCATCACTGCATCCCCAAAATTCACCCTCCTATCCAGCTCTGTGTCATGTACAAAATGTGGAGATATTACATTTAGTTCACAACATATATTTAAATGACAGAATTATGTATAAGTACTGATCCCAATGGTAGCCTATAAGTCACTGGCTGCCACTCTATCCATGTCTGTAAACTAGCCCCAAACCCATGCACTTTAATTTTACATTTTCATTGACCCTTAGTGCTCGGCACGGTGGCACAGTGGTTAGCACTGCTGCCTCACAGCGCCTGAGACCCGGGTTCAATTCCCGACTCCGGCGACTGACTGTGTGGAGTTTGCACGTTCTCCCCGTGTCTGCGTGGGTTTCCTCCGGGTGCTCCGGTTTCCTACCACAGCCCAAAGATGTGCGGGTCAGGTGAATTGGCCATGCTAAATTGCCCGTAGTGTTAGGTAAGGGGTAAATGTAGGGGTATGGGTGGGTTGCGCTTCGGCGGGTCGGTGTGGACTTGTTGGGCCGAAGGGCCTGTTTCCACACTGTAAGTAATCTAATCTAATCTAAACTCAGTGCCATTGAATGACTACAATATTCAGGAATCTTACCTTCTATAAAGTCAGCAGTCAAATGGCCTACTTCTGCTCCTAATCTATAAATTTGTACGTGAATAAAGATATTCGTTATAGCTCAAACATTAAGTAGTTGACAAAGCAGAGAAGCCTTTTTATTAATTTAATTATTCTGGCCTGGAGGACTCTCTATAACTGAAGTTGGCATTGCAGCTAGAGGAACAAAATCTGCAACCCTCAAAATATTTGCTTAAAATTTGATATGATCAGGGGTCAAAGCTGTACATTCCTTTAACTCACTCCTTAAAACAAATCTTCTGATGAAAACTTTTATTCATATACATCAATATGGGGCAGCATGGTGGCTCAGTGGTTAGCACTGCTGCCTCACAGTACCAGGGCCCCAGGTTCAGTTCCAGACTTGGGCGACAGTCTGTGTGGGGTTTGCACATTCTCCCCATGTCTGAGTGGGTCCCCTCTGAGTGCTCTGTTTTCCTCCCAAAGTCCAAAGATGAGCAGGTCTGGTGAATTGGCCATGCCAATTTGCCCATAGTGCTAGGTTGATTAGTTAGAGGGAAATGGGTCTAGGTGGGTTACTCTTCGGAGGGTCGGTGTGGACTGGTTGGGTCGAAGAGCCTGTTTCCACACTGTAAGGAACCTAGTCCAATATTTCCATGTGGTTCGGTGTCAAATTTCCATAAACATTTATATAGCACTTAATAAAAATAGGACAGTAGATATTAAAAATGTTAAGCAGGAATAGACTATATTAAAGGTACAATAGATTGATGGAGTGCCAGCCAAAATTTCTATCATTTCCAGCCAAAATTTCTCAAAGGTTATTTAAACTGCATTGCGATAATCTATTTACTGTCTGCCTCAAAATTACCACATTGCACAAAAGGATCAGAGATCAATAACCATCTTTGTGAATAAAACTAGTCCTGATTGCATTAAAATGTGCTATCCTTTAATCAGGATTAAACAAAACAGGACAGTCATTTCATATAATTTATTATAAAGTAATTTACAATGAGAAAGACCATCAGCACACAGCATATTTTTATACATAGATGACAGACAGTGCTGAGAGTTATAGTAATTACCCAACATAGGCAACTAATTACTGCTGAGTAATTTAACGAATTGGATGAAAATTCTCCAGAATCTCTGCGAAAGTCCTTTTTTCTGAAAAAAAAACAAAAACAACTATCAATCATATTGAAAATATTTAATAGTAACTAACAATTTCAAGGTTGCAGTTCTTGGTGTGGATGTCTCAGTGGAAGTTACTAGTCTAAACTAAACAAGGTAATTTGCTATTGTCCGTAAAGGACCATAAACATTTCTCTCCATTATAGAGAAGGACAACTGGCCACAGACAACTTAGAAAACATCACTGGGTAAGTGTGAGGAAAGGTAAGCCTCCATGAATCGCTGCAGCTAGAACAAGGTGTGAAGCCATCTTGCATCACATTCAGGTCATCTAGCCAACTGAGCTAACCCACTCAGAGCTAATGGAACACATCTGGAATATTCAAAATAGCAGCTATAGAAGTAATGGTTCCACAGGTAGTAACCATCCAAGAACCCTTAGATTCTAGAAAAGACATTGAGGATTGGATATATGCCAACATAACATCTGTATTTAAAAAGAGAGTGATACAAAAAAAAGGTAACCAAAGCCAAGTCACTAATGTCTGCAATTGGGAAAAAGGATTTAAATGCAGAGCATTTAGAAATATCTAATATGATTAACCAGAGTCAGCTTGACTGCAGGAAGGGGAAGTCATGCCTGATATGTTAAATCCTCAAAGATTTCTAGTAAACCTGTAGGATAAGTAAAAGAAAAGCAGTGGATACAATATATTTGGCTTTTCATAAGGCATTTGATAAAATACCACGTATTAGGTTACTTCGTAAGATTAGAACTTATAGTGTTGGAGATAATATATTTGCATTGAGGACTGGTTAAGTAATAGGTGACAGAGTTAGGATAAGTGGGCATTTTCAGGATGGCAAATTTGTAACTAGTGGAGTGGCACAGAGGTAATTGTTTACGTTATATATATTAAAAAACACATGTGTGGAAAGTTTGCCCAGTTTACAGATGACCAGAATTGATTGAAGGCAAGTGGTTAACAGAGAGATATAGACAAGTTAAGTAAGTGTGCAAAAACTTGACAGATGGAATATAAAGTGGGAAAATGGGAGGTTATACATTTTGGCAGGAAGAATGAAGGAGCTGAATATTACTTAAACGGGGAAAGATTATATAAAGCTACAACACAAGGAGATTTGAGAGCGCTTGTGCATAAAGCTAGCATACAGATTCCATGGGTACTGCGAAGGCAAATAAAACGGTGGTATTTATTTCAAAAGAAATGGAAAATAAAATATGAAAGTCCTGCTAAAACTATACAAGACACTAGTCTGACAACTGGAACACAGGTTTTGGCCCCTTTATCGAAGGTTTATTCAAGATAAGATAAACTGGTATTGGAGGCAGTCCAGAGGAGATTCATTAGCTGGATCCTGGGTACAGACAGACTGTCCTACGAGAAAAGATTGAGTCGTTTGGGCCTGCATTCAGTGGGGTTTAGGAATAATAGTTGACAGAGAGTTGGGATACGGAGGCATCTTCAGGGTGGCAACCCATTACTAAATGTCATGTTATTCAGTTGTTAATTGTAAAACTGAATTTTTTGTTGAGCACATGTATTAAGGGATACGGGCTAAAGGCAGGTATATGGAGTTAAGCCACAGATCAGCAGTGATCGCACTGAATGGTAGGACCAGCTTGAGGGGCTAAATGGCCTAATCCTGTTCCTATCTTCCAAGGATGACAGCAGACCTTATTAAAGCAATCAAGATTCTTAGGTGTTTTGACAAATTAGATGTAGAAAGGTTGTTTTCACTTGGGGGACAGTCAAGGAGCAAAGGGCATAAACTCAGAATAAGGGGTAATCCATTTAAGATGGAGATGAGGAGGAATTTCTTTTCTCAGAGTAGTGAACCTGTGCAATTCTATCTCACACAGAGAGGTGTTCAGGCTAGTTTGTTAGACATGTTCAAAGCAGAGATATGTTTTTAATCAGGAAGCAAATCGAGTGTTATGGGAAAAAGGCACAAAAGTAAATTTGAAGATTATCAGATCAACCATGATCTCATTGAATGGTGGGGCAGACTTGATAGACTGAATGGCCTACTTTTGTTCCTATGTCTACTGTCCCCAACAAGTGCAAATGATTCTTAATAATGTTGTATTAAGATTAGAGCAAACTATTCAATGAAGCTATTACAATATTATCAATATTAAACTACCTCACTTCCTAATTATAACTGTAGTTAAATGCAATGCCAGGGTGATTTAAGGAATTCTGTAAAAGGTGCCATTTACTCAATACCATTGATTTCCAAAGACTTTGGAAATTATGCCCATAATGCTTCACTTAAGAACTTCAAAATTTTCACAGGGAAAAAAACATTAATGCACCATATTCCAAAAATACACTTTATTTTGAAATGGCTTGGCTGAACAACTAAAGGGGCCTTGAGTAGCACTTCAAGAAAAAAATGATTAGCTTCATATGTATATTAACATTGAAAGCATTTCACCAGGTATTGTAGCCACATATTACTCAAAATATTATTCATTGCTTTCTTGCCATGGCATATTGTTTAACACCAGAAAATAAATGTTTTTAATTTCCAACCTTTGCAAAATTTAGCTCTGGAGATAGAAAGTCAGTGGAGCCACCTGCTGGACTGTCTAACTATAACAACAAGGGGCACTCATCCTCCTCGTAATGACATTCCCACTACAGTGTTGTGACGTTTCTATGGCTCTAATTTAAAAGGAAATTTTGGGCTCAATTTTGTTTTCTATTTTAAAGTGATATGTCTGCTCTTTCTTTTTACTTAAGCACAGATTTCTACTGAGATGTGATGTCAGATGTAAATTTAAAAGCAATGTGGGTATGAGTGTAGCTGGGCCATTCAGCTCAGTAAGACACCAGCCAGTATTGATGCTTTCTAATCAACCTGTTCAGACATGTTATTATGTCTGGTACAGGTAAGACTTCCACCCAGGTTTCCTGGCTCAGAGGCAGGGATACTACCACTGTGCTACAACAACCCCACCAGGTGGTATAATACAAATGGCATAATTTGGAAGAGATACACACACTTGTGCCAAAAGTGGAAAAGCGGACTCTCAGATTAGTCAAGGAATACCTTGGCACTCAGGTTACTGAAAACATCCCAAATATAACCATCACCATTCCTAGCTATGTCCTGTCCAAAAGACCCAGCAACAGCTCAGTGGCATACGGTCATTGCATCTGGTCAAACAGGAGCAAGGAAACCGTTTGCTGATTACTCCTTCTTGAACCCTTCCCCAGCTGATACATCAATTCTCCTCCATGTTGAACAAAAGCAACAAGGGTAGCAAGTGCCCAGAATATGCTCTGGTTGGGGATGTCAATCACCCATGGTGAATGAACCAAACAAGATAGAAAATACTTGACCGTATCCTCACCAACAGGCTGGTTGCAGAAACAGCTGTCCATGACAGTATCTGTAGAAGTGACAACTGCACAGACCTTGTGAAGATGAAGAGCCGTCTCCACATAAAGGATCCCATCGTGTTGTGCTGCACTATCAACATGCTAAATGGTATAGAGAGTACTCTCCACTGTGTTCTGTGGCATTTCTGGACTGCTAACTCAGATATATTTTAAATAAACCAAGCAACTCAAGGCTGGGCAGCCATGAGGCACTTTGGGACATCAGCAGCAGAGGAATTGTAGTTAAGCACAAATGTGCAATCTCACAGCTTGGCATATCCCCACTCTACAGTTACCATCAAGCCAGGGGATCAAGACTGGTTCAACAAACAGGACCGGAAGGTATGCCATGTGCAGCACCAAATGAGGTGTCAACTTGATGAAGCTACAAAATGGGACTACTTACACATCAAATGGCATAAATCACAAATAATGGATAGAACTAAGTGATTCCACAAACAATGAGTCAGATCTAAGTCTGCAGATCCAGCAAAGAACTGGAGTGGATAATTAAACAGGGCAGCACAGTGGCTCAGTGGTTAGCACAAGGTCAATTCCTGGAATGGCAGGATTACCTTACACTGAAAGACTGGAGCGACTGGGCTTGTATACCCTTGAGTTTAGAAGACTCAGAAGGGATCTGATTGAGACATATAAAATTATTAAAGGATTATTAAAGGACACTCTGGAGGCAGGAAACATGTTTCCGCTGATGGGTGAGTGCTGAACCAGAGGACACAGCTTAAAAATATGGGGTAGACCATTTAGGACAGAGATGAGAAGAAACTTCTTCACCCAGAGAGTGGTGGCTGTGTGGAATGCTCTGCTCCAGAGGGCAGTGGAGGCCCAGTCTCTGGATTCATTTAAGAAAGAGTTGGACAGAGCTCTCAAGGATTGTGGAATTAAGGGTTATGGAGATAAGGCAGGAACAGGATACTGATTAAGGATGATCAGCCATGATCATATTGAATGGTGGTGCAGGCTCGAAGGGCAAAATGGCCTACTCCTGCACCTATTGTCTATATCGTCTATTGCCTCACAGCGCCAGGGACCCGGGTTCAATTCCCGCCTCGGGCAACTTTCTGTGTGGAGTTTGCACATTCTCCCAGTGTCTGCGTGGGTTTCCTACGGGTGCTCCAGTTTACTCCCATAGTCTAAAGATGTGCAGGTTAAGTGAACTGGCCATGCTAAATTGTCCATAGTGTTAGGTGTATGGGAATGGGTCTGGGTGGGTTGCTCTTCGGAGGGTCGGTGTGGACATGTTGGACCAAAGGGCCTGTTTCCACACTGTAGGGAATCTAATCTGCAGGAAATCTAATCTAAACAACTCCCTGGAGGAATCGGCTCCACAAATATCCTCACCCTCGATAAAGGAGCTAAGCACATCAGTGCAAGGCTAAAGCATTCTCAATATTCTTCAGCCAGAAATGGTGAGTGGATGATCCACCACTACTTCTACAGATTTCCTGTACCACAGTTTCCAATCTTTAGCCAATTTGATTCTCTCATGTAATATCACAAAACAGCTGAAGCCACTGGTTGATTCAAAGGCTGTGAGCCTTAATTTTCTGCAGTAGCAGTGAAGTCTTGTCTCTGCCATGTGCTTCAATCCCTAACCAAGCTGTTCCAATACAGCTGCAACATTGGTATCTACCCAACACGGAGGATAAATGCCCCTGTCCAACCTGTAAATTAGTGCTCCACCAACCTACTCTCGATCATCAGTCAAGTGATGGAAAGTGTTATCAACAATGCTATCAACTAGCACTTACTTAGCTGAAACCACTGATGCTCAAATTCTACTCTGTCAGTATTAAGCTCCTAACTCACATCAGCTTTAGTTCAAATGTGAACAAAGGAGCTGGACCCCTGGGGAGGCGGGGGATGAGACTTCAAGGCAGCATTGGGCTAATATAGCAAAATTCAGCCATAACAAAACTAGAGTATGGAATCAGGGAGAAAACTCTTAGCAAGTTCGAAGTTTATCACAGGGGAAGAACCTTATGGTTATTGGAGGCTAATTATCTCAGCTCCAGGACATCAATGCAAGAGTTTCACAGGGTAATGTCCTAGATCTGAGCATTTTCAGCTCCTTTTATCAATATTACTTCAGGTCATCATGTCAGAAATGGGGTTGTTTCCTGATGATGGCACAACATTCAGCATGTTTTGTGACTCCCCAGATACTGTAGAAGTCCATATGTCGCAAGATCTGGTTTCAACGTTTGGGAGATTTGTAGCTCAGGTGCTCATTGTTGTGGTTCTGTTTGCTGAGCTGGGAATTTGTGTTGCAGACATTTCGTCCCCTGTCTAGGTGACATCCTCAGTGCTTGGGAGCCTCCTGTGAAGCGCTTCTGTGATGTTTCCTCCGGGATTTATAGTGATTTGTAGCTGCCGCTTCCGGTTGTCAGTTCCAGCTGTCCGCTGCAGTGGTCGGTATATTGGGTCCAGGTCGATGTGCTTATTGATTGAATCTGTGGATGAGTGACATGTCTCAAAGACCCAATATACCGGCCACTGCAGCGGACAGCTGGAGCTGACAACTGGAAGCGGCAGCTACAAATCACTATAAATCCCGGAGGAAACATCACAGAAGCGCTTCACAGAAGGCTCCCAAGCACTGAGGATGTCACCTAGACAGGGGACGAACCGTCTGCAACACAAATTCCCAGCTCGGCAAAAAGAACCACAACAAAACCTGGT
Organism: Hemiscyllium ocellatum; assembly: GCF_020745735.1. Classification (NCBI taxonomy): domain Eukaryota; kingdom Metazoa; phylum Chordata; class Chondrichthyes; order Orectolobiformes; family Hemiscylliidae; genus Hemiscyllium; species Hemiscyllium ocellatum. The sequence continues at coordinate 102,818,369 of NC_083406.1, forward strand.
TTCGGCTGACAAGGGACAAATAAAATTAATTCTATATAGCTGCCAAGCAATGGCAATCTCTCATAAGAAGGGAACCTAACTATCGTTCCTTGACATTCAACAGCATTTCTGCTGCTGAATTCCTCCATATTAACATTCTAGGAGTAATACAGTAACTGAATTAAACAAGACATATAAAACCCCTGCCCACCATCAACAAGACACAGGTCAGGAACGTGATGGAATCCTCTCCACTTGTCTGAATGAGTGCAGCTCCAATGACAGTCAAGTAAGCTCTACATCATACAAAACAAAGTAGCCCACTTGATTGGCATCACATCCACACACATTCACTCCCTATACTACCAGCATACAGCAGTGTATACCATTTACTGTATACACTGCAGAAATTTATCAAGATGCCTTCGTTAGCACCTTCAAAACCCATGATCGCTACCACTTTGAAGGTCAAGCACAGCACATGCATGGGAACACCACACCATCTCGACTTGGAACTATATTGCCATCCCTTCAGTGTCACTAGGTCAAAATGCTGGAAGTCCCTCCCTAACAGCATTGAGATACCTACACCAAATGAACTACAGTGGTTCAAGAAAGCAGTCTACCATCAGGGCTACAAAGGGACAGGCAATAAAATGCTGGCCCAACCATCAAATCCTATATCCCCTGCATTCTCTTAGATTTGGAGAGAAAAATTCAGCAAGATTTTCCAACTTGATCCAACTTACTGCAACCAACAAATAAGCCTTGCTACTGATCATCACCCAATGTTACAATCTCTATAAAGATTGTTAACATGGCAAGAGAAATTTGAATAACCAATGATTAACTGAACGAACTACATAACGGTTCATATTTTTAAACAGAAAGAGATTGAATAAATTGTCTTTTAAAAAACGCAAGCACTGCCAATTTAATCCAATAACTAGTGAAGAGATAGAGTTTAAATTCAGCTCCTGCTTAACTTCCTAATTCAGCTCAAAAGGACCCTTAAACATTATGAGATCATGAAGGTTCATTCAATTCTCTTTTTGGAACCAATCCTGCGAACCTATCACCTAGAGGAAATGGACAACAGATACAAGGGAACAAGTTGTCCTTCTCAGACATCATCTTGACTTTGAATTATATTGCTGTTCCTTAACTGTCACTGGGTCAAAATCCTGAGACTCTCTTCCAAACAGCATTGCAAATGTATCCACACCCCAAGGACTCCAGCATTTCCAGAAGGGAGTGCTTGAGTAATTAGTGAGGGGAGATAGTAGCCAGTAACACTCACTTCCTTTGAACAAGTGAAAAAAAAGCCCAGTTAATTTTTATTTCTCCACAGTGTTTCAGACATTTTCGATGGCACAGAGATTAAGACACATCCTTCCATTAGCTTTTGCTGAAAGAATCAGAATTTTCCAGATCAAAGGAGACTAAGTGGCCTATTACGTCTGTACCAGCTCCTGAAAGACGTACCCAGCGCGTCCCATTCGCCAGTCCTATCCCCGCAGCCCTCTAAATTAATCACTTTCTTGTGAAACCTCATGAAATCAGTCTCCACCACACTCAGTCAGTGCATTCCAAGCCCTAGCATAGTGGCTCAGTAGTTAGAACTGCTGCCTCACAGCACCAGGACCCAGGTTCGATTCCAGCCTTATGGAGTTCGCACATTCTCCCCATGTCAGCATGGGTTTTCTTCAGGTGCTCCGGTTTCCTTCCACAGTCCAAAGATGTGGAGGTTAAGTGGACTGGCCATGTTAAATTGCCCATAGCGTTGGATGTGCAGGCTAGGTGGATTAGCCATGGGAAAGACAGGTTACAGGGATAGGTTAAGGGTGTGGGTCTGGGTGGGATGCTCTTCAGAGGGTGTCAACTCGATAGGCTGAATAGCCTGCTTCAACACTGTAGGGATTCTATGAATCTATTCTCCAAATAAAGATATTGCTTCTCATCTCACTCCTAGCTCTCTTGCTGACAATCTTGATATTGTGATCCCCTAGTTGACATACAAATAGTTGAACAGAATATCTTTGTTTACCCTGCCAAAATTATTCACAATTTTGAACACAGGAATAAATATCCTCCTAGTTTCCTTCAACACTTGACAGTTATGGAATTTGAAGCTCAAGCTTGTGCATATTAGATTGCCTTCTCCCAGTCTGTTCCCAAAACTCCTGTACAGCTTTTGGCCTCACGGGTGCTTTACAGACACTGGCCAACTCTATTTCTCTGTTCAACACCACAGATTTATTTCTCTAGCTCTAAGATGGGATAATCTTCCAGCCTCTTATTCCTTCACGTGTCTCTCCAAACTGAACATGAGCACTGACCTGAATTCCACAGTGAACAATAAAGTTATTATTTTTTCTGCTTGTTCTGCTAGCCTAGTAACATTTATGTCTTTGCTACCTTAACTCTCAGAGAGCTGTACTCTACACAAGACCAAAGATACAACTGCCACCGTTTTGTGACATTGCCACATTTATAGGAAGTTCTGTAACTTGATTCTTAATGATTTGACTAAGGAAACATCTTTGTCCTGCTTAATTAGTTATCTCTGATGCAACTGTTTTTCATCTTAGAAACAAAAGGTGTTGCTTTCTGAATAGCATTTTACATTCTTGTTAAGGGTAACATATCTATGGGTTTCAGGGGACTTATAGCCTTTTCACTGTCAACATAGCAACAGAGAATGGTCCCTTTGATTCTTACTAATTATCAACAGTTTTTACAGCCAAAGTTCACATGATCCTTCGCGTTTAATGTAAGTAAAAAACTGTTCTTTGCTTCTCAGAGGATTGAGAGATTTTTGGAACTCCCTGCAATAGAGGTAGGTTGATATTCGCTAGGCAAGGGAATCAAAGTTATCAGGGGTAGGTGAGAATGTGGAATTTGAAATTCTAACTGATCAACTGCTCTTATTGAATCATAGGACAGGACAAAGAGGCAAACTTCTAACCCTAGTTTCTACATTCATAAAAATGCAACCCCAAAACTTAACTATATAAACTTCACTACTGAAACATTAGTAACCCATACTGGAAATATGTTAACAGTTTTAGAAAGCAGACTTGTCTTATTTTGAAAATAATTAATCTGCTGGTGTTTCCTATCAAAATTATTTTTCCTTTCATTATAAATGTATGATTGCAGAATGCTTTTGGAGAGATGGTTAGTCCATCACCTGTCTAAAGAATAAACACCCTTTTACACACTATATACATTTTTTCTTTTTCTTTAATTTGTACTCAGCAAATTACATACCTTTTTCAGGAAAGTCATCTGGGTGTTGCCGAATATATTCCATCATCTCGCGGTCAAATTTAGCAGTCTTATAATTTTCTATCTTGGTGACATAATAACCAAGAAACCATCCAACAGTGACATAGAGAAGCTGCCGGTGCAAACCTGCAAGCAAAGAAAGAGTATACACTCATCATCTAATACTCAATAATAGTAAAGGCTGAATGCAGCAACACCAGGTCTCCAACTGACCGGAGCCTATTACATAATAATAGATTCTGTGGTCCAGCTCTGCCAAATATAGCAACTCATAGAAGATTGGCACAGAAGAGTGATATGGACACACCATGCAAACCTTAGTATGACATCTGAAGTTTAGTTGAGAGTTTAGCCAAGCTTCATGATTAGAAGTTTCATCAAAATTTACCATTCAAACTTTTTTTTTTAAATTCTTACATGGGACATGGACATCATTAGTTTGGCAAGTGTTTGTTGTCCATCCCAATTGTCATGGAGGTGATGGTGAACTGCCTTCTTGAACCATAACATTTTATGTGGCAAAGATACATCATGGTGTCATTAGGAAAGGAATTCTGGGATTTCCACCTAACACTGAAGGAACAGCAATCTAAATACAAGTCAAGGTGGTGTGCGATTTGAAGGAGAACTTACAGCTGGCAATATTCCCATGCTGCCCTTGCTAATCTAGGTGATCAAAACCTGTGGCTTCTAACAAGATATCAATGAAGTCAGGAGCTGAGTGGCCCTCGTTGATCCCAAAAAAATGCAAGTGAGGTTATTGCCAATTGCTTCTTGGTGGCATTATCCAAGACACGTTCCATCACTTTGTTGATGATGGAGAATAGATTGTTAAAGTGGTAATTAGCTTGGTTGGATTTGCCCTACTTTTTTGTGGTCAGGACATGCCTAGCAATTTTCCACATTATTAACATAGCTCTACTTGAACAGATGAACAGTCCAGATGACTGAGTTTGAGAATATGGAAGGTGCTGTCAGAGATCTTTCATGTGTTACTGCAGATGCATCTTGTAGATGCTGCTGTAACACATCTATGATGAAGGGAAATGATATTACTGATAGCTGATAGAGCATCAATCAAGCAGGAAGCTTTGTGCTGAATGGTGTCAATTCTTGAAGGTAATTGCAGTTGCACTCATCCACGCAAAAGAGAGTATTCCATCACATGCTTCACTTTCACTTTGGTGGACAAGCAAATTCAGGAAGAATCTTACTCACCATAAACTTCCCACCATCTGATCACATCTAGTAGTCAGAGTATTTATATAGCAGATCCAGCTGAGTTTCTGGCCAGTAGTATCCCCAGAATATTGGTAGTGGTGATTCACAGTCACGTGGATAGTACTTGTGTTAGTAAATATTATTAAATGCAGCCTTGATATCACACTCACCTCTGGAATTCAGCCCTTATGTGTATGTTTAGACTTAGGCTGTATTGAGGCCAAGAACTGAATGGCCTAGGCAGAGTGACAATCGTCAATGAGTAGATAACTGCTGAGCAAGAGCAGTGCTACTTGATTGCACGCTCAATGACAACTTTCATCATTTTGATTATGTTTGATATCTATGAAATCATTTAACTCTATTGCATGCTGCTTCTGCTGTTTAGACTTGTGCTGCAGCATCACTAAATTGACACAAAGTTTTGGTATTCCTAATAGTGCTCCTAGCATGATCTCCTTCACTGTTCATTAAACTACAACTTAAAGAGTCCTTGTACAGTAGGCTACAGTTTAGCCCACAAATCCCATGGATGCCCAGTTTAAGTGTCATGGTTGTAATTACTGAAATTGTATTTTGAGAGATGTTATTACACACCTCTACAGCAGACTTCCTGGTTCAGAGGCAGGAACACTTTATAGTCTAGGTTTACAAATTGTATTTAAATTCCACCAGTTGCAATGGTGGGAATGGAACCTATGCCCTAAAAAGGATTAGCCTACGACTCTGAATTATTTGTCCAGTGATGTTATACCTCACAACCATATAAACCTAACTGTTAAGACACATATAATCGCTTAGGTTATTGCCAGACGGAATTAAGTGGCAGATGCTGATGCGAATTGCAGGATTAATTTTTGAAGTGGACAACAACAAACCAACTCCCACTTCCATTCCCTTCGCAGACAATGAGGAATGAAAAAAAAATGCACAAAAACGTGAGGGACTTCTCGCCGAGAATGATGTTTTTGTTATGTCCGCCCTCTCTGTCTCTGAAGGACTCGGGCCTACAGCCTCGGGCTTTGCCTAACCTTCACTCACCGGCTTTGAGCGGCGGCCGCCGCAACAGGCCGTTCTGCAGCACCGCCGTGGTCCAGCCGATGAACCCCAGCCACACGCTGTTCCTGTTGACGATCCCCGGGGGCGGCAAGACCTTCGCCTCGACCGGCAGGAGCCCCATTTCCAGCGGTCACCGTGTACCCGACCCGGACGACAATTCAAAGGGCAACAGAGACGGTTGAGCTTCCTTCAGAGCTCCGGGTAGACACCCGCACCCGGTAACAACTGTTCCGCCTCACTCACTTGTCGTCAAGGCATCAGCTTATTGTCATGTCACTGCTTGATGTTCCAAACACACATGATGCCTGTTTTAACTATAAACCCCCAACTCAGAAAACAAATTCACTGATCAGGTAACTTTCCAGTTAAATATTGATTACGAATCATATTGCAACCAAATTTTAAGGATGTCATTTAAGCAAGATTGTCTCAAGGAAATAAGTGTTCATAAGAGGCATGTACTTTTGGATTGTCAGAGCCCCTGAAACTAGAACAAGAAGAATAGATAAAATTCAGAGTGGGGAAAAAAATACCTGCTCAATTTACAGTTGAAATTGTTGTTTTTTTAAAAATATATTTTAACTGGTACATTTTTTCACTGAGGAGGAAGGGTAATTTAAAGAAACTTGGACATTTTACTTTTTCTTCCATGTCTAAAGTTAAATGTATTAGGTTCTGAGTAATTCATGATAAAACTTATGTAGCGACACTGGGTTAACCCTCGCTAATTTAGGACGCTGCCTGAACTGCTGTGCTCTTCCAGCACCACTAATCCAAAATCTGGTTTCCAGCATCTGCAGTCATTGTTTTTACCTTGCTAAGTTAAACCAGTAACACAGAAAAGATTTACCCCATGCTTTAATCTGAAAATTCGAGAGGTGAAGAACTATCCCAAAAGTAACTATTTAAAATAAAAATTGACAACTTTACTTTATAAAGTCTAAGAAAATATTAACTAAACTATTTGCAACTCGTTTATCTAAACTTATCTATTACCTTCCCCTCTATAATACTGGTCTGATAAAACCTCCAATTAAGATTTACTGAAAAATTCAAATTTCAAAACCAGCCAGCTGTCGAATCTTCTCTTTGTATCTTCCTTTGTAGATTTACTCTCTGTCAGTGTTTTTTTTCCTCTAGACAGTGTCTCTCAGAGTTCTTACTAGCAGCCTACATCTGTTGGTCTTTTGGCAGTTCTCGCACAACAATTCATTTTCCCAGTTTTATATCCTAAAACATCAGATCGTTTCATTGGTTTTAATATTGTCAAAATACCAAATTCAAACTTGATTGGAGTTTGGTACCTCGGGGCTGTTGGCTATCTATATGATAAACACACTCCAGCAATTGGCCCATAGCTTTGAATGTTATAACTTTTCAAGTGCTCATCCAAATACCTATAAAGGTTGTGAGGTTTCCCAGTTTATCTACACTCCTAGGCAGTATATTTCAAACTCTCACCACTCTCTTGTTGAAAGATAATTTCCTTGAATCCTCTCTAAACCTCCTGTCCTTCTTGATGTAGGTTTGCTCGCTGAGCCTCAACCGGAGCTACAAATCTTCTCAAAACTCCTGTCCTTCTCATTAAAATTCTCGTTATTAACCTTCAAATAGGGGAAAAAGCTGCTTCCTATCCATGTCCATGTCCTCCATAATCTTACACACTTCAATCAGCTCCCCCCTCAGCCTACTCTACTGTGAAGAAAATGACACAAGCTTATTCAGCATCTCCTCATAGCTAAAGCAGTCACTTCTAGGCAGCATTGTGGTGAATCTCTTCTGCAGCTCCTTCAGTGCAATCACATCCTTCCTTTAGTATGGTGGCCACAACTGAACACAGCTGTGGCCTAACCAAAGTTACATAGAGCTTCAACATAACCTTCCTGCTCTTATAATCTATGCCAATGACTGATCAAGGCAAATATGCATATGCTTTCTTAACCGCCATATTAATCTGTCCCAAATATGTTGACAAGCACTTCAAGATCCCTCTGTTCCACTGAGTTTCCTAGTGACCTGCCATTTATTGAGTAATCCCGTATCTTGTTATATCTTCTGAAGTGTATCACCTTATATTTGAGGGTTAAGTTCCATTTGCCCATCTAACCAACACATCTATATTTTCCTGTCAATCAAGATATTCTTCCACACTACCAGATACCTGGCAAATCTTTGTATCACCCACAAATTTATTTTTCATACCTCTACATTCTCTTCCATATCAGGAGGTGAGGGACCTAGAACTGACCCCAGTGGAACGTCACTGGACACGGACTTCCAGCCACATAAACAGCCTTCTACTACCAGCCTGTCTCCTACCAGTAAGATATTTTGAATCTACAATGTCAAGTAACCATGAATCCTAATTGCTTTTAACCTTTTCATCCGTTTCCCAACTGAGGCCTTATTATAAGGTTTTGCTGAAATCCAAAAATACTGTATCAACTGCGCTGTCCTATCTATACACCTGATCACCAAAACAAACATTCAATCAGGTTTGTTAGGCATGACCTTTTATGCTGCCCACCCCAATCAAACCTTGCCACTTCAAATAGAGATTAATTCTGTTCTTCAAAAGTTTCCCCACCACTGAAGTGAGCCTCACTGGACTGTAATTCCCTGGTTTATCCCTACCATCCTTCTTGAAAAGTGGGACCACTTCCTGTGGCCAGAGAGGAATTAAAATTTTGGATTAGAGCCCCTATAATTTTCCCTCTTGGCCTTTGGTTATCCTCTTCCCCTCCATACACTTGTAGAATATCTAGTGATTCTCCTTAATTTTCCCCACCAGAGTTTTTCAAGCCCCCTCTTTGCTCTCCTAATTGCTATAAAGCTCTCCCCTGCACTTTCCATACTTAGGGCTTCTGTTGATTTGTTTCCTTTCTACCTACTAAAAGCCTCTCTTCAACTCCTTATACAGTCCAGAATATTCCAAGATATCCAAAGCTCTTGAGCTTGTGGCTCCTTCATGTAACCCCAAGGGGAACATATGGGGCCTATACTCTTTCCCCCTTTTCTTTTGAACACTGAGTGAGCAAGAGCAATACTTGTTATAACACAGGGTGTTGCTACAAAGTAGGATTTGCAATTTGTCTCAGTGCATCTAATGTACAGACATCACAATGCAACAGTCTTAGGAGAAATGATTAAGGGCTCAGTGACAGGGATGCTGAAAAATAGAATATAGTATTATAAAAATATCTATTAAAACTAGTGATGAGTTTAAGGTACATGTAAGAAATATAATGGTAAAGTTGTCGATTGGGGCAGTAGAAAGCTCCCAGGAGAAAGTCAGAACTGAAGACTAGAGTCAAAAAGTGTGGTGCTCAAAAAGCACAGTCGGTCAGGCAACATCAAAGGAGCAGGAGAGTCGCATTTCAGGCATAAGCCCTTTATCATTCCTAATGATGGGCTTATGCCTGAAATATCGACACTCCTGTTCTTCGAATGCTGCCTGACCTGCAGTGCTTTTCCAACAAATCACTGCTCCCTTCTATCCTGTATCATTTCATGATAATCGATATGGGTTATGCTTTTGAAGTTTTTGTCGGTGTTGTTCCTCCACAGTGTTGATGGTCAAGTACTTGGCACTGGCGTTATCTTGTACAAGATGTTCGTATTCTGATACAAATATAGCATGGAACTGCCACTTGTCAGCTCAAATTTGGAGGTTGTTCAGGTCCAATTGTAGGCTAACATTGGCTACTTCATTATTAGAGAAATTGTGAATGGAACTGCACAGTCAGTCAACAGCAATTTGAACAAGTCCCAAGTTTATGAAGGAGAAGAGAGCACTCAAGAAACAAGTGCAGACAATTAACTGGAGGAAATCAAAGGTGTAAATGCTAATATTGATTACACTTTAAAAATACTTAGTCAACTGTAAAGCGCTGTAGGACCTCCTGCAGTTATGCTTAGGGCTATATAAAAGCAATGTTAAAAAAAATTCATGTGATAAAAATTCAATTTTAAAATGTTATTTTTGAAAACACAATGAAGTATATTGAGTAAAAAATCTTTGTTGCACAACTGATCTCAGATAAATTGGTCGAGATAAAATGCAAATTCAGGACAAGTTCTTTAGTTTTTATTTAGAATCATTAATCTCACCCAACCATTTTTCATTTTGTTAACTTATGGGTGAATGTTAAATGTATGCATATTCCAGCACTATCTTCAATACTCAGAGAAAAGGAAGTTAGACACATTCAAAAATGCAAGCACACATTTATTTATGTAATAGAAAATGAATTTCATGATTTGATAAGTCAGTTCCAAGTGTTTATCAGACATTTCTAATTCATGCCTAGTCCTTTATACATAAGAAAATAAATTTACTACATTCTTAAGAAACTTTTTTTTTAAGATTGCAGTTACTCCACGATTCCATTTCAACCACAGGATTTTGTCTTCGTAAAATAAACACCTCTCCATGTTACATTTACAATTCATAATGCTTGCAAGTTAATGGAAACAAACACAACTGATTTCATAAATATATTTGGTTCTCAAGAAAAACTAATCATTAACACATCACAAGAGCTTTCTCAAAAAATGTTCAACAAACAACAGACTGGTATAAACCAAAACAAACAAATTGCTGGAAAAGCTCAGCAGATCTGGCAGCGCCTGGCAGAGTTAATATTTTGGGTCCGATGGCTCTTCCTCAGAACTGAGGAGATCCAGTTTAAGTCTAAACATTTAATTTGTACAAACTTAATTCAGCCTAAAACAGATTGTGGCTGGCATTAAACTACTGTATAAAAGCTGTAATTATCAGCTGAGAGCAAGGTTTTTATTTTCATAGCAATTGCTCAACAGTTACAAGGGAGCCATTCAAGTGGCAGGAGGCAATAGTAATGTTACAGGGGTAAAGGCCAGCATAATAGGTGAATAGATACTGTTCTCTACAGCCATAAGTGAGAATCTCAAAGACTGTATTAGCTGCCTGTGCTAGGGTTAAGGACATCTCCTGGGGTGGGAGAGGAACTTGGAAAGAGAAGATATCTAGATATCACCATCCACCTGCCAATGACATTGACAGCACTAGAAAGGAGGTTCTACTGCAAGATTTCCAACAGTTCAGAGCAAAGCTGAAAAACAGAACCACCAAGGTAATCATCTCATAAATGTCACACGAGACACAGGCAAACTAGTATAGGGTAAAGTTTGAGGAAGGGTCACTTGACCCAAAACGTTAATTGTGATTTCTGTCCACAGATGCTGCCATTCCTGCTGAACCTTTCCAAAATTTCCATTTTTATTTCTGATTTACAGCATCTGCAGTTTTTTTTTGGGTTAATAAAATTGGAGTTAAATGCATGGCTTAAAGACTGGTGTGAATGCAATGGATTTCATGCTGCGTTGATATCAGTACTTGGGTAGAAGGGGAATGTTCCAGTGGAACAGGGGTTCACTAGTGCCCTAACAAATTGAACAACTCAGGGCTGCAGAGAGAGCTTTAAACTAATTAGTAATGGATGTTTCTGGAGAGGGGAATACATAGGCATACAAAGAGAAAGGATATGACAACATTGCATGGTTGCCATTTAGGTAATAAATAACACTCAGGTAACAAGGGATGTGTACAACCATTAAAAAAGCAGCAAATACAAATACAATGTCGAGGAGAGATGGTTAAAAAGGCAAAATTAACGTCAGTGTGTTAATGTATGTCGTATTCAGAACATAATAAATGAATTATCACAAATTCAGGAATGATTTGACAGACATTATGGAGACCAAAACGGGGAACTAAATATTCAAGAGTATATGACTTTTCAAAAGGACAAGCTGGAAGGAAAGTTGGGTGGGATAACTTTGTCAGTACAGGTTAGAATAAGTACAAGAGTAAGAAATGATCTTGGATTGGAAGAATAGATTTCCCATGGGTAGAGATAAGTAGTAACAAAGGGAAGGAGAGACAGTGTAGTCCATAGGCCCCTTAACAGTGGCTGTTCTGTAGGACAGGGAATAAATCAGGAGATAATGAGGGCATTTGAAAAAGACAGTTCATTAATCATAAATAACTTCAATCTTCATGTAGATTGAGAAAATCAAGTTGGTATCGGTAGCCATCAGGAGATATTCTGAGGAAGTATTCAGGGTAGTTTCCTGGAACAATATGGACCTAGCCAGCAATCCTGCTATTTGGATCTGTAATGTTTCATGAGGCAGGGTTCATGTATAAGTAAGAGATACCCTAGGAAATAGTGCTATAACATGATAGAACTTATCATTCACAGTTTAAAAAAGTGAAGAATTCTAGGAAAGAGATAAATAGACATCGGGGAGCTGGCTAACTGAGAAAGTTAAAGACTGAAATGAACAAACATCAAATATGACAGATCAATAGTAAATCAGAGGACTGAGAAGATTTAAAAGTTAACAAACAATGTAACAGCTATATTCAAAAAGGGACAGAGACCGAAAATAGGTAACTATAGACTAGTTAACTTCACATTTGTCATTGGGAAAATGTTAGAGTCTATTATAATGGATGTAAAAGTGGAGCACTAGAAATATAACCTAGCAGAGTCAACATGGCTTCATGAAGTGGAAATCATGCCTGACAAATATATTGGAATTTTTTGAGGAGGTAACAGCAACATAAAGAGGAACCAGTAGATGGAACATATGTAGATTTTCAAAAGTTGTTCAATGAGATACCGCACTAAAGACAACAGAATAATAAGAGCCTGTGGCGTTTGGGTGATAGAAGACAGACTTGGATAAAGGGGGCATTTTTCAGGATGCCAACCAGTTACTAGTGGAGTACTACAGAGATTAGTGCTAGAGTCACAATTATTTATAATATTTATTAAGGACTTGGATGAGGAGCGTGAATGTAGTACAGCCAAGTTTGCAGATGACACAAGTGTAAATAGGAAGCAAGTGGTGAGGATGACACAAAGAACCTACGGAGAGGTATGGGCAGGTTAGGTGAATGAGTGAAAGGTGGCACATGGAACATGTTGAAAAGTTTAAGTTTATATACTTTGGCAGGAAGAATAGAGGAGGTGATTATTATTCAAATGGATAAAAACTGCAGCACACTGGGATATGAGGTTTGTCTGTGAATAACAAAATACCAGCATAAATGGAATGTTGGCCTTTATTTTGAAATGAATCAAAGATAAAAATAGGGAAGTACTGCTGAAACTATGCAAGGCACGAGTCAGTCCTTCCCTAGAATACTGTAAACAGTTTTGGGTCCTTATCTAAGCAAAGATGTACTGGCATTGGAAGCAGTTCGAAGGAGGAGTGAATCCAGGCATAGAAGGATCTTCTTTTGAGGAGATATTGAGTAGTCTGTGATTGTACTCCTTTGTGTTTAGAAGTGAGAGGAGGCCTGAGAGAGTGTACGACCAGAGGATAAAATCTCAGAAATAAGAGGTTAGCCATTTAAGATAGAGAAGATGAGGATTTATTTCTGATAGAGGCTAGCGTATCTGCAGAGTTCTTTATCACAGAGGGCTGTTGAGACTGGGTCCTTCAGAACATTCAAAGCCGAGATAGGAATCAAGGATATGGGGTAAAGGCAGGAAATTACGGTTGAGAATCATCAGTTTGGATCAACCATGATCCTTTTGAATGGCAGATCAGATTCAATGGGATGAATGACCTACTTTGTTCCTACATTTTATGGTATACCTCAACTTAAAGAGAAGTTATTGCAGTTCTCATAGAAGTGATACTATATTTTATATTTAACAATTCAGTTTCATTATAATTCTAACATTAATGGTCACCATGGAATGATTTTTTTGTTACAAAATAACGTGAAAACATTTGACACCAATTGTTGGTAGGATCACAAGAATTTCATTAATCAAAAGGAAAAGAACAAGTCTTTAATTACCAGGAGACAATTTTTCAAGTTAACAAAATTAACCGAAACATCATATTACTGGGCCATTATTGTTAAAGGTACTGAAAGTACATCAATGTTTGAAATGTCATCCCATTCCCAGCACTAATGTTTTTGCAATCTGTAGCAAAATAAGGTCTCTATCCCAGCTGCAAAGGCCTCAAGACTGGAATATGTCTTTCATCCATGATTCTTATATTCTATCCAGGATGTGATTCCTTTAATGGGCCCATGATTTGCATACTTTAACTCCAAGCTAACAACACATTCACATTTCTGAGTAAAGTGTGAAAACTAATCCATTAACTATTGTGCTTTCATCTTCTTGTCAGTTCCTGGCTCTGTCAGGACTGAAATGTACAGTTTAATCCAAGAGTAGGTAATTCCGAGTGAACAGTATACAGAGATGAGCAACAGTGGCACAAAGGGAAATCTCTGCTGCCATGCTGTTAGGGGATAAATGATCTCACAAATAACTTCCAGAGGAATAAGACCGCTGAGGTAGATGGATTCTGGTAGGTTTGTAAGTGATCTCTCTCTCCTAAATGGATAACAAACTCAGTTAGATTCTAGTGGATTTACCATTTATACTTTTTTAATTCAATAAACCTAATATTTGAAATAGGCAATATTTCAATGGGATCTGAACCTTTTATCAAAACAAGCTGAAGCAGGTATTGCGAGTAAAGATGACGTTTAGTTTATACAGAGCATGACCAATAATGCATATTTCTTTCGCCAAATTTCAAGATGTGAAACAAAGAGAAATGAAGGTAACCTGTCAGTATGGTCTGGGCAAATCACATTCAAAGAGGAGTTTTTTTTTCCCTTTGTCAAATACTAGCAGGTCAGCTAGTATTTCTAATATTCTAGTAGTTCTAAGATTTGTTGTTATCTACTAGGAACAATACTTGCTCAAATGCTGCAGTGATAGACCTCTTTGGAGATGTATGTGTGGTGGCATAGAATGATAAAACACGTTCTTTTTCCTCAATACTGGACTGTTTTCAGCTAAGTATACCCGAAGCTGTGAAATTCCTCTCCACCTCTCTCATTCTCTTTGAAGGTGTTCCTTCAAAATGACCTCTTTACCCTAGGTTTTAGCCATCTGTCCTAATATTGCTTTCAGCAGTTCACTGTCAAAATCTTCCTGCTAAAATTCCTGAATGTTCATCAGTTTTCAAAATCTGTTGTGTAGTCAGGGACTATTGTCTAGTTAACACCTAAACATGTTTGGGGCAGAAATATCTGAATCGTCCAGGGTGTTTGAGTGTGCTTTCTAGTATGTGGATCAAGAACGATGGTGGAAAATCTCAGGAGTAGCTCCCTGCACACTTCACCGAGAGATATTGTGTGGTATGAGCAAAATGGTAACAGAAAAGATATGGAGTAAAGAAATGGAGTAAATTAATGGCTTTGAGTTATTTTATTGCATTGTTCCCATGTCAGCCACAAACTGACAAAGAAAAGAAGTAGGAAGTCTTCAGGTGTTTAATAATTTCTGTAATAATTGTTTTCTATTTCATTGGAGATTTCCAATGCACAGGATGCTACCTATTGATCATGTTACAGGAGCCCTTGGACACTTGACAATGTGGGTTTCCATCTGGATAAAAATGAAGCTTTTATGAAATTGAGGGAGTAATTTGAACAAAAAGCAATTTCTCTAGACCATCTTTCCCATTTAGACTGTAATTACAGTACTTAAATATTGACAGCAGATAAATGATCTCACAAATAACTAACAGAGGAATAAGAGCGCTGAGATAGATTTATAAGTGGTTGACAGCAGAGACTCTTCATAGTCTCCATAACAGGAGGAGACGTGCATTTCAGCTCACCTGAACAAAGCTTGCAGAGCAGAGAAACTATATATAGTGAACAGCAGCATGAGACCGATTTTAATTGGCATCTCTGTAAAGAATAAAAGAGTAGTACAAAGTGAAAAGCATTGCATTGTATGCAATGAATGACATACAAAAGTAAATTCATTAGTCTTACACTGTCAATAAGAAATCATACTTGAAGGGAACAATAGATGAAGATGATATGAGATAATCATACTCAAGAGTTCTCTAACTTTGAGCTTATTGTTTGTAACGAGCATTGTATCAGCATAGAAGAAAATAAGAAATTGCAGGAGTAGGCCATTTAGCCTACTTAGGAGATTTTATCCTTCCCTGGCACACCACTATCCATCTCTTTGTTTGCCTGACTGTCATTTTCTTTCTCTAGACTCCATTTCCACCTCTTCTCTCACTTCTTTACACCTCAGCTCTGTCTTCAGCATATATACCACCTTTTCCCAGCTACGATGAGTTCTGAAGAAGGATCATTGGACCCAAAACATTGACACTGCTTTCTCTACACAGATACTGCCAAACCTGCTGGGTTTCTCCAGAAACTTCCATTTTTGTATTAGAATCTTATTTGTTCTAGTGTTTACAGTTTTAACTGACCCAGATTTCACAGTTGTTTTGAGGGAGAGCTCTCTAGATTTTCATTACCATTTGAGATAAAATCCTTTCAGATCTCAGGCCTAAATGGCTTCACTGAAATTTTAAGATTGTGCTCCCTTGTCTTGGATTCCCTTGCCAAAATAATTTCTTTGCATCCATCTTGTCAAATGTCTCAATTTTAAACGTCTTCATTAGAACGCCTTCTCAACACAAAGGAATACAAATCAAATTGCAAATTAAAGCTTTTCAGTCGTCAAATCACTCTAGTAAATCTGTGCTGTTTCCCCTCCAAGATCAATTCGAGATGAAGTGCCCAAAGCTGAATGCAATACTGTGGGGGAGATACGACTAAGACTTTGAAGAATTGAAGCATCACTCCTCTATTCCAAACTCCCCAAGTTAAAGGTAACACATAATAGCATTTTTGTTTACTTTTCATATTAGAGGGTTACTACGCAATCAACAGTTTAAAGATAACATTATAGAACAGTGTATTTTAATAACAAGAGTTAACAGAATGGATTTGATTGTGCTGTAATTCATAATCTAGGAGATTTGCAGTTCTGATATTTAGGCTGTGCTGGTCCAGCATGGTAGGTACAATAATGTGTGTCAATGTTAGACAAAGGAATCTCAGCCAACATTGCCTCTCCTAATCACAAGCTAGTGATCCCAAAATACACAAGGAGGTATTCTTTAGGAAAGGAGAGAAAACAGGGGAGAAAATCAAATGCATAAAGAAGAAACCAGTAGTTGCCAAATGATTCTATAATGCTTAAAAGAACCAGTCAATGTTTAGATTTGTATGTGTTGTACTTGTGATTTTTTGTAATATGTCAGGGTTATTCATCCTAGAGAATGGGCTGTGAATACTGGTGGGCTACTGCACACAACCTAACCTCGGTTGTCTCTCAAAACTGACGCTTACACATTTTCCAGCAGAAATCATCAGATAGCAAAGTGAAATGGGAAGACTAGTAATTTTGCTGCCGTTTCCTATTCTATAACCCACAGGAGGCCCTTTTTTTACTCCATTTAAAATGAGCCAGCTCAGCAAGGATGGGGAATTCAGCCTGGGGTATTCTGGGTTAAGTGTCTACCTTAAGGTTGAATGGGGGAAGAACACTCATTGGATAATCTTGTGCATATATAAACAGACACTGATGGTGGGCTTTAGAGTTAGAAGCTTTTTAGTTGCAATGTCTCACATTGCGAATAAGTCTAAAACTGAGTAAAGAAAGATAAACTTCTAGTCTGCATTTTAACAACTCCCCATAAGGAGTCATTCTTCATTCTGATCATACATCTTAGCAGTTTCATAGGCAAAGATGCTAGGTCAGTGAAATGGAAACTCAGTAGGTATTTTCATACAATGCTCAAAGTGAGGGAGAAACAGTAGATAAAATGTATTTATTTATTTAAAGCAAACACAAAAATAATGTAAATGCGCATGATCATCTTATCCTTACCTGGTCCTGTGAAGAGGAGTGGGAAGAGGGAAAAATGCCCTGTTGTGGCTAAAATAAGGTACGTTCCAGCATCTTTTGTATTTTCCACAGCTAACAAACTAAGGATTTCAAAGAAAAAACACTGCAATTTAAAAGCAGCTCCTTTGGAAATAACTGCTATCTTATTTGTTTTATTCAATAACCTTTATTCCAATACAAATACATATTAGGAGGGTGGGAAGGAAGTCTCTATCAGACGAATATTTTTTAGCACTAATGTTAGGAATTTTCTTCTGAAAATTTTTAAAGTAGCAGGCAAGAAGAGATTGAAAAATAGGATATATCATAACTTATAAAACTTATGAACCAAGTGAGTACTCTTAAAGAGCATCAGGAAAAGCTAGGATCCCAATACCAACTGCTGGGGACCTTCACTATAAACTTTTCCTGAGCCTGAAAACTATGCATTGACCTTTACTCTGTGTTTCCAATCACTCACTCAATTCTGTCCCTTTCATTCTATTACTTATCACTTTCCTCATGAGTCTGTTTTGGGACTCTGTATTGAATTCTTTTTGGAAGTAACATACGCCACCCTCATCAACCCTTTGCTCTTCTTCAGAAACCTTTTGCAAGTAAGTTTGATACAATACTCCCTTAACAACTCTATATTGATTCTTCCGAATTAACCCACATTTTTCCATGTGTCTATTAATTCTATTTTGAATGATTGTTTTTAAGAGGTGTCCCCAAAGTTAAACATACTGGTCCTTAAATGCTGAGGCTAGCTTTACAACCTTTTTTTTAAAAATATGCATAATGTTGCAATTCCCCAGTCCTTCAGCAACACCCCCAAATCCAGGGAAGATTGAGATTATTGCCAGTACCTCTATAATTTCCACGATCACTTCCTTCAAAACATTCGGACTTATCTTACTCGGCTCCAGTACCCTATCAAGTACCAACAGCTTATCAATTTTATCAATACTCTTTTCAATTTCAAACTTGCCTAGAGACTGTGTTTTGTCCTCTGCCACCATAACCTGGGCAGCATTTGCCTTGTAGGTAAAGACAGATACAAGAATTCACTTAATACTCTTGTCTCCATGTGTAAATGTACTTTTTGATCCCATTTCACCTTTTATCATTCTTACCCTATGGATTGCTTATAGAATACTTTGGGATTTCCCTTGATATCAACTGCCAGACATTTTTGCTAATTCCTCTTCGCTTTTTTTTTCAAATCTGAACTTTTGACATGAAACCATCATCAATTGTTGGAAGAACACATCCACATTCTGGAGAAGGGTCATTGAACTCAAGGAGAAAGTGAGGTCTGCAGATACTGGAGATCAGAGCTGAAAATGTATTGCTGGAAAAGTGCAGCAGGTCAGGAAGCATCCAAGGAACAGGAAATTCAATGAAGGGCTTATGCCCGAAAGGTCGAATTTCCTGTTCCTTGGATGCTGCCCGACCTGCTGCGCTTTTCCAGCAAGACATTTTCAGCTCATTGAGCTCAAAACAACAATGCTGCCTTCTCTCCAAAGATGCTACCAGACCTGCTGATTTTTTTCTGGCAATTTTTGTTTTTGTTTGTTTCAGATCTCCTGCATCTGTCGTTCTTTGTTTTATCTGATTCATTAATACTGCTTAAAGATTGAAATTTGTCATCTTTTCCTGGCCTGGCCTACATGTGACTGCAGACCCTCAGTAAAGTGGTTAACTAATAACTGCCATCTGAAATGACCAGACAAACAAGGCTGTTCAAGGGCTGTTAAGTGATGGAATGCCACAAAAGAAAATAAAAAAAACGTTGCCAGTTCAATTGCCCATGTTAAGATCTAATTCAAAAGTCTTTGTGAGATGCTTCTGCACATGATATTATAACAAAATCTGCATTACTTACATTACAAAAGGTAATAGAATTATTGAATCCTTACTCTGCAGATAAAGGCCATTCAGCCCATTGAATCCACACTGGGCCTCGAAGAGCATCTCATCCAGACCCACTCCATCCCAGTAATTTCCCATGGCTCATCAACCTAGCCTACACATCGCTGGATAGTACAAGGCAATTTAGCAGAGCCAATCCACCTAAATTGTGCACACCTTTGGATTGTAGGAGGAATCTAGAGCACCCAGCAGAAACCCAAGCAGAAACATAGAGAATGTGCAAACTCCATCCAGTCACTGAGGGTGGAATCAAACTTGGGTCCCTGGCGCTGTGAGGCAGCAGTGCTAACCACTTTGCCACTAGTAATTTTAAAAAATCATAAGCTAAGAATGTAAGATACCTCAGAGGTAGAATGGCGATGAGAATGGCCTTTTCATGTACGTGCCAGCCAAACATGAATGACCCCAATGCACAAAGGATGAGGCATTGAAGGAACCCTCTAGGTCCTCGAGGTCTTAACCAAAGTTGGAGAACAGCAGGCTTGAAGTAGGAGAGAAGGAGAAATATTAACAATATTGATTAATAAGTGAAGCTAAAATCATCAAGTGTTCTCTACTCATCATTTTGCACATACTGAAACACTTGCATGAGCATTCGGCTTCCAGACCAGAAAGTGAACACAAAACTCAGAAACTCATCGCAACAAATGATTTTACTAACTGCGTGAATCAACATATATAAAAAAAATTAAAAGCCTGAAGAATATCAATTGTATCATATTTCACTGTGTGGGGAATTATTTGGTAAGCGTGTGTTGGTACTGACCATTATTGAGAGCAAAGTACAGACCAGCGTTGCAAACGGTGACACAGACGGTAGGACAGCATGCTGGAACTCCTGCACTAAGCCTCCTGTCATTGATGCCTTTGAAAGCCTGGCAGGATCCAGCAGTTGTAACTTTACATCTGTACCAGGAAATGAAAACTATCAGTTATTCAGAATTTTGAATCTCTGTTTGATGCAACAATTTTACATGATATTTACAGAAATAGCACCACAACCAGCAAGATAATTAAATTTTATTTGGTAAATATCAGAACTATGAAACTATGATTTAATTAGTAATTGTTAATTTTCAATATTCAGGTAAACAATACAATTAAATCACTACTCTCTGTAAAAGTCTTCAGAGACCATGTCAATGTATTAAATGTTTGATAACCTTAACTAGACCTTACCAATGACAGACAATATTTTGTCCACCACATTGTACAGAGCCCAGAAATTTGGGGCCCAATATGCGTGACAGAGACCTCGCTTGAAGGGGAATAGTCTTGTAAGCACCTGAGACAGCTGACCCTGAGAAAGAAAGAAAATCAATTAATAAAATGCTTGGGCCATTTTGCATTTTGGTTCAAAATTTTCTTCAGAAGTATAAGCTCCAATTCAGCCTTCAAAATCACATATCTTGACTTGGACTCACATTGTCATTCCTTTATTACCATTGGATCAAAATGAATTGAAGAGGAGCTTAATTTACATCAGTAAAGATAATGGTGCTAATATATGTTATTTTTGAAATATTGTCATTACAATTATTGCCAACATCTCGCATTGTCTAATTCAGAAGCTATTCTAAACCATTTTGCTCTGATTAAGGCCATGAGCACATGGAGCATGTAAACATGAAAAAAAATTTCAGGATAAACATGTGCCCTCCCTGAAGCAACAGTACATAGGAACTGTAGGGATACATTAGGTTGGACGAGGCAAACAGTGACTGTGAAGGCACTTGACATGTAACTCTTTGTGGCAAACATATTGAGTCATCTATCTTCTTCATAAAGCTATTAGGTAAGTATACCTTGCCAAATTGCTAGAAGGATGGTGCACTTCTAATTAATTGTAATTAATGTGCACTTTTACATGACTGCTGTCTCTTTCTGAACATAAAGCACAGATGCCTTTGGAGACAGTGTTGTTAAGTGCCAAGTTAAGCATTTTTTGTACCTACCTTATGCAGTAGCAGGTTCAATTCAGCCATTAAACTGAATCCTTTACCATCTTCCATTTGCCCAAATACTCCATTTAGTATCACACCTCAATTTATACTTTTAGTTTATTAACCTATATATAGCTTTCAAGACCAAATTAAATTTCGCCCCCATACACAGCATTTTAGTGATACCCTTGTAAATATTTTTGACAATCCTTTATAAATTGCTCCAGATATTCCCCAATACATCAAGTATACATTTCGTACTTGAATGATATTTGCAGGAACATACGTATTACAGAATCAATAGTAAGTTTGATGTTGATGTCTCCTGGTATTAAAACAAAACTGCACATTTGCCCAAAACCTTAATAAAATGTGTTGAGTGGGAACAAAGTACATGAAATTTACATCTCAAATGCAGTAAAATAGAAAGTGCAGAATAAAGTGTTTTAAATTAACTTAAACATATCTTTACCATGGATATGAAGGGCCCAAAAGAAACTGCAAAAACAGAGAAGACTATAAATCCCAAGGCAAAAAGACGGGAACAACTGAAACTCTTCCACTGGATAGATCCACCTTAAAAATAAACAGAAGTAACAATAATGACAATTGATAAGTTTAGTATATTGTGAAAGAAAATATTTCAATAATTACAAGCTAGGCAATGATAACAAAGAGCATGAGGTATATTGAAATTCCAAAAGGTTATCTTCATGATCAAGACCCCTTTCAAAAGCTCTGATTGGTTCAAATAGTGGAATTCCTCAACAACACACAACAAAAAGAAAAATTGCTGGAAAAGCTCAGCAGGTCTGGCAGCACCTGTGAAGAGGAAGGATCGCCTCTGATCTTTCTTCAGAGGCTCCCAGACCTGCTGAGCTTTTCCAGCAACTTCTGTTTTTATTTCTGATTTACAGCATCATAGCTGGAGACTTTGAGGTTGTCAATTTGAATAGATTACCATAATTGATTTGAGATTGCTAAGTTAACAATTGAAAAAGTTTAATGATTAACCTGTAACAAAACAAACTTTAAGAAGTTCAGCAAAACAACATCGAATATCAATTTTTATTAACCCTATAACATTTATCTTGACCTTTGACAAGCTTCATTATTGCCTAATAAATCTGAAATGGGCAGCACATATGTGCACATTTCCTATGTTAGTACTCCTTAAACTATGTTGCAACCTTATATTTCTATGCATGAGCTGGAAACAAGCAAATCAGGCTGCCAGAGAGAGAGAGAGAGAGAGCAAAAAATAAAAAGTACAAAAAATGAAAGAATGGAAATGTTGGAAGGCAAAATACAAAACTTGGTATAAATATTATTATGTTTTAATAAAATCCTCAGGTATACAATTTCATCAGAAATTAAATGTTCGTATTTTGAATTCATAATGTGATTATCAAAACATGACTTCTATTAATGTTCCAATGCTAAATTATAATAAATTGTTCTCTGAAGACACTGACTAAATTATTCAGTTATACCAAATCACTATGGTGGTTTGCAAGACACCAAGCGATGGGAACAATTGGATACTGTAAAACAAGAACTTTGGGATTGTTTGGGCTGAATGAATTTAATTTGGCCTTTCCTCATCTCTAATTATCTTATGACCATTTCACAAAGGACACATCTGATTAATATAATTTTCTACACCAGTATCTCGCAACTTTTTTTTCTCCCTTATCAGCTCTCCTTGACACAATTTCTCTAATTGTACTCTACTTTTCACTTTGCGAATGCAAATGCATTTAAGGATGAAAGAAAGTTTCATCTCATCTCAAAATTGATAAAACATTAAATACCTAGCTTGTTCTCAGTGAAGCAGTATGAACGTAGTAGGTAAATACCATAGGCAGGAGCCACATAAAGAAAAATGTGCTTAAAGTTCATCAGGATTGCAAAGAGTAGTGCACTTTCCAAATGTCTTTCCTGTAATGAAATCATTTAAAATATTTAAAACATTGTGTTATTGGGTGTTTTTTGGTTATTTCTCAATCTGTTCACTTTTCAATGATTAATGTATACCATGACTAAGCACTGAAGAATTAGTTATTATACTGAATTTCTCAAATCACCTGAAACATCCTTGCAATGGAAAGAAGCATGACACCAAATAACAAACCATTGTATTGAAAGTGAATATCTGGGTCCGAGTTAAGGAATCATATTGTGTGTGTGTGTGAGAAAGAGAGAGAGAATTGAGAGAAAAAATATATACACGCGCTAAATAGAAATAAAGGCAACATTTCTTTCACAGTTCCCCCCACATCACATATCACTCAAACCTGAGAAAGAAAATCTATTCTCTGGCCTCCTTCAACACTTAAAAGTGACTCCACTCCTAAACTCCGATCCTATGGCACTTTCTAAAGTGGCTTCTGCTCACTTATTTGAGATTCTGGGCAAGTAATAATATTCTCTCTCTCTCAGGCACCACATAACATTGCAAGATATCGTAAAAGATATTCAAAAGTCAGTCAGCAATGGACACCTTTTGTCAAGCAACAAAGATTTTTAAATTGTTAGAAAATAAAGACAAATAAATAAAATCCTCTGTATACAACTATAGAGATATACAGCAATGAAACAGACCCTTCAGTCCAACTCATCCACACCAACCAGACATCCTAAATTAATTTAGTCCCATTTGCCAGCAGTTGCATTAATCCTTTCTATTCGTATACCCATCCAGATGCCTTTTAAATGTTGTAGTTGTACCAGCCTCCATCACTTCCTCTGGCAGTTCATTCACCCTCTGCGTGAAAAGGTTGCCCCTTAGGTCCCCTTTAAATCTTTCCCTTCTCAGATTAAACCTACGCCCTTTAGTTTTGGACTCCCCCACACTGGGGAAAAGACCTTGTCCATTTATCCTATGCATGCCCCTCAATTTTATAAACCTATATAAGGTCACCCCTCAGCCTCCAATGCTCCAGGGAAAATAGCCCCAATCTATTCAGCCTCTCCCTGTAGGTCAAAGCCTACAACCCTGTCAACATCCTTGGAAATCTTTTCTGAACCCTTTAATGTTTCATAATATTCTTCCTATAGTAGGGAGATCAGAATTGCATGCGGTATTCCAATAGTACCAACCAATCTCCTGTACGGTTGAAACATGATCCCCCAAATCCTACACTCAAAGCTCTGACCAATAAAGGCAAGCATATGAAATGCCTTCTGCACTATCCTATCTACCTGTTATTCCACTTTCAAGAAATTATGTATATGTAATCCAAATTCTCTTCGTTCACAACATTCCTGAGGACCTTACCATTAAGTGTATAAATCCTTCCCTAAATTGCCTTTCCAAAATGCAGCACCTTACATGTAACTATATTAAATTCCATCTGTCACTCCTTGGTCCACTGGCCCATCTGATCAACATGCTGTTGTATGCTGGGGTAACCTTTTCACTGTTCCAACTACACTTCCAATTTTGGTGTCACCTGCAAACTTACTAACCATACCTCCCGTGTTCACATCCAAATCATTTATATAAAATGACAAAAAGCAGTTGTTATAGCACCGATCCTTGTGGCACAACACTGGTGATAGGCCTCTGGTCCGAAAAGCAACCTTCCACCACCACCTTCTACCTTTGAGCTAGTTGTGTATCCAAGTAGCTAGTTCCTCGTCTATTATGTTGAAAAAAAAGTTTTTACCATCACAACCCAATGGTTTTCTCATAATTTAAAATCATGCACTTCACAGCGAAGTTTGCCCACACAGCCTACCATTATAGAACAGATTACATCTAAAGATAAAATGTGAAAGCCTGTCATAATCACCAACATAAACTAGACAAGAAGAGCAATGATTATTTGTCAGAGCAAAGAAAATGAAATCAATTTAAGGCATTAGATTCTATTAAATATTACCCAAGTTGTTTCATAAGATGCATTTTCTAATGCAAGGATACGATCAACAATCAATAATCCAAAGTTCCAAAGTAACAGCACTGCAAGTATAAATGCTGGTCTTTCCATTATTTCCTTTGATTCTTTTCTTCTATTAACACACTTACAACATCTTAAAAACAGGGCAAATAAAAATACTCTTATTGGTCATACAATTCCTTTTTTTTTCTACCCTGAAAACTGGTTAATATAGTGCTTTAACATCTTTCACTTCAGGATCAGGGGTTGAATTGCATTCTAACTGGAGTTACTGTACAGGCAGCAGAACTAATGAAGACAATTAGCAAAGGAGGAATCTTCTTTTAAACACTAAGTTTTTGTAGCTACCGTAAATGCATCAGAACAGTATATTCTAAATGTGGCATACCTAAATTAAAAATTGCTTACAATATTAATTGTCAACCACCGTAAGACGCTGATGTGCTTTGTCTTAAATTAGACGAATTTCTGGGTACAATAGAGGGTTTTGATTTGGGGTTGCATGTTAAAATGACAATCATTTTTGACTATGCAGTTTTAAACATGAAGCTAATTCCAATTACAACAATGTAATGATTTTTAAAATATTTAAAAATCATGCCGGTTTAAAAAAAATGTATAAATAAAACATAAATTTTAATCATGAGAATTCATACCAATTAATGTATGTGATATCAGTCTACTCTCCCATTGATGTCAGTATGATCAAGAACCATTCACAGGTAAGGGGGATTTGACCAGTTCTCAATCTCCTATCAACTATATTCCTTTTGTCAGCTGCAGGATATATGAAACCTGTGTAACATGAAAACTACCCGGACACTACTCCAAACTCCCTCTGTAATAGTATAACTGACTGGTAACTCAAAGTAATGGAGAATTATTATTAAATAGTACTTAAAACCATGAACGCTAATTAGTCACTTCATGTTGCATTGTCCTCACCCACATTCCTCTGGCACAGGAATTAGCATGAGTTAGCTTTGGCCAGGCACCAGGAGTCACAATTTTATCCTGTTTGCCCTTTCTGTCAAAACACTGACCAAATGCAGAGCACTGCCAACTGAGGTACAGTAAATGAGCTGTAATGCAATATTTGAGATTGACGCTAACCTTTTTTGCAAAAACTAAGTATAAATACTACTGGTTGAAATGATTTGATCATAAATAGTTAAAGTGGAACTCCTCCGATAGCTTAGTGATTAACAGATTGTCCAGTGTGATACAAGGCTGCCGAGAAAACCCCAAAGCTCAATCTTATATATTGCTCTGATGCGCTTTCTAATTAGCAATGCTACACCCCCATCTTCTTTTCCTAACTTCCCTGTTCTTTTTAAACGTTCTGAACCCTGGAACATCTAGCAACCATTCCTGCTCCTGTTAAATGCACGTCTCCATTATGACCACAACATCATTGTCCCAAATGCTGATCCATGCTCTAAGTTTATCACTCTTATTTCTGACATTCCTTGCGTTAAAACAGACACACTTTAACCAATTCATAGAACATTAAAGCGCAGTACAGGCCCTTCGGCCCTTGATGTTGCGCTGCCCTGTCATACTAATCTGAAGCCTATCCCACCTACACTATTCCATGTACATCCATATGCCTGTCCAATGACAACTTAAATGCACTTAAACTTGGCGAATGTACTCCTGTTGCAGGCAAAGCATTCCATACCCTTACTATATCACATGAAAAACCTTCCCGATGGATTCACTACATCCTGACCCATCTACAACCATACCCCCTCTCAGATAGCTCTGGTTCCCAACCCCCTGCCAAACCAGTTTAAACCCTCTCAAAGCACACAAGCAAATCTCCCATCCAGGACATTTGTGCCCCTCCAGTTCGGATGCAACCCATCCTTCACGTACAGGTCCACCTTCCCCAGAAGATATCCCAAGTCTAACTATCTGAAGCCCTCCCTCCTGCTCCAGCCTCGCAGCCACAAGTTAAGCTGCACTCGCTGACTGTTCTTCACCTCGCTATCTCGTTGCACCGGTAGCAACCGGAGATCACTACTCTACTTGTCCTGCTCTTCAACTCTCTGTAGTCACTTTTCAAATCCTCAATCCCTTTCCTGGCTACCTCATTGGTGCCAATATGTACCACAATTTCTGGCTGCTCACCCTTCCCCTTCAGAATCTTGTAAACCCTATCAGCGACACTGGCACCGGTAGGCAATATATCTTCTGGGAGTCCTGTTCCTGACCACAAAATCTCCTGTCAATCCATCTAACTATTGAGTCCCCTACCACTAGCGCTTTGCTATTCTCCCCCTTTCCTTCTGAGCCACAGTGCCAGGCTCAGTCAGAGAGCTGACAACTATGACTTTCCCCTGATAGGCTGTTCCCACCACCAAAAAGGTATACCTATTGCTGAGGGTAACGGCCACAGGGGATCCCTGCCCTGTCTGTTGGTTCTCTTTCCTCCCCTCTGACTGTAACCCAGCTGTCCTTATCCTGTGTCTGAGGAGTGACTCCCAGTACATCCTCTCAATTTCCCGGGTGATCTACAGTCCATCCAGCTCCAGCTCACTAACTCGATTTTCGAGGAGCAGAAGTTGGGTGCACTTCCCGCAGATGGGGTTGGTGGAGACATGCGTCATGTCTCTCACCTGCCACATTCTGCAGGAGGAACATGCAACTGCCCTATCAGCCATACCCCACTAATCTGAAAGCCCACACAGGACTAAACAAGGAAGAGAAGAAGAATTAAATGACAAAACCCGAAATCTTACAGAGTTTACAGACCCTTAGTAAGGTTAGAGGAGGTGGGTGGGAAGTAGGGTCTCGGGTTTAGATCTCACCCACTTAAAAACTTTCTGGCAGCTCTCATTTCTCTCCGCCCTCTCTCCTCGCAGCTCAGTTCAAAATGGAGGCCCGACTCTCGAGGTAATCCCTTTTAAAGTGGGAAAAACATACCTACCCAGCAGCCCTCGCTTCTCTCCGCCCTCTCCCTTCGCCACTCTGTTCAAAAAGTCTGTTCACAGTTGAATAGATCACAGATATACAAGATGAATAATGTCCATTTGGGGCCTGGTATCAGAATTGTATGAGTAACAATACTTCTTAAAGAGTTAGCACTGTAGCACAGGATGGGAAAATACAATCTTTTTAAAATCAACACTAACATTTAGTGATCTTCCATCTCTCAACTGGTGGTTTGACAATTATTTCACAATAACTGATGTTTAATCTTTCAACTGGTTATGTTTGTCAAACAACAAATAAAGAACACCTGCGTTTTTAAATACATAAATATTAAGACATACTCCAGTACTCCATAAATAAGTACGATATCCATGATGATGACTGAAAGTCGCTGAAATAGAATTGTTGCATCACTGGCATAATTAAGGTTCTGGACAACCAACATTTCCTTGTCGAAATATTGCGCAATGAGAGACAGTAGGTATTCAAACCATGCAAAAAATGGTGGATAGTCCAAAGTCCATTGCGAAGTTGCCTAGGTACAGGGTGAGGAAGGGGAGAAAGGTGTAGGAGTAATAGACAGGAAAAGAAAAAGTTACATTTCAATTCATAATTTGCAATTACAATTCAACATTTTGGATCAACAAATAGATATTAACAACTTTTATTCATATGTATTATTAATACAACATTTAATAGATTTTGCTTAATTATTTTCACTAATGGCTGATACTGCAAATAGTTTCATACAATCAGATCACATTATAAAGCAGGTGCAAGTTACAATTTTGACCCACTGTGTATCAGGACTCTGAAGAATTTCATTATTGACTTTTGCTTCACTGCACTTTCCTTTCTCACTAAAATTTATCCTGTATTCAACTTTTTATCCACCTATACCCAGATTAATCTGAAATAATTGTTGACAGCTTTCTGCAGGGAGTTGGCAAGGCTTTGTTACAGTTTGTTTATGAAATTGCCAAAACAATTTATGGACAAAGAGAAGCATTATTTGTGGTGGCACTAATAGGCAATTTTTTAAAAAAATCTTTTCTTTAATCAAGAATCCAGTAAAACTATTGTATAATAGCACAAAAAAGATGTACTTGCTAAAACAGTTGAAATCTACAATCAGTGGAAGATCTGTTTGAATCTACCTAAATTTCCAACTTGCTCAAGGAGAGTCAACCAACTTTAATATGAATGAAGGAGGTTTAAAGGACAAAGGATAAATGGATCAGGACTAATAAAAAGTTGTACAATCTCTATTTTAAGATCTTTTTTATATTAGATTTTCTATTATCCATTCAATATATTAAAAAGTCTTACAGCTTATACATGCCAATGTTAAATTCCTATGTATCACATTTTAAATGAAAATAAACTGACACAAGTAGATGATTATGTTGTAATGACTTCCTCCTGCCAGAAGAGTCACAAAAGTGATATCTTACGGCAGAGAAACCTCTATGTTCCAACCCAAATTTGATGCTTCCTAAACTGGTATAAATTTTTCTACTTAATTTATCAACAATTTTAAGATTAAAAAGTTTTATAAGCTCAAGGACAGATGCGTTGTTTTAAAAAGCAGACTGATTTACAGTTACACACTGTGCCGCCTAATCCTCCTGCAATTGAAAATCTGATTTGAATACCAAGCCATATTTAAGCATCAACAGAGTGGATGCAGGAAGAATGCTGCTGATGGTGGGGAAATATAAAACCCAGGGTCACAGTCTAAGGACACAGGGAAAAACCATTTCAGACTGAGACAAAGTGAAACATCTTCACCCAGCGAATGGTGAGCCTATGGAATTTGCTACCACGGAAAACAAAGGATACAGGGAGAAAGCAGGAACAGGCTATTGTTGGATGATCAGCTATAATAATAATGAATGGTAGACTGGGCTTAAAAAGCCGAATGGCCTACACTTGCTCCCATTTTTCTATGTTCCTCTTGGAAAACATTCTATGGTTTACCTAATCAACAGGTAAAGCTGTAAAATGTTTTCCTTTAAGTATGCCATGATTATTGTGTCCAGATTCATCATGCAGCTTGAAATCAAACAATAAAAACCTGCAGGTGGTGTACTGTGATGGAAAGACCGAACCTTAGCATTACAGCAAAGTCATAAAGAAATCGTTAAGAAACTTGAATTTACATTTCATCCTGGTAAAGGAAAAAGACTTCAAAAGAAGTATTTAAGTTAACAGATGGACTAGGAAGGTAAATTCAGCACACTGCATCAAGTTAAACCATGGTGCTAACACAGAGGGCACCGGCATATTTAGGCTTGCAGCTCTCACATAAAAGCCCATCGTTCATGGAAAAAATTTCTAGAGAACTAACACGAATAGAAACATTAAATAAACAACTGGATTTTATGATGAATGGGAATGTAGATCTTCTGCAAGTATTAAATAAAATGGGGTGAATGATCTTTCTCAGCAATATCACGACTGATAATCTGGCTATTTCTGCCATGTCCTATCAATTTGCACAAGTCACCGTTATACTTGAAACATCATAAACACGACCCATAAGTCATAAACACTTACTTCATAATACCACTGTGAAATAGGTAAACTGTGAGTAATTGCCAGCCAGTTTCTGTGGACTTCAAAGTCTGTTGAATGACTGTAAATGAAATTGTCAAATAACAATTATACAGGTCGTGGAAATTGATGTAATCTTCTAAAGCAGGATGGCTGAAATGACAATCACACCTAATCAGTTGTCATTATTTAATGTCACTATTACTGCAGAACACTGACAGCAATTAAATTGGAACCATAGGAACAAGAGTAGGCCATTCTGCCCATTGAACCTGCCCACCATTAAATATGACCATTGCTAATCAAACTCTTCCAAATCTTTTACCCACTCATACCAATTAGTCCACACACCACAAACTACAAATTTGAAATCATGACAGTTAATAGGTCTAGCAGAGTGAGAATACTTATCTACTAATGATCAAAATGATAGAGTTCAAGAGAAGTGGCAGTATGGTCAGTGAGAGGCTGGGAAGGGAACTTGCAGGTGTTGGTTTTCCAAACATCTGCAGCCATTGGCTTTCAAAGTGATAGAGGGTGCAGGTTGGTAAGGAGCTGTCAAGTGAGCATTCTCGAGATACTGCAGTTAATCTTATGGATGGTACACACTGCTGCTTTTGCGTGTCAACAATGAAGGAAGTGAACTTTGAAGGTGAGGGATGTGTTGATTGCCAATCAAGTGAGCTACTTTGTCTTGGATGGTGTTAAGCATTGAGTGTTATTGGAGGTACATCTATCCAGCCAAACAGAGAGTATTCCATCACACTCAGCACTTGCACCTTGTAGATGGTGGACAGCAGTAGTGAGTTAAAAGCAAATTATTGCAGATGCTGGAATCTGAAACCAAAAGAGAAAATGCTGGAAAATCTCAGCAGGTCTGGCAGCATCTGTAAGGAGAGAAAAAGAGCTGATGTTTGGAGTCTAACTGATCCTTTGGAGTGAGTCACTTACTGCAGAACTCCTATCCTCTAATCTGCTCTTGTAGAGTATGTATATGGTTGGTCCAGTTCAGTTTCTGCTGAATGGTAAACAGTCGGGATGGTGAGTGGTTATAATTGACATTAACAGTAATCATGAAGATAGTAAAATTAAAGAATGCAAAATCTCAGGATTAGATGGCTTTCAGCTCAGGATTTTAAAGGAATCAGGTGAGAACTTTACTAATTACTAACTACAACTTTTGAAAGTCATTGATTCAGGAATCTTTCCTTAAGATATCAAAAAAGTAGATGTTATTCTGCTTTTTAAGAAAAGCAAAAGAAGGAAGTAAGGAAATTATAAACCAGTTAGATTAACATCATTTATCATCATGAAGTTCAGGTAAGGATACAATGTAATATTTTAAGGTAATCAGGGAAAGATAGCATAGGTGTGTAATGGCTAGACTGTGTTTAATAAATTTTATTGGCATTTTTTTTGAAGAGCTGAAAATGTGTTGCTGGAAAAGCACAGCAGGTCAGGCAGCATCCAAGGATCAGGGGAATCGGCATTTCTGAATTCCTGAAGAAGGGCTCATGCCCGAAACGTCAATTCTCCTGTTCCTTGGATGCTGCCTGACCTGCTGTGCTTTTCCAGCAACACATTTTCAGCTCTAATCTCCACCATCTGCAGTCCTCACTTCCTCCTAGAATTTTTTTTGGAGGAGGTGACTACAGTGGACAGGGAAATGCCAATGGATGTTATTTATATGTATTTTCTCAAGATACTTGACAACATCTTCACAGTCAAAAAGTGTGGTGCAGAACAAGTCAGGCAGCATCTGAAGAGTCAAAGTTTTGGGCATAAGCCCTTCATCATGAATGTTGGGGGGTAGCTGAGAAATAAATAGGAGGGTGGAGTGGTGAAGGTAGCTGGGAAGGCAATAGGTAGACACTGGTGGGAGGTGATTTTGATAGGTCAGTAGGGAGGGTGGACTGGATAATTGGGAAGGAAGATGGACAGGTAGGACAATTCAAGACACTGGTGCCGAGTTGGATCTGAGGTAAGGCAGGGAGAGGGGTGATTTGGAAACTAGAGAAGTCAGTGTTGATGCTGTGTGTTTGAAGGGTCCAAAGGTGAAAGATGAGGTGTTCTTTCCCAGTCATCAGTGGCTTGGATTTGGCAGTGGAGAAGGCAGGACTTGCATGTCCTTGTGGAGTGGGAGGGGGAGTTGAAGTGGTCAGCCACAGAGTGGTGGGGTTGTTTGGTGACTGTTGCCCAAAATTATAGTTCATGAAATGGAGGAAATTTACTGACGTGGTTAGGAAATTGGCAGCCATATATCCAAGTGACACATAGATGAATTGTGTATAGTGTAGATGGAAGCAAAAAATTACAAAGTGATAAAGAGATTAAATAAATGGATAAAACTGCAGTAAACAGATTTCCATACAAACAAGTGTAAGGTTATTGTCATTTATCCAGAAGAAAGGATAGATCAGACAGCTTTTCAAATGGTGAAAAGTCAAAACTTTGTGGTCCACAGAGAAGGGGCAACTTTTTCAGAGGGTGATGTGTGTATGGAGTGAGCTGCCAGAGCAAGTAGTCCATTTAAAAGGCATCTGGATAGGTATATGAATAGGAAGGGTTTAGAGGGATATGGGCCAAGTGCTGGCAAACAGGACTAGATTAGGTTAGGATATCTGGTCTGCGTGGACAAGTTGGACCAAAGTATCTATTTCTGTTGTACATCTCTATGGCTTAGAGGTCCACATGCATAGATCATTAGAATATCACAGACAGGCACAGAAAAAAAAAATTATAACAGTATCCTTTAGGTTTGGAGGAAGAGAATAGGAGATAGACATCATGCTTCATGTGTACAAATTCACATCAGAAGTACTGTGTTTAGTTCTAGGCACCACACTCAGAAAATTTATGCTAAGTGCAAGCCTTGAAAGGAATGCAGAGACTTAGGTGTTAAGGGTTAAACTGTGAGGAGATATTGTTTTAATCAAAATTAATATCTTAAGGGAAAACTGATGAAGTGAACATATAGAAAACTACTTCTGCTGAAATGAAATCTAGCATGAGAGGTCTTAGATTAAAAATTAGATCCAGACTTTTCAGGAGTGAAATTAGGAAACCATTCTACATGAAAATGGTGATAAAAGTTTGGAATACTCTTTGGTAGTTTGTTTGATTACTCATTTGGATCTGAAAATGATATTTCTATTATCCAAAGTTATTATAGAAAACCAGCTGTGGCATTAAAGATCAATCATGACAGCACAAGGGTGACTGATGTTGCTATTACAGAAAGGCTGCAATGAACATACTTAAATTAGCTTCTAACATGATTATATTCCTTATGAACCAAATTGCAGTTACCAGCTGTTTTAATTCTTGATTTAGAATAAGATCTGCTCAATTTGTTTCAAAGGTGCAACCTTTCATTCCACCATGGTAACTCCATGGGTAAATGAAGTTGGCAGTGTGCCACTTAGCCAAACAAACAATAGCAGTTTTTTTTGTAATTAGATTAGATTACTTAGTGTGGAAACAGGCCCTTCGGCCCAACAAGTCCGCACCGACCCGCCGAAGCGCAACCCACCCATACCCCTACATTTACCCCTTACCTAACACTACGGGCAATTTAGCATGGCCAATTCACCTGACCCGCACATCTTTGGACTGTGGGAGGAAACTGGAGCACCCGGAGGAAACCCACGCAGACACGGGGAGAACGTGCAAACTCCACACAGTCAGTTGCCTGTCGGGAATTGAACCCAGGTCTCAGGCGCTGTGAGGCAGCAGTGCTAACCTCTGTGCCACCGTGCCGCCCACGGTGCAGTTTGCACCAGAAAGGTTTCCTGTCTCATTATAACTCATCTGGGTGGTCTTCAAGTGATAGAAATACATTCTTTCTCAGCTTCAGCAATGACCTCAAATGGATACAAAAGCTAGAGAAGGGAGAAAATAATCGTAATCAGCGCCCAGTGATACTTTCAGGGAACAACTGCCGATATTTACTACCTCTGGAGCAGATGGGACTTGAACATGGATCTTCTGGCTCAGAGGTAGGGGCATTGCCCTTGCACTACAAAAACCCCTAGTGAAAGACTATATCATTTCTAACCCATGTTACAACATCCCAACAAATAAAAGCTGCTGTAATGGGACAGAGTACTAGAGAAAATAAATAAAACAAATTGAATGATGACGAAGTTGCTGCACGAATTTCTTTCAACATTTAGACTTAGCGTTCTAATATAACTTTTTTTAAAGCCTCTGATTTCAGTGAGATTTAGCAAAGCCTCGGTTTAAAAAAAAAACGACATAACATTCGCCTTTCACCCGCAGTAGCGGCCCCTCTAGGCCCCACCACCCGTCCTTGCAGCGGAGAAATCACTTTTAAAAAAGAAAGTTTCATAATTAAACCCCTAATCCGGGGCAGCTCCTTACTAAGCAGGAATAAGTAAACACTTTAACAGGGTCACACCGAAGGCAAGCGGCACCAACCAGTTCCAACCCCTCTCACTGGGCGCCGCCATTGCTGTTTCACTCAACTTTATTTAAACAGCATCAGCTGCTAGCAAAGATACTCACTGAATCAGTGAAGGGAAGTCAAATAGCTTTTCAGGCCCCAATTCATTGCAACTAACAACTTGATGTGGACCTGTCCCTTTCCTTTCTCAGAAGTGGCATCGACAGGAACATTACAACAAGTTTTTTTTGTACTTTTAAAATTTTTTTAAAAGATGTTGTACACATTGTCTTACAGAGGCCATTCCAGTGATATAAAAGGTGGTGGGTAAGAGCTGATTCTGTGTATAGTGGCAGTGACAACAATGATTAGGAAGCAGCAGTTGTCCAAAAAGTAAATTTTCTTACCCTTCTGTCCCACACTCCTTTGAAATAGAGCCATTACTGAAATATCCAGTAAAACTTGTGAATGACATATTCTATTCCAACTCACTTTGTAAACCCCCAAATGAAGCTCCAGAATGACGGATATGTTTCAAGTATTACTATTTCTATTTGTTTCTCCCTCTTGCATGGGATCTTTTTTTGTTGCTCGACAGATGGGACTACATTTTAACGTCTTACTTGAAAAATAGCACATCAGACAGTGCAAGTACTCCTTCAGTGAAGGTGAAGTGTCAGCCTCAACTTTGGTGCTCAGGTTATGAAGCAGAACTTGAAATCAGAACATTGTAACTCAGACCTGAGTGCCACCAATTGAGCCAAGGCTGATATAGGTTGTTCTGTACTTACCATTCCAACCTGTTGGTCGACAAAGTGAACCATTAGGTTCCTTACTGATTTTCTGGCTGAGATAATCTAACTTGCCACAGAATCTGTGGTTTAGTACCAAACTATGTAGTGCAGATACCCACTGAACTGTGCCATATGTTTTACTAGAACTTTAAAAATGATTTGGTCTGAAAATTCACTTAGAAAACCAGGGTGGGAGTGGAGAAAGCTGTGAGGGTTTCAGAAGGGAGAAAGTGGCAAGGGGTAAATGGATAAGGAAGCTGCTAGCAGGAGTGTGGAATTGAACCTGCATGTGAGGGAACAGAGAGAAAAGAAAGCTGCAGGTGTGGGACAGCAAGAGGTTGCAAAAGGTGTATGGTTGAAAATGGGGTTGCAAAGAAGTGTGGGGAGAGACAATGGTTGCACAGTGGGGAGAATCAGGCTGTAAAGGAGTTTTGAACTTGTAAACAAAGGATTATTCAATTAACAGATGCAAGAAAACATTAAATCAGTAAGGTAACAAATTCCTTTGAAATTAATATACCATTTCTAAGACCGCATAAAGGATGTTGATTGATTTATTGTTGTCACATGTACTGAGATACAGTGAAGAGTATTGTTTTGCGAGCTTTACAGGCAGATTGTACCATACAAAGTGCATCAGGGTAGCAGAACATAGTGCAGAATAGTTTTATAATTGCAGAGAAGTTGTAGAGCGAGATCAACATTAACATTTGAAAGGTCCATTCAAAAGTCTGATAACAGTAGGGAAGAAGCTGTTCTTGAATCTATTCATACATGTATTCAAACTTTTATATCTTCTGCCAATGGAAGAGGGTAGAAGAGTATAACCAGGGTGGGAGGGGTCTTTGATTATGTTGGGTGCTTTCCCGAGGCAGCAGCAAGTATACAATGAGTCAGTGGGTGGAAGGCTCATTTACATGATGGACTGTGCTGTGTTCACTAATCTCTGTAGTTTCTTGTGATCTTGGGAAGATCATTGCCATACCAAGCTGTGTTGCATTAACTGCAACCTCATCATTTTGTGGAAGGTGTGTTTAAGGTGATGGATTTTTGTGTGTAGAAATTTATCTATTTTTTTAAAGAAATCTTTGTTCCTAACTTAATCCTGCTGTCTTGTAATTTAATTACTGCAAAATCTAGGAAATCAGTGCTATCCTTGTGATTTGTGGCTTTTGTAAGTTTAGTGGAATATTGCTAATTATTGAGGATATTGGCGAATTCTTCCAGTTTTACTTTGTGAAATTCCAAACACCCATATGTCAACACAAATACAGAAGGTATTGTTGCTACACAGTGTTATCACCTAATGGATGAGTTTATGAGAATGGAAAATTGAACACCAAAAATCAAGGAAATCTCAAGAGGGGCTGTCAACAAAACAAAAATGTTTTGTCCTTGACTTCTATAAAGTCTTTAACATTGGAAATATCGCAAAACACTTCTGTGGCATAATTGAACAACATACAGATCTATTTAGTAAAACAAATGTAGGGAATAAGTTGCCAGGGTAGACAAGAGTATAAATGAGATTCAGTGGTAATTCCCAAACAAAGTTATAAAGTAATCAATGATTAATTCATGGTCAAAGATATGTTGTCCGGGTGAAATGAGACTGTGCAGTGTTCAGTCAGAAACGTATGATTACACTGTTTTATTTAAAAATAAATGTACTTCAAGTGAATCTAGCTAGCAATACCGTTTTTATCCCAACAACCAAATTCAACTATTATGGTAAATTAATTCAACAAACAGGATTAATATTCATGATACTGCACATTATACATCGAGATTTATATAAGAAAGAAGGAGTAGACTGTTCACTTCTATAAACTAAAAGACTGGGAGCCCATAGCAATTTATTTTCTGTATTATCAATACTGAGTAAAATGCAGAATAATTGGGTCAGATGAAACAGAAGGAAGAGAATTAAGAAGGAATCCACCATTGACTGCTATTTTTATTACTTGATGAACAAACATATCCAGATTTTGGATTTGCCGATGAGATGGTGAAGCATAGAGGCTTTTCCAATTCTCCATTACATAATGTCTTTCCATGCCAGTTCCGCTACTTTCAACCCATTCTAATGGAATGAATTTCAAATTTTCCAGATCGCTGGCAACAGATAAATTGTCACCTTTGAAGATATAGTAGAATTTGGAACTGAGAAGCTTCAATAAGGTACCCGATGTAGAAAATACTTGAACGTTAACAAGTTTTACAGTATAGGAGCCAACATTATGTAACCATGAGTCATAAAAAATGTTAAGCATTACATTATTTTTTGTTTTAGTAACAGGGGTTTTGATTGTCTGCAAAGCCTGCAGCAGAGGTTGGATCTGGAAAAAATCAGCTTCTCTGTTCAGAAGATCCAGCTCTTGGAAATCATCTGGAAGGTCCAAGTGCGATGTTCGGAGGAAGTTAAGGATGTGTCGAAACATTTTGCCATCTCTGTCTATGAAGTAGTTTCCTTGCTGATCCTTGCTGGTTGGTAAATCCCCAATAAACATTGAGCCAAGCATCGATTCTGGATAGCGGGTTAAAGTCATTAGGGACGTGGTGTACAACATTCCCCCTACATTCAGTGTTATTGGTTCAGACATGGTGAAATCCTTAACTTAATCCCTGTAAGTAAAATAAAGAGTATAATATGGAATCCTGTAAAGAAGAGCATCTTTCAAAAAATCATCTATTCCATCTGACAGCAATAGTGCTGGATTATGTAAAGAAACAAAGAAATAGGGTCAGGAGTAGGCCATTCAGTCCCTTCATCCTTTTTTAAAAAAAGATAATGTTAGTTATTGATTGAGAAACCAGGAAAGACTCCCTGTTATGTTGTAGCATAATTACCTATAAAATGGTGAGCTTCAGCACTTAACACTCGTTACAAAAGCAGGGTGACCTTCTGTTTTCCTTTTAAGTATCATTTGGTGCCTAATTCAGAACAATTTTGTGCTGTGGATCCTTCTTGCTCACAAGTAGTGAGAGAATTACTCAGTTTCATCTAGCTTTCACTTATCATCAACCAGAACTATTCTCATCATTTAGTGTTAAGCAAAATCTAGGGCATTCCTGATCTGTATTTCTCACTGACACATGCAGATAAACTCAGTGAACTACTGAGAGAGTTTAAACTGTTTTTCAAAAAAAGCTTGATCCTATAAAGTAACCATTTCGCCAGAAAGCTGTGCTTCTCATCATAAAGCTAAACTAGGATAATCCATAAGGGATGGCCAAGCACACCTTGTTAAATTTCAAGTGGTAAACACCAGACAAGAGTGAGAAGGTGAAATATTGTAGCATTACTGAAGAAAATAAAGTTAACTTTTTAAAATTACAGATCCTAAGTTACTTTGGTTGTCAAAAGAAATTAAAATGGACACTGTGCTTTCATCTCATTAAAATCCTTTGAAAAGTCCATGTCAAAGGTATTAACTATACCTTCAAACTATGTACTTAGATCAACAAAAGACGTAGTTGAATACTCCATGAAAATTCCTGAATAACCTGTGTGTAATGTCTGCTCTTACCTTTATGGCATTAACAAAAGCAAACATAGATACACCCTAGAACACAAAAGCATTAGGATATTTTAGATCTCCAAAATATACTTAAATAGTTTTCTCTTATTTCTAAAGTTTATCCCCTGTCCCAGCTATCTCATTGCAGCAACTCACCTGATTAATTAAATTTAATTCCAAGTTTGATACAAACGGGAGTAGAAACTGAATACAAGAAATGTGTGCTGCAGGTGTTCCTTAGCTCCAATCTAAAGGTCTGCTTACAAAGCATTCTGGGAAATGTGGTTTTGCTACTACCTGTCCCAGAATGCATTTCAGATAATTTCATTTGAAAATAAACCTGCTGTACATGAGTTGTTGTCATGTCTTTCTTACCCTCAGGATACAGGCATCGCTGAAAAGCCAGCAATGTACCGCCCTTGAAAAAGTTGTGAAGCCTCTTCTTGAACCACTGCAGTTCTTGTGGTGAAGATATTTTAGGAAGGGAGTTCCAGGATCTCAACCTGTTAGTTATTGATTGAGAAACCAGGAAAGACTCCCTGTTATGTTGTAGCATAATTACTATAAAATGGTGAGCTTCAGCATGTGACAATGCTGGAACATAAATATATTTCCAAGTCAAGGTGGTGTGTCATTGGCGAGGGAACTCAAAGGTATTGATGTGTCCATGCACCATTTACCCTTTCTGTTCTAGGTGGTAAAGATCATGAGTTTGGAAGGTTTTGCCAAAGAAGCCTTGGTGAGTTGTTTTAGTGTATCTTGAAGATAGTACACACTGTTCGCACTGTGCACCGGTGATGGAGGTTGCTCAGGATAAGGTGATAGTTGGGGGTACCAATCACGGTTGCGGGGTGGGGCTGTGTTACTTGTAGCAGAATATGCAAGTTTTATTATGTTATGTGTTATCATTGTTGTTGTTGTGTTATGCATCTTTGAACCACATTTTTCTCCAAACAATGATATTGACTCCCTTAGCCACACCAATATTCCTCATCAGCATCTTACTAGCACTCATTGTCTTTTCATCTACAAAATGTTTTCGTAGACAATGGAAATGTAAGTCCAAGTAATAGTGCAGCTGGTTTCAGATCTAATTTGAAAGTACTTATTCACTACCAGGGCCCAAAATAATCCAAAGCTAATATTAAAAGTGTTATAGGTTTTATTAGAGAAACAAAATGACAGAAATAAGTAGTAATTGGATTAGCATAACTCCAATGCTTTCTAGTTAATTACTCTATTCAGGCACAATACCCAGTTATTCCCCTACCATTGTAGCTTTTTTTAAAAATCTATTCATGGGAACTTGATGTCACTGGATAGACCAGCATTTATTGCCCATCCCTTATTGCCCTAGAACTCAATGGCATGCTAAGTCTTTTTAAAGCACAGTTAAACCACATTGCTCTGGGTCTGGAATCAGACGTGGGTCAGACTAGGCATGGATGGCAGATTTCCTTCCCTAAAGCACGTTAGTGAATGAGATGAGTATCAGACTGAATCCTGTGATGCCAAGACTGACGTCTGAAGAGAGACTGGATCAATTAGAACTACGTACATGGGATTTCAGAAAAATGAACGGGAATCTCATAGCAACCTATAAAATTCCAAAAGGTCTAGACATGGTAAACGCAGGAAGGGTGTTCCCAATAACAGGAGTCCAGAGCCAGCAGTCACAGTCTGTGGATATGGGACAGGCCATTTCGGGCTGAAATGAGGAGAAATTTCTTCAGCCAGACAGCAGCAACCTGTTGAAGTCTCAGGCACAGCAAATTGTTGAGGCCAAAACAAAAAAAATTAAAAATTTGTGTGAAGAGATCAACAGGAATGGCCAGAAAGTAGGAACAAAGTACAGAATTAGATGATCAGCCCTGAAGGGCCAAATGGCCTACTTTTTTTTATTTACAAACAATTGACATATGCTTGTCATTAGTCTAGCTTTTAATTCCAGATTGTTATTGAACTCAAATTTCACCATCTGTCAAGGTAGGATTTGTAGTCATGTCTTCAGAACATTAGTCTGGGTCTCTGGATTAACAATCAAGTTACTCTACTAGCACACTTCCTTATTAAATCTGTTCATGGTATATAGATGTCACTGGCATTTATTAGCCATCCGTAAGTGTTCTCTAGAAAGTGGCAGTGAGCTCCATTCTTGAACCACAACAATCTACCTTTCAACTATTAAGGATTTCAGCTCCAACAAAAATAAATTACATTTTGCAGACTGTATTGTTAGTATTTTATATAAAAATGTGGAACTATAAATTGATGAATATCAATTTATATATCTATATATTTCAAACAATAGATATTTTTGACAAGTCCATCACCACAACCATTTTTATTTCAATATTTCCTAAATAAAATAATTTCATATTGCCTGAACCTTTTTTTATGCATTCTTTACTATCTTAGCACCATAGATTACAAGAAAAAATGTGTTTTTGTAAATGTCACCTTTGATAAAAGTTGCATAAAACAAAAACAGATATTTTTGCTTGACAGCGTTACCACCTGGTAGGTTTAGAATGCTAAATTCAAGTTTGCATGTGGGAAGTTGATATTAAAAACAAAGAGCAAAAATTACATAATTGCCATAACTTGTTCACATAGTGCATTCCATTTGGTACACAGCTCATTGTCTTGGGAACAAACCCTTAAATATGCACTCCCCAAAATCAGTGTTTCAGTTGGGCAAAATTTGTTGCCAATGAGGTCTGAAGCTAATTGGTTACACATCATGGATGGTAGCCAATCTGAAAACAATTTAATATTGCAGCTTTCAATTCTGCCATGAGTAATGCTCATGTTCAGTTCAACTTCTGCCCCAGGTAAATTATGGTCCACAGAGAAATAGTGGCTGATGCTGAACTTTGGTGTTCTTCCATAGATCCAATCCCAGCTTTTAAGCTCCTGGGTAAATTTGGCAATCCCTGGTAGCAACAAATTGTCTTTAGGGTCCACAAGCACAATTTTGCTTTGACAGCTATGCCGCCTTGCGTACTCCATTGCAATGGCATCCATCAATAGATCACAAGTAAGAGTGGGATCCTCATCACACAGATTTTTCACAGTGGCAGGTATACTGGGGGTGGCGTTGGTTTTTAGACCTTGGTGTGGAGAATGGAGAACAGAGGATAAAAGATGCCTGTTAGAGTTGCACAGCAAAGTGCAATGGTGGTAAGCAGATGTCCTTCCAATCTTCGAGGCAGTGCCCGAGATTTTAAAGACTCCGTTGAGCAGCAGGTCGTACCTGTCCGTGGCTAACACATTCAGCTGGGGTCGAATCCTCTTCAGAGCAGAGATAACCAACTCCAAGTTGCCGCGCCTATCGTACTTCTTCTTGGAGGTGAAGAAGGTCAGGTTGATGTTTCCCAGGTCGTGATAGACGGTTCCTCCCCCGCTCCTCCTCCGGCTCAGTTGGATGCCTTGGTCTCTCATGAGTTTGAGATTACATTCCTGCCAGGGATTCTGGTGGCGACCGATGACCACTGTGGGGCAATTCCTCCAGAGCAGGAGCACATGCCGGTCCCGGGACTGCACGTACTCGTGTAACCAGTCCTCCAGCGCCAGGTTCTCGTAAATATCTGTGGACGTGGATTTCAGAAGCAGAGCGCTGTCGCCCCGGGACTCAGCCAAAGCGGCCAGGGTGGTGTAGCAAGCAGGAGAGAGAGTTCTCCATGCTGCCCGGAATCCAGCATTCAGCAAGGGCATCCCAC
This sequence comes from Hemiscyllium ocellatum, assembly GCF_020745735.1. NCBI lineage: Eukaryota > Metazoa > Chordata > Chondrichthyes > Orectolobiformes > Hemiscylliidae > Hemiscyllium > Hemiscyllium ocellatum. The sequence continues at coordinate 102,861,432 of NC_083406.1, forward strand.
CGCTGCAAAATATAAACTAACAATAAAACTAAATGCAACATGCAAATACAATGTATCGCTGCCCCGGGAAACCGAATGTCAAAAATTGACTCACCCGATGCCCCCTTTTAAACTTAACTCTGTTGCTGACCTTAAAGCACCCTCCCTCGGCCCAAAATGCTCAGGCTGTGTCGGTCACTGCAGTGCGAGAGGAAATTGCTGATGCTCACTGCTCTTACTGTCACACATAGCGCCATCTACAACACGGAGGTTTAACACAGGGCTCGCACACTCCCTCTGGATTCTGAGAAGGAAACTTTTAGCATGTTCCCTAACTCGAAAGGAATGGAAAGGCCGGCGGAAAAAAAGAGGATGAAGAGAAATTAACAGCGAGCACTGTTCCCTAAATGTTCCCCACAGTCACTTGCTATACTTGGCCCACCTCATTCCTAAGAAATTAATAAGATTTATCAGTGCTAATTTTTCCCTATGAGCCCCTTTGATTTGCTTTCCTTGTTTATTTTTACACATGCCTTCTTGGTTCACAACATTATTTACTACCGTCATAAGCATACTTTTTTTCCTTTAACTTAATTTCTATTTTCTTTGTGATCAGAGAGCTCTGGATTGTTTATCCTATCTTTTCAGGGAATATACCTTAATTGTGCCTGATCCACCTCTTGCTTGAAGGTAGATGATTGATCAGCTCCTGTTTCTCTCAACAACTCTTACTGTTCCCCAACTCTTCTGCTCTTACATCATAACGGCATTGGTGCAACATCCTGCACCCAAGCTGAACTGGAGCAGTTAGCGACTTTGCCAACAATTTCCACCCCATCCTTAAATTCACCTGGTCTATCTTAGACACCTCCCTCCTCTTCCTTGACGTCGCTGCTTCCATCTCCAGCCACAGTTTATGGGCTGACGTTTACTACAAACCCATAGACTCCCATAACTACCTGGACTACACCTTCTCCCACCCCATTCCTGCAAAAACTCCATCCTGGTTTACCCAATTCCTCCATCTCCACTGCATCTGCTCTGATGAGGAGATGTTGCACTCCCAAGATTCCCAGACATCCACCTATTTTAAACAATGTGCTTTCCCCTCCCCCACCACCACCACTGTCATCCAGACAGCCCTCCATCACACCTCCTCTCATTCCCTGCTCCACTGCTCTAAACTTCACCCTGACCAAACATAATAAAGACAGGGTCCTCCTTGTCCTCACTTTCCACTCCAAACGTCTGCACATCCAACATATCATCCTCAAAGATTTTTGCCAACTTCAACTGGATCCCACCACCAAGAACATCTTCCCCTCCCTGCCTCTCTCTGCCTTCCACAACTACCACTCCCTTCACTAAACCTTGGTTTGTGCCACCCTCCCCACCAACCCCTGATTAGGTGCATGGCAGGTGTCTTTTCCCGAGGGTGTGGGATTTCAGGACTAGGGAGCATATTTTTAAGGTGAGAGGAGAAAGATTTTAAAAAGATATGAGGGGCAATTCTTTTACACAGATAATGGTTGGTGTGTGGAACGAACTTTAGAGTTAGTGATGGATGAGAGTACCATGACAACGTTTAAATGACATTTAGATAAGTACATGAGTAAGAAATGTTTGGAGAGTTATGAGCCATGTGCAAGCAGGTGGAACTAGTTTAGTTTGGGATTATGGTTGACATGGACTGGTTGAACCACATGATGTTTCCATGCTGTATAACTCTATGACTCTATAACTACTTTTGTTTCTTGGAATTTCTTTGAAGATTTGTTCCTCTATATTTTCTCTCTAATGGGTGATCTATAGATTACACTGAGCAATGTAATTGCACTGCTTTTTAGCTATCATTCCCCAGCTCTAGCCATATCTGAATGCTTAGCTTATACAGCATTTTGCCTTGCAATCTTATTTAGATTGGTCAGCAACTATTAAGCATTGAAGTTTTTAAGTGTGGTATCAGAAATTCTGCAACAGCATATTTCTATGCTAATAACAATGAGAATTAGCCTCAAGAAATGCTAATAAACTGAATTGAACAGTTTCCTTCAGAGAATAAAATAAGCATTTTATAATTTAATATAAAATTTGTAGGTTTTTTTAGATGCTTTTAAAAATTTTGTTATGTTCAACTGAATTTGTGTAACATGCACCAAAATCATGAGTCCAATGTTTTTACATTCAGACATTAGAACTATGCCAACTCTCTATTGCAGACTCTGTAGTCTGCTGCTTGTTCTGAGCAAGTATTCAATACATCCAAGCATATTGATTTTTTTGCAAAAATATATTTTCATAAATTTTAGGAAGAAATATATAACAAATAGTGCAATTTTGACAACTTCAATATGGTTCAGTTTATTTCTTTTCAGTTCATGAGTGCTTGCCATCACAGGTTACATTTTCGATGTATATTTCAGGTTAAATGTTCTTTGGTGGATGCAACCTAAGGGTTTTTACATGGGATTTTTCTAGCCCCTCAGTGTACTAGGTTGGGAGGACTTTAGACACTGGCCTTTCCTCATTGAACCAATGAAATCCCCCAAACTTTGATGCGTTCCTCAACACATAAACCCGTACCTTGAAATGTGCCAGTGCACAACACTCAGTCATTGAAAATCATTTGCACTCGAAGACCAGGGAGTTTCAGGTCATCCACAGAATGCCTTTCATTGAGACTCTCCAGTTAGTTGATGCTAGTTGCAGTGTGCATCATCTTATAGCATTGAGTCCCACAATCATTAGCCAATGAACCTAATTCGTCAATGGACTGGAAGGGCATGAGATTCATTGCACTTATCAACTAATGACCCAACAGGCCATCACTACATAGCCACTCTAGATTTTGAAAAGTAACACATCATCAGAATGACTAAAGGAGTTCCAGAAGAATGCCTCCGTTGCCATCAAAGGGAAGTGAAGGAAGGCTGGTAAACGTTGCCATGCTAGAAATACCTAGACTTTGAAAATCAAAAGAGATAAGTTAGTAAGTAATATACTGCTGAATCTATCAAGAAACTGATGTGAAAATACCTTTTAACTACTCCAAGAAGGAGCAGAAGCAAAATCAGAGAGTGCATAAGGTGGGAATCTTCCTCAGGACTTACCACTAATTGACATCACTCATCCTACCATTAATCCACAAGTATTCATAAACAGGAAAGAGTTCCACTCACTAAATGTCTAGCACTTGCAACCACGAATCACGACTGATGCCACAGATCCAGATATTGACCATTTAGATCCATCACCATCTCCACCATATAGAAACAAAGAAAATAGGAGCAAGAGTAGGTGATTTGGCCCTTTGAGTCAAGATTGGAGTGGTGCTAGAAAAGCACATCAGGTCAGGCAGCATCTGAGAAGCAGGAAAATCGACATTTCGGGCAGAAGTCCTTCATCCTGCTGTGCTTTTCCTGCACCACTCTAATCTTGACACTAATCTCCAGCATCTGCAGAACTCACTTTTGCCCGTTTGGCCCTTTGAGCCTGTTCCACCCTTCAATATGATTGTGGACAATATAGGTTGCACCGTTTCAAAATATGAAATTTGTTGAAGCGCTGATTGGTGGCAGACAGAGGGAACTCAAGGAAAGTAACTATGTATGAACTACAAATAAATTTGTTCAGAACTTGACATAAGCATTGGTTTGTACCCACTTTGCAGAGATTATTGCCCATTTTACTTAAGAGGTCTTTTTCACTTAAAACATCAAACTTTATGATACATTTTCACTATCCTTGAGTCACCCTCTCTGCCCAGCAAGTACTACAATATAAAATCTAGTGCACTGTTAAGGAATGTTTGCAATCATTCCCACAGTATTGACTGTGTTGTCTTTTATGTGAACCATAGGGAAGTGTGGAAAGAATCTATTCAGTCCATCACGTACATTGACCCTCTGAACAGCATCACACCCAGTCCCAGATACCCAGTCTATCCCTGTAACCCTACATTTACCGTGGCTAATCAGATAGCCTACACATCCCTGGACACAACAGACAATTAAGCATGGCCAAACCACCCAAACTGCACATCTTTGGACTATGAGAGAAAGCTGGAGCACCTGGCGGGACACAGACACAGGGATAATTTGCAAACTTGATACAGATGGTCAGAGTCGAACCTGGATCCCTGGCACTATGAGGTGACATGTTAACCACTGAGCTATTGTGCCACCCCTGTGTGTTTTATTTTGCAGTGGGCTCTTTTTCTGGTATTATTGATCACATTTTATCTCAGTGGGTATTTTGCTACCTAACTGTATTGATCCTTCAAGATGCTACCCTCTTGGGAAATGGCAATGATTGCATTATGTTGTTTAATGTCTCTTCGGGCTTTCCATGCTTGTAAACAGTTTTTAAGTTGCTGCTATGGTTGTTTCGGACTGTTTATTGTTCAGCAGAGAAAGAATTAGGTGGGTCAGCTGGATGATTCATTTTGATTGTCTTGTTCTCTGCACTTTGTGCCATGTCTCTGATTTGGAGTATAACCTCAGCATTGACTAAATGCTAAGAGAACAGACGGTTTGCCCTATTGAACCTGCCCTGCCATTCTTTCAGATTGTGGTTGATTTTCTGCCTCATCTCTATTTGCCAGGCCTTCTTCTATCCCTTGATTCCCTGAATGACAAAACCCTGCCTTTCTCAATCTTGAATATATTCAGTGATGGAACTCCTACAACCTTCTGGGATAGAGAAATTCAAAAACTCACAATACTTTTTTTTAGATTAATTAGATTATATTACTTACAGTGTGGAAACAGGCCCTTTGGCCCAACAAGTCCATACCGACCTGCCACAGCACACCCACCCAGACCCATTCCCCTACATTTACCCCTGCACCTAACACTACAGACAATTTAGCATGGCCAATTCACCTAACCTGCACATTTTTGGACTGTGGGAGGAAACCGGAACACCCGGAGGAAACCCACACAGACATGGGAAGAATATGCAAACATTCCACACAGTCAGTCGCCTGAGGTGGGAATTGAACCCAGGTCACTGGCGCTGTGAGGCTGCAGTGCTAACCACTGCGCCACCGTGCCGCCCACTTCGAGTGAAAATGTTTTCCTCATCTCAGTCTTAAGTGATTGACTCCTTATGCTCCCATGACCTGTGAGAACCAAAGTATTTAGCATCAAGGTTCTTTCCAGAAAACATTCAAGCTTGGAGAATCTTACAAGAACTGACTTAACTGATTTTAAGTCCAGTGTTGATGTCTGCACTAAACACTTCCTTAAGTTTAATGTCACCAGTCTCTCGTGTAAGGGGATTATTTTTATGAACTCCAAGGGGGAACCATAAACCAAAATAACCAAATTTACAGAAGAACCCTCAAATGAGGAATTTGGCAACAATGTTTCACGTCCAGTAGTTTTAACTTGAGCACGAATCCGAAACAAAGCAACTTAACATTAATTTCCATGCAAATGATATTTTAAACAAAAAAGGGAATTTCACTTTAAATGGTTAAAACAACAAAAATATATCTTTCATGTCACAAACATCTGCAGTACTCCTTTCAGACACGTAACACTACATAGTTGCACAGTTTCAACAACTGTTCATTATACAAGTGGGTTGGGTTGGGAGTCCTACCAGCTTGCACCTCCTAGTTTCACAAGAATGATTGTCATCAACAAGGCGCTCTTCAAAAATCTGTCTCTTCCTTGGGTTACAACAATTTTGCTGGTGTAACTTCCCAGAGTTCCTTTTCAACTGACCAATCAATAATATTTGCTTCATAGTCATAGAGTCATACAGTTATAGACTCACACAGCACAGAAATAGACCTTTGGTGAACATGTTTGCTGAACATAATCCCAAACTAAACTAGTCCCATCTATCTTCTCCTGGCCCATATCCCTCCAAACCTTTCATAGTCATGTATCTATCTCAATTGTAAACCCAATTGTATCTATCCCAATTGTGCCCCATCCACCACTTCCTCAGGACGTTCATTCCACATGCGAACCATCCTCTGTATAAAAAAATTGCCTCTTATGTATATTTTTAAACTCTCTCTCCTCTCACATAAAAGCTGTGCCCCCTTGTCTTGAAATCCCCCATCCAAGAGAAAATACAATGACCATTAACTCTAACTGTACCTCTAATTACTTTATAAACTTTTATCAGGTCGCCTCTCAACTTTGTATACCCCAGTGAAAAAAGTCCCAGCCTATCCAGCCTTTAGTGTTTCTGAACTATTCATACAACCTTCCAAGTTTTAGACTTTATTAGCTAGCTCACAGAAAGCTTCCAAGAGCTCCTGTCCCATTTCAGAAAAGCTGACTTTTTTTCTGAGAAAGATTTGCTTTAGTTCCTCACGAGAATTCAGTATTCCTGTTCCTGGGTGGAATATCGTGAATGCTTGGGAATAGGCAGGAAGCTGGATTATGGGGGAGTGCAATTGTATGGGATGTCAACAATCAGCTTCCCCAAAACAGGACAAAGCTTAGGAATTAATTTTTCTGTATTTTATACATGAATTGAGTTTCCTGCGTTTTGGAGAGGCTTTTGCACACATTTTCACTTTGTCATACATGCTAATTAAAAAAAGCCAACTGTTTGATGAGGGGTTTCCTTGCAGTGACGATGGTAGCAAGATGCTTCAAATGGTGGGGTTTGTGCTGTCTACTGTCAGGTATTGGGAGGTTAAACTGAAAGCTTTGGGTAGTAGATGGACAGCAACACTGAAAGGGGGAATGGGGTGGGGTAGGGTGGGTGTTCCAAGGTAATTGGTGATTTTAAGGAAAGGAATGCCTATAGACAATTGTGGAATATTGATTTGGCCAACTGAGGGTTAGGGATTGGCATGAGAATAATCATTGTTGTGCAGGGAGTGCATGGTGATGTGGTATGAAGTCATAGTTCACAAAAGACAACAGGTATCTCCCACCATTAGAGAGAGACAATTGGATTTGTACAGCTTGAGGGTAACCTCTTCACAACCGTGGGGTAGGGTGAGGAGACAGTCAGCACAGGGACTGAATCTGCACTGTTGACTTTATTCTGCATCACCCTCCATTATCCTAGATGCTCTCTATCAGCATTCACCCAATAAGTCACCTGGGATGGTTAGCTTAGTTGGCTAGAGGACTAGATGGTGATGCAGAATAAAGTCAACAATGCAGAGGAGTTTGGCATGGTAACATTGGGTGGGTGAAGAGTACATGGGGTGAGATGGTGAGAAAATGGGTTGATAGTTGATGGTTGGTATCGTGCACTATTCTTTCAACCTACAATAGTGAATGCAATCCTTCATTAATGGCAAACACACAAAGTGGAAGCAGGGGTGGGAAGAGTTACTGGTGTGTCCAATAGTTTATTAAAGAGACACCTAACAATTATGAGTTAACTGAATGAGAATCATGCTCAGATGTGTTCTCCTCCCTATGGTCCTCCCCTGAAGACAGCAAACTCTTGGATCTCATTCTAGTAAAATTCCTTGTAAGGTCAGGGGATGGGGTAAAGTGTGCATTAAAGTTTATCTTCTGTGAACTGAGGCAGGAAGAAATAGGAGAAAGGGATGAAGAGAGGGAGGTGATAACTGCATGAGCTCAGGTCTGGAAGGGGATTAGCAAGGTCTGAGGGAATATACTAGACTATGCAGGGAACATCCTTGTGTGAGAATATATGCTCAGAATGTTTGTGGAGATCAAGAGTCATTTAAAAGACAGAAAGCATCTTACTGAGGTTCCAAAACTCAAGGATAACTGTTGCAACCTCAAAGATGACACAATTAGTGCAGAAGGTGATGGGTGGCCATGGGTGTCATATGTGGAGGGTGGGTGTGCGGGCATCATTGTGCTGAATTGAAGTTCTGAGGATCCTGTTCAGCTTGCCATGGTGGATAAGGAGGAAGGGTATCTTGATGGGAGAAATTCCAATAGTGAATGGAGGCAGTGTATATGGATATAGCTTCCATTTCCCAGTACTATGTTTAAGTCTCCTTGTACATGGCTGTATAATTTGGAGGAGAATTTGTCTGTGGTCCTCCATGATGGACTTCATTGTGACAGGGTGGGGAGAGGCCGGAGTTTGATCAATGTTAAGTGCAGGCCTTCACTTTGGCAAAAGTCTTGTGGGTCAGATCAAGTACTTCAAAGAAATATGCTGTCCAGATCTGTTCCAGCAATTTGTTCACAGGTTACTTCAGGGAGATGTGATGGTGAGTCAAATCAACTTCTCTACTGTGCAGCTGAGGAGGAACTTGCAGTGGGTGAGCAATGGTCAGGCACAGCAATGGCCAGAATAGCAAGAGGCAGCAGCAACAGAAGGTCAAGTAGCAGGATGCTGCCAACCACGGGCAAATGTCTGAGAGGCAATGCTGGAGAAGGCTTCTATCATAGGTTTCTGTCACCACATGTGACAGCTTGTTCACAAAGAAGGAACAAAATGCAAAGTGCTTGAATGCACATAACCATTGAAGCAATTAACAAAATAAGTACAATACACATGCTTAAACTGGAATCAAAGATTTATTGAAATTGTGTTCTACTACACAATTATTAAACACATGATCTTGTCCCTTTAGAATTTATTAATCTTTATTTTCCTACTACTATGCCTACGTACAGGCCTGACTGCCACAGCTGATGTAGAGGCTGCTATAACATATTGTCTGAAATGACCTGGGAAATGTTAGTAGTTTAAAAAAGAACAGACTAAAGAAAAACAGACTGAGCATGGATTAACTATTTCTATAATTTGGCAAACAACACTTTTTGTTTTGAGCCCACTTGACTACTTGATTGGAATTTGAAGACTATTCTTAGAAGAATTGAAGTTTCCCAAATACATGTAGTTCAGAGTTAGCAGGATAATGAGGAGAAAAAGAGAGGAATTAAGGAATTTTATTGGGAGAAAACTCACTTGTGGAAAACTATGGTCAGTTGGATATTCTTGGTTAAGAATTACTTTCACCATCTTTATGTTTACATAACTGATAACCACAGTTGTTGTTATTTTATCTTTTGTTATTCGAGGATCCTCATCAGAAGAATGCAGATTTGTACCGCTGATTTGAACGCTAGGTCAATTCTAATGCCCAGTAGAAACCAGTTAAATAAATTGAATACAGATGGATCAGTAAGCAGACAGCACACTAGGGAACTGCAGAGTAATTGAAATATAATCAAATAAATTGCCCCCATAAATCATTTAAGATGCAGACATCCTCTGGTAGTCCAAGGCTTACAGCACACCAGCCTGCAGAAGGGCTCCTGAACAGGAACAGTGCATCCTCCTAGGCCTGGGGCTGATGGAGTTAATGGGTCACTGGCAGAGAGGAGATACAGCAAAGGGCAGCTAAGAAGCCATGATCCACTGTTGTAGATAGTCGGTTTAGGAACTTCAAATGCGATGGCTCAGACTGTTCGGGTGATTTCCTAGAATGAAAGCACTTCTATTTCCACCTGAGCTTGCTTATCTGGGCTTAACTGATAATGATATTGCTCTGCTGGTACTGATTCCTAGATCATGCCTGACGAGCATAGTACTTCCAGGTGTATCTCTCCAGATTTCCTTAGATTCCCTAAGAAGCCTTACCACATCTTCCCATTGTTCTTTTTTTAAGGATAAAAATACACAGTGTCTAAATGTCCCAGCAAGTTAGCATTTGCTAATTAAATTGTAGGAGGTTCACTTTCTGAACAATCCACCCTCCTTCTACTCCACTCTTATCTCTGATCTCCTCCACTACATTTACCACTTGGCATTTTTGCTCTTTCTTATCTTCTTCTCTAAAATAATATCATTTTAATATATTTATGTGACATAACCAATTCTTCTTCCAGCAATCAGGAGTATTTACCAGATAAAACCAGTGTGGATCACTGAATTTCATTTTTAGAGGTCCCTCTGTGTAGGTAAAACACTAAAACTTTGTCTTCTTTTTGAAATATTCCAATTGCAGCATGTCCATTCTTTCTTCTTTTCCTGTGGAGTTTTTGGTTGTTCCCATCCCATGGGTGCTACCAAACACTGAGGATTCATCTTTTTGTATTAAAAACCTTTCCTTAATTTTAGTGGGCTTCTTATTTTATGTCTATGGGTCAAATAAAATGGACTGAACCAAGTAGATTCATTTGGCTAACACTTTTTTATTCTTTGTTAATAAGTCCTATCCTTTGTCCAGATGCTGTGAATATTCACAGCAATACATCTTAATCATTGTTTTCAGAGTTTATTGATATCTCTCCAAACATCCTCACACTTATGGATGATAGCTAGTATTGTTTGATATCTAAATTGCTGATTACGTCCTGAAAAAAATTAGTCATACAATCAGACCAATGTTCGAATCATATTTTAACTGGGAGTCCATAATGTACAAAAAAGTATTACTTTTCCAAAATACCTTAGCTGTAATTATTCTAAAAAGGAGCTGCTTCTGGAAATATTGTTATAATTATAAAAAGATAAGAAATAGGAAAATGAATAGACCATTTGGCACCTTGCACCTGCTCTACCATTCAATAGGACCATTGCTGATCAGCTATTTCTCATGTCCACAATCATGCCCTTTCTCCATAATCCTTGATTCCCCTACTGATCAAGAATCTATTTTCCTCAGCCTTAACTATACATGAGAACTCTAGCCCCATAATGCTTCCAATTTCAAATAATCTCCCTTCCCATTCCCCCTCAGTAAAGTGTTATTGATTGTATGGGAAGATTTCTGAAAATAGAATTGGGATACCAGCATTTATCCTTACAGTTGGATACATTGGTTGTAATTTTCCAAAACCTTTGGATTTTGCAGTAATACTGAAGGATTGGAAAACTACCAATGTGACACCCTGATTCAAAAAGGGCAGCAAAAAATAGGTCAAATATCTATTGCTGCAAAATTGTTGGAATCAATTATTCAGTACTAGCAGCATAGTTGGAAAACCATAATCTAATCAAGCCAAATCAGCATAGCTTCATGAAAGGTAAATCATGTCTGACTAATTTATTAGAGCTTTTTGAGAATACTTCATCCAGAGTGACAGAAAGGAACCAGTAGATGTGTTGTATTTGTACTTCCAGAAAGCACTTGCCAAAGCACGTCACAGAAGGTTAAGTCAAAAAATATGAACCCATGATGTTAGAGGTAATAAATTAATGTGGATAGAGAATTGGTGATGGGGTAATAAAAAGCAAATGAGAATAAGGGGTTCTTTTACAGCTTAGCAACCTGTAACCAGTGGGGTTCCAAAAGGATCAGAATTGGAACCATGACTGTTTATTAATTATTAATTACTTGGAGAAAGGAAGCAAGTGTACTGTGGCCAAACTTGTAGACAATATAAAAGTAAGTGGAAAAACCAATTAAAAAAAAAATACAAATGGTTTACAGAGAGATACTGATTGGTTAAGTAAGTGGATAAAATGTTTGCAAATGGAGTATACTGGAGAAAATGTGAAGTTGTTCATTTTGGAAGGGAGAACAAAAGAGCAGAGCATTATTTAAGTGGTCAAAAACTGAAGAAAGCTACAACACAAAGGGAATTGGGTGTACCACAAGCAGACAAAATGAAAGCTAGTGCACAGGTGCAACAAATAACCAGGGAGGCTATTGGAACATTGGTCCTTTTTCATGAAGCTGGAATATAAGAATCAGGAAGTCTGACTGCACTTGTGCAAGGTGATGATGAGACCACATCTGGAGTACTGTGGATAGTTTTAGTTCCCTTACTTACAGAAAGATATTATGTCATTCAAGGCAGTTCAAAGAAGGTTCACTAGGATGATCCTTGGTACAAAGGAATTGTCTTCTGAGCAAAGACTAAACTGTTTGGAACTCTACTCACTGGAGTATAGAAGAATGAGAGGTGATTTCATTGAAACACATGGGATTCTTGAGGGTCTTGACAGGGTAAATGATGAGAGAATGTTTCCTTTCATAAGAGAGTCTAGGATCAGAGGGCATAGTCTCAGAATTAAAGTTGTCAATTTGAGACAAAGATGAGGAAGAATCTCTTCTCTCAGAGGGTTAAGCGCCTTTGGAACTCCTTGCCATATAGAGCTGTGGGTAGCCAAGCAGGAGGCTGGAAGAACACAGCAAGCGAGGCAGCATCAGGAGGCAGAGAAGTCAACATTTCAGATGTAACCCTTCTTCAGGACTTGGGGTGGGGATAAAGGGAGCAACAGATGAAGGGGGGGAGGGCGTGGGAGTATTTTGGTTAGAGAGAGGGTCGGAGTGGTAAGGTAGTGGTAGGTGAATACAGATAGAGGGTACGGCCTGGTTGGTCAATGGGAGGAATAAATCCAGTTGGTAGCTGGAAGGAAGGGTCAGTCAGAAGAAAGGAAGGAACGTGGATGGTGCTTTCATCTGAATAAGGAACAATGCAGCAGATGGCAAACACCCTAGACATGAAGAGGTCACAGCTGAAGGTTTCCTCAGAGTGCACAGGAGGTACAGGAGGAGTGGTGCAGGCTCAATGATCCAAGTGGTCTACTATTTTCCTTGTGTGTGTATACTTGTACAGTGTTATAATCCATTGAAGTGTCCTCCGACAGTAATGACCAAATTTCATGTGTAGTCCTTGCTAACTAGCTCTGTATATGTAATGTTCAGTTTTTCTTCAGCTGCTTCATTTGTTTTGCTATTTCTCAAATGACAAAGAAAGCCTCCAATTGTTTTCTTCAAATTTTAGTAGGGCCTGTACAAATTTAAACATTTCCTTACTGGACTTCAGATTATAAAGCCTTCCTCATTAGAGTCTTCTTTGAAATCTGAAGTCAGTTTTTCAACTGCTTCTTTTTAAGGTGGTATTGCTTATCTGACAACTTTATCCTTTTTTTTCAATCTTCTCTCTCAGCTGAATCACTATTTCCTTCCTTTTAAATTCACTTTCTTGTGTCTTTTGTTCTCTTTGAAATACTTGTTCTGTTTCTTTTTCTTTTTAATAAGACTGAAGTCTATTCACTTCCAGTCCATTTTCAACACACTTCAAAGAGAGACACAGAATGACTTTGAAACTTTAGTTCTGATTGTCTGAGTTTTTCCAGTATTTTCTTTACCCCAATTTCTGGAACACAAGGAAAGAAGCACAGAAGATGCTATTATTTATGGCCAAATATGCCTAAGTTAATTTGCATCTGGTGTCCTGTGCCAGAAATATCAGAGGTCAGTTGAAAGCCACAAAGTAAATTATTCTTTTCAATGGCTGAGTGTGCCATGTGCATCAGACTTTTACAGAATGCCTCAGTTAATGATGAACCATTACATACCCAAGGGAGAGAGCAGCCAGGACATGGTGAAAGTAATTTTCCTCTCAGCAAGGTTAACCACAAAAGATCATTCCTGTATCCATGGAATCCAAACAAACCTTACTAAGGGACATGGACGGTCCTACCACGGGTACAGACATTGTCATTTTGCAGACATAAACGCTCATCCAGTATAAGAAACATTACTCCTTCTGAATTAGAATTAAAATCAATGACATAATTCTGATGTCAAAATTAGTTAAGAAAGAGGAATGACATTTCAGTGTCGTCCAAAGAAAGAAAGTGTCACCCCAAGGTGAGTGAGCATGTTCTATATAATTTATGAGGATTGAATAGGAGAATGGAATGACAACAGGTCTCCAGCAATATCTGAAATTAATACTAGCTGCTGAGTGCTATAACTGAGAAAACTGAAAAACTTGTAATTGATTGAGCAGATAGTTTATAGCATGGCTCTTATTTAACTGTCAAGGTTAGAAGGTTGACTGATTAAATAGCAATATTAATAAAATAAGTTCTATGGACACAGGCAGTTCTTCTACAATCAAATTTATTGCTCAGGTTTAGTTCGCCTGAGAAGGTGGTGTACAATTTTCTACAACGCTTTATTTTACAAGTGAGTGGTTTCCTAGGCCTCTTCATTGGACGTTAAGATCCAAACACAATACAGGATTGGCATTAGTTAAACTGGATCAGACAGAAATAGTAGATCGATACCCCGTCAATGAATATTAGAAAAAAAACCTGTTTTTCTTAAAATCCATAAGGTTTTATGGTAATTTTACTGGTGTCAGCACACAGTGGTTCCATCTGTTTATGCAACTAAGATTGAGAACAGTCAAATTATTTTCTTTATACAAATACGCCAAGCAATGTTTTTAAAATGACATGTGTGGAATTTTAGTTTAATTTTGATGTGACTGGAAGGTTCTTCAGTAAATGGATTATTTTTGTTAATAGAGAATGAAAAATACAGGTCATTGTTGGGAATTTACTGCAGACTCCCTGATAATGGGTTTGTGGAAGAAATATAGACATATAAATACATCAGAGAAATATGTTGTTCAAACAAAGTGGAGATTTTAATATTCATAGATGGAGGCAAAGGACAGTCTAAAATGAATCTTTAGAAGCATATAGTTCACATTAGTATGTTAATATTTAATTCCTGGAGTAAGCTATTTGTAATACATTGGTGATTATTTTTGCATTGTTTTGTTGCAATTTATTTAAAATAAATTATTTATCAAGTGTTTTACATTAGACAATGATTTAGCAAGGACAAAAACAAGAGGCTCTTATGGTGCGGTGGTAGTGTGGACCCACGGACCGAGAAACCTGGGTTCAAATCTCAACTGCTCCAGAGGTATGGAAAAACATCTCTGAACATTTTGCTTAGAAGAATAGATTAAAATAAAAAACACATAAATATCAGCATTTTAAGTGGCGTGCAGATGCAAATAAATCCAACTGAGTGAACATATAAAATACTTAATGAGAACTGCAAAAATTTCCCACTGCAATACATATAGAAAGAAAGAAAATGGTTTATATTGTACCTTATATGATATCTTAAAATACTTTAAAGCTAATGAAGTAGTTCAGAATTCTAGTCACTATTGTTATGTAAAAAACACAGCAGTCAATTTATACACAGCAATGCTCACAAACAGCAATATGATGATCACTAAGTAGTCATTCTTTATAACATCCACTGAGGAATAAATATTGGCCAAGAAATCAGGAATAATATCACTGCTGTTTTGTAAAACTGTTCCATGGAATATTCTACATTTAAATGAGAAAGCAGATAGAGCTTCAGTTTGCCATCTCACCTGAATGCAGCATCTCTTTACGGTGCTGCATTAGAGTGTTAGCCAAGAATTTTGTCTTCGGGTCTCAAGAGTGGGACTTGAACTCAGAGCACTCTGACTCAGAGACACGATTATCACCAACTGAACCTTGACTGCTACAGTAGCACCAAAATGAGGATGAGAATAGTTGGGTAGCTGTTTCTGACTGGTGCAGACTTGAGGGCTAAAGGGCCTTTTTTCTGTGCTGTAGAGCTCTATGACTCTATGATACTGTTTCCTATGGCTACAGTAGTACTGTTTAAATTAGAAGATGAAGGATTACAAAACAGCCTGTGCTGAAACTATTCCTTTAAACTTCCTGACTGAAGCTTAACAATGATATTGTTTGCTTGATGTTCAGAACTGCACAAATGTTGTGGATATGCTTATGTTACGCATAAACATTTACTTAATGGCATATGCCAGGTTATGATCATTGCTATCTCTAGTAATCACTTCTGAATTATCATACTTTAAACATGCAGTGATTTGACCAGAATTACTAGTCCTTCATTTAGACTGCAAGGAACATAGTAACTGCTCGTGGCTGCTATGACAACCAAAATCAATGATGTAAAACCATCTGATCATTCTGGTGGCATTTATGGAGGCAGAATGAAGTACATGTAAATGTGAATTATTTTAATATTAACATCTTATTTTTAGGTTCAGGCTATGGATAGAAATTGATTGCATTTCCTTTATGTGTTATGGAATTATGGAATTCCCTCTTTCAGAAGTATATAACAAACATGCTCAACGAGCTGATTTAATTCCTTATCGGATGCTTGTCATGAAGAACATCAGAGAGAATCTGGCACTACCAGAATAGGTATAGCTCAATTGGCTGCAAAGTAAAGCTGCCTTTAATCTGCCTAGGCAATATAATTTATGAATGCATTTTTTAAAACACAGAAGAATAATTCTTAAGGACAGCAAGAACTAGATTGCCAATTAGTAGAAGTTATAATGTAAGAAAGCAGCACAGGGTAAATCCTTTCATTTTATTTTATATATTACATTCTGTGAGATTTGATGGCAAAGTTAAGATGCTATTGCACAACCCAGAATCTTTAGGTTATCCAAGTAATTGGAAATTCCTTAATAAAGTTAAGGGGGCAGCACGGTGGCTCAGTGGTTAGCACTGCAGCCTCACAGCGCCAGGGACCCGGGTTCAATTCCTACCTCGGGCAACTGTTTGCACATTCTCCCCGTGTCTGCGTGGGTTTCCTCTGGGTGCTCCGGTTTCCTTCCACAGTCCAAAGATGTGCAGGTCAGGTGAATTGGCCATGCTAAATTGCCTGTAGTGATAGGTGCATTAGTCAGGGGTAAAACGTAGGGGAATGGGTCTGGGTGGGTTGCTATTCGGAGGGTCGGTGTGGACTTGTTGAGCCGAAGGGCCTGTTTGCACACTGTAGGGAATCTAATCTAAATTAAAATCAAGAAACTGAAGATCTGAAACAAAAACAAATTGCTGGTGAAATTCAATAGATCTGGTACCATCTGTGGGAAGAAAGCATAGATGTTTTGAGTTAATGTTTTGAGTCCAGTGACTGTTCATCAAAATGACAATTCTCTTTTTTTTCTTAACATATGACTGAGTTCACATACACTTAGCATTGAGACCACTTGATTTAAAAAATGTGAAACCACTTTAAAACATTGACATAGGCATTAAACAGATTACGCTTAAAATTAATTTTAAAATCCTTGCTTAATTAGGAAAATCATTAATGTTATTCTTTAATATATTACACAGAAATGGCCAGCAAATCAGCAGACTCTTTTTATACTTCAAAGATCTAACCCATTTATTATGAATTAGCATAATTTAGTTAAGCCCTTTGAAGCTAACAAATTTGAATACTGTATCTTGTCATGGCTAACAATTAACAAAGTTCAGAACAGATAGCAGTGAAGAATATATACAATCATTCTGCCACTCAGAGATATTTTCTATTGTTGCCACAACTGAAGAGACTATGATTGAAATGTATACGAGCCACAGGCATGAAAGAAGACTCCAGATTTTCATTGTACTGTCTGGTGTAATACTAAACCAGTAAGATTCTAATAGCTAAAGGTACCTTCATTAAATATTGGTCCTATATAACAGAGATAAATAGAAAAAAGTCCCAAGACTGTTTGCAGTCTTCCGCTGTATTCATTGTTTGAATTGATGTTCAGGGTATATATAATCATGTAAATTGATATTTCTGTCTCAACAACAGAAATCGTGTCATTATGAAGAGTCTTACAGAAGAAGGAGAGTCATAAATTTGTTTAACCAATCATTCTAACCGTAAGTATTGAAAAATATTTTAACTAATATCACATAATATCTTACATTTTTGTTTCTACCTTTCACTTAATTGTAAATAATCTGGTGAGTAATTTACCAGATATAATGGGTTTAGCTGAGACATCTAAGTACACTAGGTGGCAGTCAATTCCACACCAACAATTGTGAAGAAATTATACATTCAATTGGAAGTAGCTTTTTATGAAGTTATTATTAATAATACCCTCTATTCAATTTTCTCATTCTCAAATTACCATGATACATCTAGGTTGCTAACTTTTATTATTATTTTAACAGTGCATCACATATTTACCTGTAATTATGAACAGGGATTATATCAATGAATGCTTGGAGAAGCATGTAAATCGAGAACAACACATTTTCAAGAAGAAGGTCGAACACAACTAGTTCTACATTTTTTCAACAAGTTCCCAATACATAGACAACGACGCAGACAATTTTTATGGTCTTGAAGAAATTGTGCAACAGACTATCTCAAATAAGAAATTTGTCACAAAGTTAGGGTCACAGATGTACAGCACGGAAACAGACCTTTCGATCCAACTTGTCCATGCCGACCAGATATCCCAACCCAATCTAGTCCCACCTGTCAGCACCCGGCCAATATCCCTCCAAACCCTTCCTATTCAGATACCCATCCAGATGAAAAATAGGAACAGCAGTAGCCATTCGATCCTTAAAGCCTGCTCCGTCGTTCATTATTTTAATTTAATTAGTTTAATTTGGCATCATGTTTGGCACAACATTCAACTTAGAGGGTGTCTGCTTTCTGCCCACATCCTTTGACCCTTTTATGCTTGAGTGATAAATCCAACTCCTTCTTGAAATCACACAATGTTTTGGCTTGACTGCTTCTGTGGTAGCAAGTTCCACAGGTTCACCACTCTCTTGGGAAGAATGTTCTCCCTACTTTGGTCCTAAATGATTTATCCCGTTTCCTGGACTGTAACCTCTTGGTCTGGACTCCCCCATAATACTCACTCAGCTTGTCCAAAACACACTGAAGCATCTTTGCATCCTCCTCACACCTCAACTTTCCACCAGCTTTGTGACATCTACAAATTTGGAAATCTTACATCAGGAACATAGTTCCTGCATCTACCCTGTCTAATCTTATTAGAATTTTATTGTTTTTTATAAGAACTCTCCTCATTAATCTGAACTGCAGTGAATATAATCCTAAACAATTCAATCTCTCTTCATACCTAAGTCCTGCCATCACAGGAATCAGACTGGTAAATTTTCGCTGCAAGAACATCCTTCCTCAAATAAGTGGACCAAACCTACACTCAGTAATTCAGAAGGATAATTACATCCCTACTCCTGTATTTGAAACCTATTGCTGTGAAGGATGACATACAATTTGCATATTTTATCACTTGCTGCACCTGTATGATTGCTTTCAGCCGCTGGTGAACAAGGACATCCAGGTCTCATTGCACATTCTCTTCTCTCAATTTAAAGCCATTCAGATAATAATCTGCCCTCCTGTTTTTGCTACCAAAGTAGATAACCTCACACATTATACTATATCTGCCATCTGTCATTGGAGTTTAGATGATTAAGGGGAGACTTAATAGAGACGTACAAGATAATACATGGCTTGGAAAGGGTGGACGCTAGGAAATTGTTTCCATTAGGCGAGGAGACTAGGACCCGTGGACACAGCCTTCGGATTAGAGGGGGTCAATTCAGAACAGAAATGCGGAGACATTTCTTCAGCCAGAGGGTGGTGGGCCTGTGGAATTCATTGCCACGGAGTGCAGTGGAGGCCGGGACGCTAAATGTCTTCAAGACAGAGATTGATAGATTCTTGTTGTCTCAAGGAATTAAGGGCTACGGGGAGAACGCTGGTAAGTGGAGTTGAAATGCCCATCAGCCATGATTGAATGGCGGAGTGGACTCGATGGGTCGAATGGACTTACTTCCACTCCTATGTCTTATAGTCTTATGGTCTTATTTATTTGCTCACTCATTTATCTTGTCCAAATCATTCTTGTCTGCCAACCAGTTTTCTATCCATCTTCATACACTACACTCAATCCTATACATTTTAAGTTTACACACAAATCTCTTATTTGGGACATTGTTGAAAGTCTTCTGAAATTCCAAATAAACTACATTTCACCTCATCAACTCCACTAGTTACATCTCAATGAATTCCAGTAGATTTGTCAAGAATTTCCTAAGTATAAATCTATGCCAACTCTGTCCGATCTTAGCATTGTTTTCCAAGAATTTTGCTATTAAACATTTCATAATGAATTCTTGCATTTTCTCCACTGCCAATGCCAGGCTGTATATTCTACAATTCCCAGATTTCTCTCTATCGCCCCTGTTAAATAGAGAGGTTACAATAGTTACCTTCCAATCTGTGGGAATTATTCCAAACTACAGAATATTGGAAGATGACCAATAACGCATCCATTACTTCTAGGGCCACTCCCCTAAGTACTCTGGAATATAGATTATGAGGCCTTGGGGATTTATCAGCCTTTAAGTTTCACAACTTCATTTTCCTATTAATATTAATTTCCTTCAGTGCTTTTGTATTCTCCCATTTCTGGTATGTTATTGGTGTCCTCATTTGTGAACACAGACCATAGCAAGCATTTAGCTGGTCAGTCTTTGCTTTGTTCCCTAAACTGCCTCAGACTGTAAGGGACCTACCTTTGTCTTCACCCATCTTTTCCCCTATGCATACCTAAAGAAACATTTACAACCTTTTTTATGTCCTCTCAAGTTACATTCATATTTTATTTTCCCTTTGATGATCAATCCTTTTGTCCTCCTTTGCGGAATTCTAAACTGCTTCCGCTCCTCAGGTATGTTATTTCTTCTGGGCCAATTTATATGCCACTTCCTTGGATCTGATTTCCATTGTAAGCTTTGTTTGGCCATCTTTCCCATTTCACTTTTGCACCAGACAGGAATGAACAATTGTCGCAGTCCACCTACGCAATCTTTGAATGTTTCCCATTGACTTTCCACCATCACCCCTTTCAATAATGTCCCCCAATCTCATAGCCAACTTGTACCTCCTACTAATGTAATTTCCTCTATTTAGGTTCAGGTCCTATTCACAAAATCAACTACATCGCTCTCTATCTTGATAAGCAATTCTACTAAATTATGGTTATTCATCCTGTTAGGGACCAGACCAAACCCTCTCAAAATGTTGAGAAGATAATCTAGACCTAACTTTCTCTTATTTTAAAGGTAAATGTAAGGTGTTATGTTCCAGATGCAATTTGATTCATCAAACTACTGGATTTAAAGCACCTTTTGTTCATCCACGTTTCTTAAAATACAGCAAAAGAATGAAGGAATTGGAATAACAACTGTATTGGAAAAACATTACAGAGTATAAAATACAGTAACTATTACTAATTAATTACTCCAAAATAGTAACATCCCATAAACACACTCTTGGCAAAAGGCAAATTCAGATAACAGATTGTCTCACATGCAACCACAGTAGTAGGAAAAGATGCCCCTAGTTTTGGCTGTAACTGAGAGAGAGAAAAATAGCTTCCAATTCTTTAAGACCCCAACAGCAACTGATGAAAACTGAAACTAAAAATCCTAGTTCTGTGGGAGCTTGACCACATACTCATTCAGGCCGCTATCATTGTTCCTACTTTAAGAAAAACCCTGTTGGCTCCGGTAGACCGTTCATCACCTCTACCTTAACTCCCTTCTATAAAATAAACCAGGATAAAATAAAGCCATAGTATCAGCACAATCCCCGAGGGACCTTGCACAAGTAGAAAATCAATTATTCCTTTCTCATTACACAGCACCCAATCCAAGATGGCCTGTTCCCAGGTCCTCAACATATGATCCTGAAAACCATTCCTTATATATTCCAGGAATTCCCCAGTATGTTATTGCTATGGTATTTGCTCAATCAGTATTCAGATTAAAGTCAGCTATAATTAGAGACGTTCATTTATTGCATGTATCTCCAATTTCCCAGTTTAATGATATTCCCAACATCATTCCTACAGTTTGTGCATCTATCTATAACCATCCCTGACTCTTTTTGGCTCCATTGTGTTTCTCAGCTTCTCCCATTCAGATTTCACATTGTCTGAGCTATTATTAGGAGCATACAAGATTAATAGAAAAATGTAGGAAACTACAAGTGTGGGCAGATGGGGATAGGATAGATAATGCAATTAAATGTTGATATCGACATTTTAAAAGTTCCAAAATTGGAAGATATAGTTAATGAAGGAAGAGCTAACATTTTTCACTTCATAATTAAAATCCTTCAAATTCTTTAGGGGTTCTCAGATTGTCCACTTGAATGGATTTCAGCATAGGTCTGGCTCTTTAGGGCCTGACTGCATTTGGAATCTCTGGGTCTAACTGGCAGTAAATAGAAGGGGTAAGTTAGGAATGTTGTGCCCCAACACATTTACATGATACTTTGGGTTGACATGTATCCCCCCTGGGGTGGTCCTGAGAATACAGAAGGGAGAGAAACATTTATCAGATCCCTTTCAGTTCACTAATCTGCATAGAGAATGGATATTACTCTGAGAAAAATCCCAGGAAAATTTGCTTCTAAATAGTCTAAAAATGGAATTAAATAAATGTGACAAAAGAGAAATATACACTTACAAAGTCACTGTACTGACACCTTTAGGAAGGAAGTACTTTTGTTTGCATACTATTCAGATCTTACCTCCAAAATAGTGTTTTCCTAGGCATACTGAACAACAAAGCATGGACACGAAGATAAACATGCTACAAACATGTTCTGAATCATTAATGTGGATCAGCAGGAATTTATTGCTTTATCTGTATTGCTGGTGTGTCTACAGAATAAATCCTTTTTCACTGGTGCATTTGAGCAGAAATGCACTTTAGAAAGGATATTTAACTTAGAAAAAATGCAATATGGATTTCTTCATTTGATAGCAGTAATGGGAAACTTTACTGGAGCAGTAAAATGCAACATTTAATAGAAATCATCAAGACTATGAAAGGGTTTTAGAGTGTAAAAAAGGTCATATTATTGGCTAATAATTAGGAAAAGGGAGGAATAAATTCTTGATTAATGATAAAAATATTTAAAATACTAAGAAGACATTAGAATTTTTTTCCAGCAGAGAGCTATTAGGAAATTGAATGTAGTGCTTAGAAATGTTCTATTTCTGCTCCTATGTTTTAATGTCTTATGATGTGTAGCAGTGGAGGAATGACAGTACTGGCACAGTGGAGATATTGTGTTTCCAGTTCAATAAGAGACTTCTGGTCAAATGAACACTATTGTAACATAGAGGCCTCATTGGCCACTGTATTAATACCTGTGGCACTTCCATCATCACTCAAGCAGCCTTCTTGATTGGCATTCATTCCCTCCACCAGTGATGCACAGTAGCACCAGTGTATGCCACCAAAAAGATGCACTGCAGGAATTCAACAAGCCTCCTTTTGACCCACAACCATCTAGGAGGACAAAAATTGCATTTACATGGGAACACCATCATGGGCAAATTCCTCTCTGAGCACTCACCATCCTGACTTGGAAATATACTGACATTCCTTCACACTCCCTGGATCGAAATCCTCCCTAATAACATTGTGGGTAAGCCTACACCTAAAGAACTGCAGTGTGCAAGGAGGCAGCTCATCACCACCTTCTCAAGAATAACTCAGGATGGGCAATAAGTGCTAGCCTAACCAGTGAAGCCTACATTGCCGAAATAAATAAACAAACAAACAAAAACTGTCAAGTCAGCTATTAATCCAGTACAAGGATGTCCTGTCCATATCCTTCTGACCAGCAGCTATCCACCTGACTTCCTCCTTCCACTTGGAAGGAATACAAACTTAAAAGAAATAAACAACTGTACTTATGTAGCACCTTTCACTCCACCAGATGTCTCAAAAGATCTTTACCAGCCAATGGAATATTTATAAAAGTGTAATAGTCACTGTTACAAAGTGGGAAATGTGGCAGTGAATGTGTATTTGGCAAATTCACACCATCTGTTTTTTGACAGAGGGCTAAATATCAGCCAGAATTTCAAAGATATCTTCCCTGCATTTTCTTTGAATTAGTGTCATGGAATCATTTACATCCATTCAAGGTGGCATGAGGCCTTGATATCATGTTTCACTTGAACATCAGCACCTCCAACAGTTCACTGCTCCCTCAGTACTGCACTGGAGACTCTGGGCAGCCCCTTGTTGAGGCAGCTGGGGTGTCTGTCAGCTTTGAGAACTGGTGAGAGGCTCATGGTGCCTTCTTTTCTGGTAGTAGTTATCAGTTTCCACCACAGAGTAGTCAGTAGCTGATGCAGGAATGACACCCAGCAGAGCCCCAGGATTGTGAAATGATCCAGGCCGCAGGTGAGTAGCATACAGGTTGGGGATTCATGGATTAGAGGTTGCAGAGGGAAAGCTGCAGTGGGATTGACAGTAACGACTGCTGGTAGTGGTGGTTGGGTAGGAAGGGGAGGGTCTCACTGCGCCGCTCTATAGGTTGCCCAATTGCCCAACCAAATGTTCAGTTTCAGCTGTCTAGTATGTTGCATTATGATTAACTCACTGTATTTGGGTTTCTCTCCGTGACTAAGGTTCTGTCAGGGGTATCTATGGTTTGGCTGAGGCCAAGTAAATTAAGCGGTTGTTCCAATTAACTGGACCCAAATCATATTTCTGCCATACTGCACCCATCTAATGTCCAACATCCTCCTTAGCTCTCCCAAGTAACACAGTGATATTTGGGTGCTATTCTGGTACATGGGTTAAGAATCAACCAAATTGTTGTAGGTCTGTACTTGCATCTACCATCAAACCAGATAAGGGCAGCAAGATGTCTTCCCTAACACGTATTTTTACAATAAATTGATAATTTCATAGTCAACATTAATAAAACTAGCTTTACATTCCATATGTATTAATTGAATTGCAATTTATAGTGGAATTTGGAACCATGCACCGAAAGCATTAACCTGGACCTCTGGATTCCTAATCAAGTGATATTGCGTTCATGCTGTCAGTATCTCCTTGTAATACAACTAAAGTCCACACAACATTTTTAATGCAATGATTGTTGTTAAATGGTCATTAATTGTTGATTTAATGGCCTCAATAGCAGCCCAGTCCTGGCCTCAAAAATAGAAATTGCAGAAAAAGCTCAGTAGATCTGGTAGCATCTGTGGAGAGAAATCAGAGTTAGCGTTTCGGGTCAAGTGATCCTTCTCCAGAGAACACTTCTGAGGAAGAGTCACTCGACTCCAAATGTTCATCTGATTTCTCTCCATAGATGCTACCTGACCTATTGAGCTTTTCCTGCAATTTCTATTTCTGTCTGTGATTTACAGCATCTGCTGTTTTTTTCAGTCTTGACCATACCCATTTTACCATAAAGTTGTAGAGAAATTGGTGTGGGTGTGTGGATGGTGGGAAGGCCGACCAAGGAATTTTATAGCTTGCTTCCTCAGTTTAAACCCTATGTTGGGATCATAAAATTCTGTCTGATGTTTTTTGACTCCGTAAAAGGCTAGGGAAAAAAAACAGAATCACTATTAAGTAAGCATCACATCCATCAATTGAGAGCTTCATGCAAAAATCAAAGTAATAGAATGATTTACAGGAGACTGAGATGGATACTAAGCAAACACAGAAGGATTAATCATGGCAAGCACCAAATTTTTTTTTGAGCATTTTGGAGGCAGAAGGATAGATAGCAAACTAATGTAGTTTTCAGAAAGAATTTCATGGCAGTTTTTTAGACAGATTCTAATGAGATGGAAGTATTGGCCTAGTGGTATTATTGCAAGACTATTAGTCTAGAAACTCAAGCTAATGTTTTGGAAACCCAGGTTCAAATCCCATAGCAGATTGTAGAATTTGAATGCAATTAAAAAAAATCTGGAATTAAGAATCTACTGGTGACCATGAAACCATTGTCAGGAAACTCCATCTGATTCACTAATGTGAGGATATCTGCCATTTTTACTTGATCTGATCTACGTGTGACTCCAAAGCCACAGCAATATGCTTGATTTTCAACTACCCTCTGGGAAATTAGGGATGAGCAATGAAAAAAGATTAACCTGTTCATAGATGGTATGACACACTTGCAAGTGGGACTTGAACCTGGGACTCCTACCTCAGCGCCACAAGAGCTCTTAGTCTTCTAATGGATTTAGAGAGAATATAAAGCATGCAATAACAAACACAGACAGGGAAAGTGATTGGAGTCTCTCAATCCTGTATTGTTTCCAATTAATTTGCAAACACGTACCTCATTCAGTGACATCATGAATGGAGATGCTGATGTCATCAGAGAGGAGATTCTGTGCAAAATGTCTGCTCATAGGCTGCTATTTACCAGCGATTTGAAAACACACAGATGATAGAGGACTAATATGGATCAGTAAGTATAGGCAGCTATTTTACACACTTTGAAGTATACAGATAAGTAGGGATGTGAAATCAGACTGCGTTGGGTGAAGGGCTGAGAAAAGGCACAAAATAGCACACTTCATGTACTGCATTTTTCTGATTTTTCACATATGATTTAAGATTCTGTGAAAATAAGATAGACTCCCTTTCCCTCTGATGATTAATGAATAGATATTTCTATTCAATATAAGTACTGAGAAAAACTAAATACCAAATTATGATCCAGTGGTCTTACATTGGAAAAGAGGACATATAGCCTGGAGATAATGATCTCTACTTATTTGAGTTTAAATTATAAATATAGAGTTATAGGATAACAACACAAGTCAAAGATATCATAATATAATGATGATGTAAGGTTACATGGCGAGAGAGAATCTGGAGAGAAATTTCACAACTGAGACATTTTAAGCTTGCATACCGCTGTCTAAATAGAAAAACTTAAAATGAAAAGATACTTGTTAAAATGAATGCATACTAAAGTGGAGTCATTTGAAAGACAACATACAACAAAAAGAAACATGGTAGCAGTACAAAGAAGCTAGAATCAGTGGCAAAGAACCCAACAGCAGCAAGATTTGGATTAAAATCTACAAAGATAGTACATCTCAGAAGTACAGGGACGGATTAAAATGAGAGAATGAAAAGCATTTAATCTCACAAGGGAGCAGATGATGCGAACGTGTAACAGAATCAGAATCCCAAAATGGAAAAGATCAGCAGAACTGCAAGCAGACATCGTTCCAAGCTCCACAGGAACATGGAATCATCACCATTACTTCCACAGCCATTCCCAAATGCTGGAGGTCCACTCAAGACTCAGAAGTGGGATGACGGTAAACTTACAGGTTGAGTCAGTCATTAGGAAGGCAAATGCAATGTTGGCATTTATTTTGAGAGGACCTGAAAAAAAAGCAGGGATGTAAATCTGAGGCTCTATAAGGCTCTGGTCAGACTACATTTGAAGTATTGTGTGCAGGTTTGGGCCCCATATCTCAAGAAGGATGTACTAGTCCTGGAGCAGGTTTAGAGGAGGTTCATGAGAATGGTTCCAGGAAGGAAAAGCTTAATATATAAGGAACATTTGACAACCCTCGGGCTATAGAGTCATAGAGATGTACAGCACGGAAACAGACCCTTCGGCCCAACTCGTCCATGCCAATCAGATATCCTAAATTAATCTAATCCCATTTGGCAGCACTTGGCTCACATCCCTCTAAACCCTTCTTATTCATATACCCATCTAGATGCCTTTGAAATGTTGTAATTGTACCAGCCTCCACCATTTCCTCTGGCAGCTCATTCCATACACACACCAACTGAAAATGTGTTGCTGGTCAAAGCACAGCAGGCCAGGCAGCATCTCAGGAATAGAGAATTCGACGTTTCGAGCATAAGCCCTTCCTGATGAAGGGCTTATGCTCGAAATGTTGAATTCTCTATTCCTGAGATGCTGCCTGGCCTGCTGTGCTTTGGCCAGCAACACATTTTCAGCTGTGATCTCCAGCATCTGCAGACCTCATTTTTTACTCATACACACACCAACCTTTGCATGAAACAGTTTCCCCTTAAGTCCCTTTTAAATCTTTCCCTCTCACTCTAAACCTATGACCTCTAGTTCTGGACTCCTCCACCCCAGGGAAAAGAGCCTGTCTATTTTCTCGTCTACCAGTGATTTTGCATCGGACTGCCAAAGGAAGTTTTAAAGGTGTGATGTTTAATCATAGAACATTTTCCTAAATTCAAGAGAATTCCATTCAAATTTAATGTAAATCTGGTTTATAATTAGACAATTTTCAAAATGGTAGGTACACAAAGTGGAAGTCTGTTTTATTTATTATTTTAATTTTAACATATTCTTGCTAGTTCATCCACTCCATGGAGTTTAAAAGGATGAGGAGGGATCTGGTTGTTGTGAAGATGTTTCCACTGGTAGGAGAGACTAGGACCCGTGGGCACAACCTTAGAGTAAAGGGAGGACCTTTTAGCATGGAGATAAGGAGAAACTTCTTCAGCTAGAGAGTGGTGAATCTATGGACTGCCACAGACGCCTGTGGAGGCCAGGTGCTTGAGTGTATTTAAGCCGGAGAAACATAGGTTCTTGACAAGGGGACCAAGCATTACGGGGAGAAAGCGGGAGAATGGGGTTCAGAAGCTTATCAGCCATCTTTGAATGGTGGAGCAGAAAGGTTGGGCTGAATGGCCTAACTTCTGCTCCTGTGTTTATGGTCTTATAGACTGGAATAAATGTTTTGAAGTTATTGAACATCGTCAGTCTTAAACAAAAAGTATAAAAAGATCAGGTTAGTAATCTACTCTATGCAATTAGAACGGTCAGCGATGATGCTCAAACCAGACAAGGGAGGATGAGAGATATCTTTTGACAAGAAAAAGGAAGGAACAAAAGAAGAACATTACAGTGCAGGAAAAGGCCCTTTGGTCCAACCAAGCCTGTGCTGACACATGATGCCTTTCCAAACTAAAAAGCTTTTGTGTCGACATGATCTATATCTCAATTCCCTGCCGATTCATGTATCTGTCAACATTGTTATTGTATCATCTCTGCTGTAAGTCCTAAAATTCTTTGATGCATATTTTAATATAATTGAATGGGCTAAGTTTAACAAAACAGCAGAGATCAAGGGAGTCAATTGATTTCTTATTTAATGATATTCACAAGTTAGCTAGAAATTGTGCACATGGTGAACTAAAGGATGAGTTAAAATGGGATTGCAATAATCCCTGGGACTTGATCATGCATTTCCCAGAGCTTTGTGGGAAGCTAGGGAAGTGATTGCTGGGCCCCTTCCTGAGATACTTGTATCATCGACAGTAACAGGTGAGGTGCCGGAAGACTTGAAGTTGGCTCATGTAATGCCATCATTTAAGAAAGGCTGTTAGGAAAAGCCAGGGAACTGTGGACCGGTGAGTGTTATGTCAGTGATGGGTAGGGATTCTAAGTAAGGGATTCTGAGAGACAGAATTTAAATGCATTTGGAAAGACAAGGGCTGATTAGAGATAGTAAACATGGCTTTGTGTGTGGGAAATCGTGTCTCACTGACTTGATTGAGTTTTTTAAGAGGTGACAAAGAAGGTTGATAAAGGCAGAGCAGTAGAATTTGTCAATATGAATTTCAGCAAAGCATTCAACAAAGTTACGCATGGTAGACTGGTTAGTAAGATTAGATCACATAGGATTCAGGGCAAACTAGCTATTTGGATACAAAATTGCCTTGAAGGAAGGATACAGAGTGTGGTGGTAGAGGGTTGCTTTTTGGACTGGAGGCCTGTGATCAGTGCTACAAGGATCAGCGCTGGGTCCAGTGCTTTTCGTCTTTTATATAAATGATTTGGATGTAAATATAGAAGGCATGGTGAATAAGTTTGCACTTGACATCAATAAGGTTACCTCAGAGTACAACAGGAACTTGACCAGATGGGCCAATGGACTGAGTAGTGGCAGATGGAATTTAATTTAGATAACTGTGAGATGCTGTATTTTGGTAAGGTAAACCAAGGCAGAACATATACACTTAATGGTAGGGCCCTGGGAGTGTTGCCAAACAAAGAGATCTGGGGGTGCAGATGCATAATTCCTTGAAACTGGAGTTGCAGGTAGACAGAATGAAGATCGTGTTTGATATGCTTATCTTAATTGGACAGATTATTGAGTTGGGAGCTGAAAATGTGTTGCTGGAAAAACGCAGCAGGTCAGGCAGCATCCAAGGAACAGGAGATTCGACGTTTCGGGCATATTCCCTTCTTCAGGAATGAGGAAAATGTGTCCAGCAGGCTAAGATAAAAGGTAGGGAGGAGGGACTTGGGGGAGGGGTGATGGAGATGTGATAGGTGGAAGGAGGTCAAGGTGAGGGTGATAGGCCGGAGTGGGGTGGGGGCGGAGAGGTCAGGAAGAAGATTGCAGGTTAGGAAGGCGGAGCTGAGTTCGAGGGATTCGACTGAGACAAGGTGGGGGGGAGGGGAAATGAGGAAACTGGAGAAATCTGAGTTCATCCCTTGTGGTTGGAGGGTTCCCAGGTGGAAGATGAGGCACTCTTCCTCCAACCGTCGTGTTGTTATGGTCTGGCGATGGAGGAATCTAAGGACCTGCATGTCCTTGGTGGAGTGGGAGGGGGAGTTAAAGTGTTGAGCCATGGGGTGGTTGGATTGGTTGGTCCGGGTGTCCCAGAGGTGTTCTCTGAAATGTTCCGCAAGTAGGCGGCCTGTCTCCCCAATATAGAAGAAGCCACATCGGGTGCAACGGATGCAATAGATGATGTGTGTGGAGGTGCAGGTGAATTTGTGGCGGATATAGTTGGGAGGTCATGGTATGGCTGTACAGGACATTGGTGAGGCAACTTTTAGAATATTGTGTATAGTTCTTTTCACCTTTCTATAACAAAGATGTTTTTAAACTTGAGAGGGTGCAGAAAAAAATTACAAGGATTTTGCCAGGACTGAGAGTTTGAGCCCTCTTGAGAGAGTGACTATGCTGGAGCTTTTTTCTCTGGAGTGTTGGAGGCTGAGGGGTGACATTATAGAGGTTTATAAAATCATGAGGGGCATGGATAGTGTGGAAGATTCCAAGACTAGACAGCATAGGTTTAAGGTGAGAGGAAAGATTTAAAAAGGACCTGAGGGGTGACTTTTTCACACAGAACATGGTGCACATATGGAATGAGCTGTCAGAGGAAGTGAGGGAGATGGGTACAATTACAACATTTAAAAAGCATCTGTATGGGTATATGAATAGGAAGAGTTTAGAGGAATATGAGCCAAATGTGGGCTTAACGGACTAGGCTTATTGGGACATCTGGATGAGTGGACTGAAGGGTCTGTCTCTGTGCTATGTGACTCTATCAGGGTCATACATGAGACATTGTCTAATTTATTGCAATCAAAGGAGAATTTGAAATTTGCAAGGGCAAATTCATGAGGCAGATAAAGATCTGGAAGAAATATTGGCTGATAGTTCACAGATGGTCTGATCTCCATGGAAGAAAGCAAACTCAGTAATGGTGTGCTGATTAACTTCATTAATCATTCCCTCCATCTGTGTAACAGTGGCAGCATTGTGCACCATCTACAGTGCGCACTACACAATTTACCAAGGCTCCTTAAACGGCACTTCCAAACCCACAACTCTTACCATCAACAGATAACCTGTGAACCTCACCATCTTCAAGTTTCCCTCCAGGCCACACACCATCCTCGTTTGGAACAATATTGTTGTTCCTTCACTGTACTGAGTCAAAGTCCTAGAATTCCCTTCCTCAGAGCACTGTGGATATATGTATAGTATATCAACTGCAACAATTCAAGAAGACAGCCCACTCCCATTTTCTTAAGGGCAATTAAGGATTGGCAATAAAAGTAGCCCAAATTAGTGATGTCCAGATCCTGTAAATGGATTATATAAAAAAAACTGCCCAGTAGGGGACAGTTGAATCATACAATTGTGACAAACTAGGTCCTTTCAAAATACAGTACTGTCATCCCAGTACTGCAATCATTGGAAATAAAAGATCATAGAGTTTCAAACATAGTCAGATCAATGAAATAGGAGAATCACAGCCCAGAAGTTATAGACCCTAGGAGGGCTCAGATCGAAAATACTGGCCCGTATTCCCTGATGTAGAGGGACGTTCTACTGAAATGAAACTAGGTACTGGAGAAGGTACTAGTATATTCTCTTACAAGTTTATCTGTTTTAACCAATTCAAGTTTTCTTCAAGCAAACTGCAAGGCACAGGAGGAACACATTTGAAAGTAAAAGTTCAGAAAGTGACAAGATTTGAATATAAAAAGACAAAGATATAACTTTTATATTTTACAAAATCAAGGATCATCACACTTCTCAACAGGAAAACCTGCTCAAGATTGAAACTGGTCCTTCAGTTCGATGTTGTTGTAGAGGAAACCACTGCTGAAATTAGGGAAAATATTTTTAGGGCTGAAAATGTGTTGCTGGAAAAGCGCAGCAGGTCAGGCAGCATCCAAGGAGCAGGAGAATCGATGTTTCGGGCATAAGCCCTTCATGCCCGAAACATCGATTCTCCTGCTCCTTGGATGCTGCCGGACCTGCTGCGCTTTTCCAGCAACACATTTTCAGCTCTGATCTCCAGCATCTGCAGTCCTCACTTTCTCCTAAATTATTTTCAGGACCTGAGTAGATTAAATAATGTATCCTGATGATATTATAGGCAAATGTAAAACCAATTTATCTTTTTAACCACAAAAACGAACCCACAAAAGGATAAAGTGTAGGTAGTTATTGAACAAATGCAACAGGGGCAATGTTAGTGTTAATTTTCTTTCTGGCTGCACTGGTCTCTGAGACCTGCATGCAGCAGTAACTTCTGAAACTCAAAGTCAATGTATTGCGGGTCGCTGTGTACGTGAGCAGCCATATAGTTCAGAGAAAACGTTGAACAGAAGATAATTTCATTGATCATTGTAATCATTAAATAGTGCTGAGTCAAATCATGGCACCAAGATCCGTGTGGATTTGACCTAATTCAACAAAGCAACACTGTGTGAAATTCATCCAATGTCCTGAGTTGAAGATAGCCTCGCTAAATTGACAAAATGTACACTGTTCACAAAATTAGATGCTACCGGTGAAATTTGGTGTGTATCTATGGCCAGGAATCAAAGTTACCAATTATTTTTGTAATGCCTATTGGTCATTATTGCTTCAACAGGCTTCTTTTAGGAACAGTATCTGTTTGTGAAACATTACAGAAAATCCAACTTAATCCATGGTAAAGATGGGAATTTTTTATTCATTCAAAGGATATGGGCTTTTGTGGCTGGGCCATAGTTTTATTGGACTTCCCTAACTGGCCCTTGAGAAACAGCTATCTTCTTGAATCACTGCAATCTTGAAGACATTGCAGAATACTGGCCCAAAACTAAATAAGCAGTGTGAATTTGCAAAGCCTGTAATCTAATTCCTCGGTTTACATAGTATAGGCCACAGGAATAAGGGTTGATCCTCAGAAGATGATCAGAGAATTTTCACAATGTATGAACATAAAACAGTTGCAAGGATTCCAAAGGATGGCTAACCACATTGGGAAATTCATACATAATCTATCAGTAACTGATGAACTGTTCAGAGAGCTGTTAAGATTGTGCTAACAGAATTGCTGGAAGGTCAGGGGAATTATTTCATAAATTTTAAGAAATTGTTAATTTCTTCTGAAATATTAGCACACTGTGATTCAAAAGGTGCAACAATAGTAGCTGCAGATGTGTAATCCAAACGTCTTGCTACAGTGTTGCTATAAGTCTAAGAAGAAATGAAAATGCAGAACAATAAAGGCCTGTAACTGAAACATAGAAAATAGGAGCAGGAGTAGACCATTTGGCTCTTGGGTATGCTCTGTTGCTCAATATGGGAGGGATCATAGTTGATCATCGAACTCTGTTCCCACTTACTCCATGTACTCGTTGACCTCCTTAGCTCTAAAAAGTATAATAACCTCTTTATTGAAAACATTAATTGATTTGGCCTCATACATTCTGGCAGAGAATTCCACAAGCTTGCCACAATCTAAGTGAAGATTTTTTCCCCATCTCAGTCCGAATTGGCCAACCTATTATGTTTGTGGTTCACTAGAACTATAAATAGAACACAAGGTAGGCAAAGTAAACCTGAACAGGGAATACTCTATTGTAGGTCTCTCAGCTTCACAGTAGGTTTTAAACTGCTTTCCCTAGCTCCTGCTTTTGTATCAGCTGACCCACTCTTAAAGATTTAGATTCAGACTTTATTGTCACATGTACTCAAGTGCAGAAGTACAGGAGTACAGTGAAAAGTGTTTATTGTGCCACACACGATGCCATCCTAGGTTTAAAAACATTTAGGTACGAAGTAATAAAAGATGTTAAGCATTAGCTTCATAAAATAAGTAGAAAAATAAAGAAGTAGGATAATAGATAACATTAAAGTCCTTCCTGATATAAACTTGAACAATAAAGGAATAAAGTTAAAAATATACCATGTTTTCATGAGTCCTCTGCTTAGCTCGCTCTCTGAGACCATAGCTGTCTGTTCTTGACACCACTGCCACAGATACTAGGGATCCACTCTCACCACTCACTCTTCCTGTGTTGGGCCGTGATGCCATCACTGCTGAAGCTGCCGCATCCCTGCTCTCGTCCTGCTGCCTCCAGAATATGCCCAGGCAGGATCCACTTGCATGCTGAGATACAGTCACACTGGGCCAAGACACTGTCACGCTGGTCTAAGAGACCACCACTAGCCAGGCCCGGCTGGGCCGGTTCAGGCCGAAAGGACCCCTCGCCGGGCCCACGCTGAGGTGGGACTGAAGAAAAGAAATACCAAGAGAGAGAAAAAAGAGAAAGAAACGGATGGAAAGGTCAACCTTAGGCTGAAACATCCTGCCTGCCACCATAAAAGAGGCAAAACGCCCAGCTATATACACAATGCTACCCCATATCCTTAAACAGTGATCGTGGTTATGGATTCCCTGGTCATCAGGAACACCAATCCAGCATTTACTCAACGACTTCCTGTTAGAACTTTGTAGGTTTCTATGAGAGCCCCCTCTCATTATTCTTGAATTCCAGTGAATATAGTCCGAATCAATCCAATTTCTCTTCAAATTCCTGCCATCCCAGGAATCAATCTAGTAATTTTTTGCTGCACTCCCTCCATAGTCAAAATATCCTTCCTCAGATAATAAAATCAAAACTGCACACAGTACTCCAGGTGTGGTCTCACCAAGGCCCTATACAATTGCACAAAGACATCTCTGCTGCTGTATTTGAATGAAAGCTATGATGGCGACATACTATTTGCCTTCTTCAATGCCTGCTGCACCTGCCTGCTTACCCTTATTGATTGATGTACAAGGACTCCCAGGTCTCATTACACCTGGCCCAATCTATTGTGATTCGGATCATAATCTGCCTTCCTCTTTTTACTACCAAAGTGGATAAAGAGAAAAGATATGCCAACATTTTAAAAAATGCCTTAGTGACAATGTATGTATGCGAGAAGTTCTCAGACTATGTTTTGGAGCTAAGGTTTAAGATTAAAGCAGATCGCAAGTACTCTTTTCAATGTGGAGGAACCCATGCCAACTCACATTCAACACTTCAGACTGTATTTGATGAGTTATGACTCAACCATGGAGTACACATAAGAGAAATGCCAAACCATAGCATGCAATTTACCATCTGAAGAGATTCAAAAACATATTTTGCAGTTTGTAGCAAAGTAGAAGTATATATGTAGTTGGTAACAAAACTTACCAGAGGAAAACTTGGAATAGATTAGAGAAGCTCATGACCAAGATAAAGAATGTTTTCCTACTGATCTCAAGGAACAAAATTATGTCACATTTATAGATGATTTGTTAGTCTTTAAGGAAAACTTAGTAATACCCAAAATATACAGAACTAATTTTGTAGAGACTAAATTAAGATCATCTTGGAATATCAAAATGTTGAGCAGGAGCCCCAGAAGCCAGTTTTCTGGCCAAGGATTATCATTCAGTTGAAGAAATTGTATTCAACTGGCAAATCTTCACTCGCAACAGTCTAAAACAGAAAGAATCATTATCACAATTATTTCCATCAAAACAAGGGAAAAATTAGAAATTGATTGATGAAGAGAAATCTAGACTTGAAACGTTAATAGCTGTTAGCTTGCTTTCTCTCCATGGATGCTGCTGACCTACTGTGATCTCCAGCATTTTTTGTTTTCAGTAAGGGATTGACTTGTTTGAGTTTGAAAATAAAGTATTTATAATTATTGTCAACTATTATTGAAGATGGTTTGCAATAAATCATTATCACAGTATCACAATGGGCAAAGTAATAAAGTCATTAAAACAACTCTCAATGTTCCTGACAGGGTGGTATCTAGTAATGGACCACAATTTTACAAATGAACAGTTTAAAGAATTTGCCACAGAATATGGCTTCATTCAATGGTTTACCCTATTACCCTCAAGCAAACTATGAAGCCGAAAGAGGAATTCAAACTATAAAAGAATTTCAAAAGAAATTTTTGACATTGATTTGACTCTCCTGACTCATGGATCACCACCACAAAATGGAGTAATTATATACAGGAAGGAGATAGAGTCCTTCGTGTCATGGTGCAGTGATAAAAATCTCTGTCTCAATGTCAGCAAAACAAAAGAACTGATCATTGACTTCAGGAAGAAAGGAAGAGGACACATCCATGGCTACATTAATGGAGCTGCGGTGGAGAGGATCAAAAGCGCCAAGATCCTAGGAGTGATGTTAGCCAACAATCTGTCCTGGATCTTCCACATAGATGTGATGGTTAAGAAGGCACAACAATGCCTCTTCTTCCACAAGGGGCTTAGAAACTTCAGCACGTCCATAAGGACATCCACCAACATTTACAGATGTACCTTAGAAAGCATTCTATCTGGGTGCAAAATGGCTTGGTATGGCAACTGCTCTGCCCAGGACTGTAAGAAACTAGCACAAGTTGTGTGCATAGCCAGGACTATCACGGAAGCCAACCTCCATCCATTGACTCCATCTACACTTCTTGTTGATGTGAGAAGGGCTGCCAACATCAACACAAACCCCTCCTACCCTGGTAATACTCTCTTCCAACCTCTTCCATCAGGCAGAAGATACAGAAGCTTGAAAACCAACAGATTTAAGAGTGAAGGGAATACCATGGATGCAGCTTCCATTTTTGTCAGAAGAAAGAACTCAACATTGCCACAATCATAGACTGGGATTATCTAAGTTGATCCCAAGTCTGAGGGATTTTTCTTTGAGGAGAGGTTGAGGAAGTTGGATTTGTACTCACTGGAGTTTAGAAGGATGAAAGGATACCTTACTGAATTGTAAGTTTCTGAAGGGGCATGACAAGATAAATAAGGAGGGGTAGTTTCTTTTTTTGTGGGAAACTCTAGGACAAGAGATCATAATCTCAGAGGAAGAGGCCACCAATTTTAAGACAGAGATGAAGAGGGCTTTGCTATTGTGGAGAGCGGTGAATCTCTGAAATTCTTTACTGCAGAGGTCTGTCGAGGCTGGGTAGTTAAGTACATTCAAGGCTGAGGTAGGCAGATTTCTAATCATTAAGAGAATAAGAGTTACAGGGAAAAGGCAAGAAAGTGGAATTGAGAATTATCAGCTCAGTCATGATCTTATTGAATGGTAAAGTGGACTCAATGGGATAAATACTACTTTTGCCCCTACATCTTTTGGGAAACCATGAAGGAGTCTGAAGAGAAAAACACACCAGGAAGTTCAGTCACCATAAGTGAACGAGGGAGTCACCAACTGTTAAGATGGGGAAAGAAAATGGTTCCAAGACCAACAAAAAGAAGACACCACTATTGAAAAAAACAGAGCAGCTGAGATTATATTCACGAAAACATCTCATGGTATTAAAAGGATAAATTGGACATCCTATTATCTGGAAAAAAAACACAAACATACTACTGACTTTAAGCAAGAACAGAGCCCCACCGATAGCTTGACAGAAACTCAAAGAAATGCACTCAGGACAGGAGAAGGCAGAATGTTACTGGTCTTTAGCTTTCGATACAATCTTAGTGAGATTAGGGCAAGTTATAATGTTGAGTTAGAGACAAACCCTGTAATATTTATGACCTGTGATGGAGACATAATTGGAAACTTTGCAAAGTAAAGGTTCTTTTTGAAATTAACACTGTCCTGCAGCACAGTCATTTGAAAAGTAATCACCTCATCACACCAATAAGATGAAATATTAAAGTCTTTCATATGTGAAAAAAAGTTACTTAAAATTAACACACCTACTTATGGACGCTCATTTTCATTAGGCTGTTGCTGTTAACCCTTAAATTAACTGTTCCTTCTAGGTGTTTAAAACGTTGGTATCTCGAAGTCCATTGTTAGCAAAACTACCAACTCACAGCAGGCTTTTAATCACTGCTGAGCACTCAGTTCCATAAGACTCCATACTGACATACAAATTGATTAAATCTTTGCTGGATCCATTCAATGGAACATTGTTTGATAAATGTCTACTCTAGTAGCTTTATCTGAAAATGCAGAGATTTAATGTCTTTCAAATATTCAGTATGTTGTTTTTCAAAAAATATTAATAAAAAATAGATACATTTGTTTCATATTACACTGTTGGCAGGTTACTTTAATCAGGTTACTTTAATCACAAAAAATACTCACCAAATATTAGTAAAAATTAAAAAAATAACAATAAATACATTCTGAAAAGCAATAGCAGCTAAAAAATAAATTGTTCAACATATTCATTTAGAGGTCAGTGCAAAATGTCAGTAGTTCAAGGCATGGAATCGAATATTTGTGTTGACTCCAGCAATTTCTATAGAATTATCTTCATTGCCTTATCTAATGTGTTCTCAAAATTTGAGAAAACTGAAACCTGGTTCAGAAGCTCAGATTTTCTGATTGAGTCCACTTGATAAATAAATAGAATGAATTAGCCAAATCCAATAAGAAAATTGAACAATTTTCAATAAAAGCTAAATCCTAAAATAAGCACTACTGCTATGTGGGAGGAGAAATGACAAAAAAAAACAGGGGATTTAGAATCTTCTCAGTTCAGGAATTGATTCAAAGCTGGAGAAAGAGAAAAAGAACAAAAATGCTAAATCCTGTCTCAGGCTTTATAACTCAGAGATAGAGCACTGGCCTGGTAAACCAGCAATTATGAGTTCAAATTTCTCTTGGGCCTTGCTTGGCTCCCTTGAACAGCATTAGCAGTTTTAGGGCCCTCTTGTGCAGCAGTGGTAGTGTCGAGAGTGTGGTGCTGGAAAAGTACAGCAGGCCAGGCAGCATCCTAGGAGCAGGAGAGTTGATGGGCTTATGCCCAAAACATTAATTTCCTGCTCCTCGGCTGCTGCCTGACCTACTGTGCTTTTCCAGCACCACACTCACGACTTTAGTCTCCAGCATCTGCAGTCCTCACGTTCACCCAGTTGCAGTAGTGTCCCTACCCCTGGATCAGAAGGCCAGTGTTCAAGCCCCACCTGTTCCAGAAGCATGTAATAACATCTCTAAACAGGTTGATTAGAAAGACAGATTACATTAAAAAGCAATGATGGGTAATCCCTCCCGTTCTTTCTCCTTTTCTTAAAAAAAGTTAAATCCTAGGGGGCTGTTGTGGTGCAGATGTAGAGTCTTTAACCCCTGGACCAAGAGGCCTGGGTTCAATTCCCACCTGCTCCAGAGGTGTGTAATAATATCTCTGAACAGGTTGATTAGAAAAATAGGCTACATTTTAAAAAAGCTAAATACTGCCCTCTTCAACTCTATCTTAATTTAGTTCCCTTCCACTTTCCCTATCGTCCTTATTATTATTATTATTATTATTGCATTGATCCTGGTGGATAGTGATAATTAGTTATTCTTTTAATTAGTAACATTGGTGATTTGGTTGTGGTTAAGTGCAAAAATGTGTAGTAAACCTAATAATCTCTGAACAAGAAAAAAAGTTCAAAAGCTAAATCTCAGTGTATCACATTTCTTGTTCTGGATTTCAAAGATTTGAATGAAGACCCCGTGATGTTATGTAGTTATGATGTTGATTTATGTTTACATCCATTGAAAATAGTTGCCCAAGAGGTATTTCAAGATCTGTGTCAAAATGTATCTCCGTGTTTTTGGCTATTTTTCAAACTACCCTTATTTGTTGTTTCCTGGAGTTATTATGATAATTGTTGTGGTGTGACTGTTTTGCCAATACCAATTGTAGAAAAATGGGCATACGATTGGGAAATCTCCAATATTGAAGGATAAAAGGAGGACTTAGCAGAATTCCAGGTTATTCAGGTTGCACCAGTCACCTTGGTTGAAAATTCAAATTTGTATATTTGTGGATTTGCACACCTTTCAGAGGATTATTGCCATAAATGTGAAATACATACAAATCCAATCTTCTTTTAATTTGTGTACATCTCAAATTTCCAATCTTTATATACTGTAATCTCTGAAGTCCTAAATCTTTTGTTCTGAAACATCAGTTGTCTGGAAATTTTTTAAGCAGAGCCAAGTCACAGATCTGTCATTTAGCTGTATGAGCACTACAACAAATCAAGATGATAGGTTGGAAATTCCTGTGCATGCTCATTATGACCAAGCCCATTTCCATTAACTAGCACACTGGATAAAACACATGATTCAGAATGAACTGTTGATGATCAACCACTTTGTTCTTCATCCTTTCTGACTACAGGTGAAATAAAGCACAGTTGAATCACCTGTTTGCTTGATGTCCTAAGCATCATTTTAATGCAGTATTTTGGAAAGGAAACATACAGGGTGAAATCTTGGTTTTTTTGAGACTATGCAGAGGAGAGCCTAAAAATAGGAGATACCTCCACTTGAAGAGTGGGTTGAGTTTCTCATTTCATAGGGATATACAGCACGGAAAGAGACCCTTCGGCTCAACTTGTCCATGCTGACCAGATTTCCCAACCCAATCTTGTCCCACCTGCTAGTACCTGGCCCATATGCCTCTAAACCTTTCCTATTCATATACCCATCCTGATGCCTTTTAACTGTTTCAATTGTACCAGCCTCCACCACTTCCTCCGGCAGCTCATTCCATACACGTACCACCCTCTGTGTCAAAAAAGTTGCCTTTGGTCTCTTTTATATCTTGCCCCTCTCACTCTAAATGTATGTCCTCTAGTTCTGGACTCCCCCACCCCAGGGAAAAAACTTTGTCTATTTATCCTGTCCATGCACCTCATAATTTTATAAACCTCTATAATGTCATCCCTCAGTCTCCGATGCTCCAGGGAAAACAGCCTCTATTCAACCTCTCCCTATAGCTCAAATCCTCCAAACCTGGCAACATCCTTGTAAATCTTTTCTGAACCCTTTCAAGTTTCACAACATCCTTCCGATAGGAAGGATACCAGAACTGCACGCAATATTTCAACAGTGGCCTAACCGATGTCCTGTACAGCTGTAACATGACCTCCCAACTCCTGTACTCAATACTCTGAACAATAAAGGAAAGCATACCAAATGCCTTCTTCACTATCCTATCTACCTGCGACTCCACTTTCAAGGAGCTATGAACCTGCATTCCAATGTATCTTTGTTCAGCAACACTCCCTAGGACCTTACCATTAAATGTATAAGTCCTACTCTGATTTGCTTTTCAAGAATGCAGCACCTCGCATTTATCTAAATTAATCGCCACTTGCCACTCCTCAGTCCATTGCCCCATCTGATCAAGATCCCATTGTAATCTGATGTAACCTTCTTCACTGTCCACTACACCTCCAATTTTGGTGTCATCTGCAAACTTATTAACTGTACCTCTTATGCTCACATCCAAATCATTTATATAAATGATGAATAGTGGACCGAGCACCGATTCTTGTGGTACTCCGCTGGTCACAGGCCTCCAGTCTGAAAAACAACCATCCACCATCAGTCTCTGTCATTTACCTTTGAGCCAGTTCTGTATCCAAATGGCAAGTTCTCCCTGTATTCTATGAGATCTAACCTTGCTCACCAGTCTCCCATGGGAAATCTTGTCAAACATCTTACTGAAGTCCATATAGATCACATCTACCACTCTGTCCTCATCAATCCTCTTTGTTACTTCTTCAAAATACTCAATCAAATTTGTGAGAAATGATTTCCCACACATAAAGCCATGTTGACTATCCCTAATCAGTTCTTGCCTTTCCAAATACATGTACATAGACTCATAGAATCATAGAGATGTACAGCATGGAAACAGACCCTTTGGTCCAACCCATCTATGCCGACCAGATATCCCAACCCAATCTAGTCCCACCTGCCAGTACCCGGCCCATATCCCTCCAAACCCTGCCTATCCATATACCCATACAAATGCCTCTTAAATGTTGCAATTGTACCAGTTCCACCACTTCCTCTGGCAGCTCATTCCATACATGCACCACCCTTTGTGTGAAAAAGATGCCCCTTAGGTCTCTTTTATATCTTTCCCCTCTCACCCTACGCCCTCTAGCTCTGGACTCCCTGGCCCCAGGGAAAAGACTTTGCCTATTTATCCTATCCATGTCCCTCATAAAGATGTAAACCTCTTTAAGGTCACCCCTCAGCCTCCGGTGCTCCAGGGAAAACAGCCCCAGCCTGTTCAGCCTCTCCCTATAGCTCAAGTTCCCTCCAACAACTTGCCCACCACCGACATCAGGCTCATTAGTCTGTAGTTCCCTGGCTTGTCCTCACCACCTTTCTTCAAGTGGCACCACGTTAGCCAACCTCCAGTCTTCCGGCACCTCACCTGTGACTATCAATGATACAAATATCTCAGTTGATTAGGTTCTACTCAGCTCATTGTATATGCATGTTCAAGTGAAATATCAAACTTTTGGGCAGGCAGTAGGAAGTTCTGCCCTCCACTGGGACCTTTTAGGTTCTGAATTCCAGGCATTATATTTAAAATGCACCCAGACAGCACTTCACTCTCCACAATCTAGAAACATCACTCAATCTCTGCACATTGATCCCATCCACTCCTGGAACTGTAAGAGACACGGGAGAAAGCAGTATCAAGGTTAATTAAAGGCTTCTTAGAAGATCTTTTGAAGGCTGTCTGGAAGAGAATATATTTCTTCCCTGTGGATGGTACACAAATCCTTCCAAAATAACAAAGACAGCCTGGACAGAGGTGGCTGCAGACGTCAGTGCCCTCAAAACAACCTGACTCCAGTGCTGCAAAGGGATGAATCATTTGTTGTGCTCCAAGAGGTTAAGTATCCCTATCCATTCAATGCTCATGTCCTTAGTGTCTTGTGATATCTCTAATGCAGACGTATAGATTTATCAATTTTTAAGTCTGGGCCTAAACTCTCTATTACCTCTTCTATTTGCGTTAATCTTTTCTAATATTTCACAGTCCTTCACCTTAATGTCCATACCTGTCTCATCCTTTTCCATTCTGAAGACTGTATACATTGAGGACTGTGCCCACATTTTCTGGGTCTATACACAGATTGCCCCCATGATCTCTAAGTCTACTCTTTCCCTAATTATTCTCTTGTCCTTGAGAATCGGTTAGCTCAGTTGGTTGGATGGCTACCTTGCAATTCAAAGCGATGCCAACAGCCCAGGTTCAATTCACGTTGTGGCTGAGTTTACCTTGAAGATCCCCCTTATCAACTTCACTTTTTGCTTGAGGTGTGGTGAGCCTCAGGTCAAACCATCACCTGTTGTTTCTCTCAAATAAAAGACTGGAACTATAGCAACTTTACCTATTCCTTGCTCCTTATCTTTCTTTTTAAAAAACCCTTTGGATTTTCCTTTATTCTATTTGCCGTGCTTTCACATGCACTCTATATGCTTTTCTAATTTCCTTCCTATGTTCCCTCCTACACTTTTGATACCACTCCAGAGACTCTGTAGTATTGACCCCTGCCATAACTTCTCTTTTACCTTAATCTTAATGTCTCTTGATATCTGGAGTTTTCTAAAGTTGGTCCCACCCTTTGTTTTTATTTGTCCTGTTTGTTCACTATTTCCTCATTGAACGCTTCACACTACCCTGACACAATTGCATCTGCAAGTAGCTGCTTCCAGGTTATTTGGGCCCAATCATATCTTATCTTAGTAAAATTAGAACTTTTATTCCCAGCCTACCCTTGTCCTTTTCCATAATTATTCTATATCTGTCTATTTTATGGACACTATCTTCAATATACTTGCCTACTGATATGCCTTTCACCTGCCTGGATTATTTCCAACTATTAGGTCCAGAAATGCTCCTTCCCTTGTCGGAAGCACTGCTCAATATTCTCTCAATATTCCTTCTCTTCCCCCGAGTCATCTTCCATCCAGATTCCATTTCCAACCTTATCCTCACACTGCCCCTATTCATTTCACTTGCTCCTTCTCCTTCTCCAGTACACCTGATTATCCCATGGTATTTCCCCATCTTAATGTGAAACTCCCTTGTCATCCTTACTCGATCTCTGTGACTCTCTCCTCTGCATCCTGGTTTTTCCTTGCATTTTCCAGGATCCTTCCAGTGCCTTTGACAATCATGTCCTTTAAGTTCCAAACCCTATCATTCAGTTCTACCTAATGTACTTTTCTTGTGAAC
This sequence comes from Hemiscyllium ocellatum, assembly GCF_020745735.1. Taxonomy (NCBI): domain Eukaryota; kingdom Metazoa; phylum Chordata; class Chondrichthyes; order Orectolobiformes; family Hemiscylliidae; genus Hemiscyllium; species Hemiscyllium ocellatum. Next base: position 102,905,348 of record NC_083406.1, read on the forward strand.
CTTTTAGGTTCATCCCTCTTATTATTTCAGCCCCCTTTTCAGACTATTTTTAAGACACCTTTTCAGTTGAATTCCCCTTTGTCTGCTCTAGTCAGGATTGCTGGTCATCGACAGAATGGTTACTTTGCTTGGTCACACCAGAACGCCTATATACAGTCAGATTTGCAAAAACATGTGCTTCTTATTTATGCTAACAATATTGCGCCCATGAACATATTTCCAGCTAAATTCACACTTTAGTTAAGGATTTTAATATAATATTATAATCCAGAAATGACTTAATCCCAGGCTTGCCAGATTGGAGAGTTACAGATTTTTTTTGATTTAGAATTTATCTACCAAAATAGCATCAGCAGTAAAATCAACTCATTCCAAAACTCTAGAATAAAAATGTCAAGTCAATAAATCAGAAATGTACGGTGAAATTCAGCCACTTGTTCAAGGGCAATTTTGCCAAGCCTTGGAGGCCATATTTGGGATTTATGGGAGGTGGAGATAGGAAGGGAAAATAGAGGTGAGCTGCATTGATTGCTGCATGTGTATTCTAGGACAACCTGGAAAGCAGCTCCATTGTTTGCTGCATGTAAGTTGGACAACCTATTAACCCATTTAATGTACCAAGTTTGAGGTTGATTTTGTGGCCATGCTGCATACTGGCCTTGAGCTTGCCAGCCAAATAGAAGCTGTCTATCAGCAGTAGGTATAATAGAGACATGGGCAATAAAGATCAGATCCAGTTGACGGAGTTTCCATTCCATTTTGAAGAACTAACTTCAAATCTGATCACTTTTTACGTCTTTGAAGCCATTGCACGCTCCTACATAATTGAGGGGCCATTACAGTCCTCAAATTGCCTCGGCAATGCCCCTTTTTGCTGGTGGGGTGCTGACAATCCAGAGTTGCCTGCCCTTGACTGAGTCAGCACCATGCTATCTTTAATTAGATGTTGAGCTTGAAGTGAGCCAATTAAGAAGTCACATCTATCAAGATTATGGCTTCACCACCTGCAAATCCACACTCATAATCCCTACTTGTTCTTGATATTGGGGTTCTAAAGCTTGTGGCAAAATTTAGTCCATTAAATCCATGTTCACCCACTTCAATAAATTTATTCCAACAATATCATGGCAAAATGTCTCCAACAGAACAAAACATTAAGTGGTTATGCATCCATGGGCAGGCAATTTGTTTCTTTCAGGGGTTATCCATCAGCCAGTGATAGGAAGGTAAATACCATATATACTTGTGAAAAGTTGACCCCATATGTTTGTCCAAAAAAATTTTGTATTTTCCATATATTTCGTGTAAAAGTCGACCCTACTATATCGCATTATAAACCCCTTATAAAGGAAATTGTATGTTCCCATTAACTCACTAAAACAAAATCACTCATTCATTCATACCAGTAAGTCTACTCATCGCTGTTGTTTATTATATTGCGTCTCCATTTATTCATAACTCTACTTAGCCCACTTGGTTTCCGACCGCACATTTTGATTCATTCAGACTGGTACTAAGTTTGTTCACTACACAATAAAAAGCTAACATTGTTAAAAAAATAATAATTTTAATTGTGCCATTATATCTGAATAACAGTGAGATATATTAGCTACATATATCTTTAATTTTTTGACAAAATTTGTTAATGATGCTGAGGTTCATTACATACGAGAATAAACGGGAGGGAAACGGGAGAATTTGGCTGGTAAGTTCAAGACGCTTACACATTCAGAATTTAATCAGTGTTTCATTTTAAGTGTGCCAGGCCAGGGCGATGTTGCGCAGTGTGATTTTGCAGGATTTCAATAAATCTTTGACATGTTAAATTTTCGTACCGGTATGTATAAACAAAACTTACTACCAGTAATTCATTTTTGTTTCTCTTGCTTTTATCTGGTAATTACCTTTACCATAATTCATTGTGTTTTCTTCTTTACCCGGGATTAGTTGAGCGATTAAATCGAATTCTGCCAATATAGTATTTCGAACTGCAGCATGAATTTCACCCTCTCAAAACTAGTGCCCGTGTAACAGTCGAATCTATAAATTGAATCTTTAAAAATAGTCTTAAAAATTCGACTTTTACACGAGTATATACGGTATTATATTCAAAAGTTTGATGCAATTTTAGATGTCACTGATCTCATTTTATGCATAATACATTATTTAATAATCTATGCACTGTGATATTCTTTCATCCCAAAAATAGATTTTCTTGTGGGATTTCGTTGGAAAAACAACGCTCCACTTTTCAAAGAAACTCATTTGAACAAAAAAGGCAGCGAACTCTCTTTCTGTGTGGTTACCTGATGGGGCTGTGTTCAGGGAAATCAACCTCTACTGTTGCTTCGAGATTGAACAAAGAGGATACAAGTGCAGAGAATGTAGAAAGTGCAAAGTTTGTGGAAAGTTTTGTTGAAGAAAATCTTTCAAAAACAGATGTCAAATGCGTGTCAAGTGTTACTACCAATGCAGATATGAGCATTACTAATCTGAACAGCAAATCATATTCAGGAACATTTGGAGAAAAGATGGTGGAATCGGTGTCCTATGTGAATGAAAATGATGGTTTAGAGATTGTAGATATTGATTAAAATTATATTATCAATGTATATAAAATTGTGAATGCTGTTTAATGTATTTTGTATAAATAAACACAAAACCCTACATTTTAAGGTAATCTCTGGGAGTTGGTTTTTAAAATAAGCTTGAATGCTAATTTAAATTTATAGATCTGAAATCAATTCACCTTTGTTGGTAGTAGTCTCCTTAGATATAAAAGACAATTACAACATTTAAAAGGCAGCTGGATGGGTATATGAATAGGAAAGTTTTAGAGGGATGTGGGCCAAATGCTGGCAAATGGAACTAGATTAATTTAGGATAGCTGGTCTGCATGGACGCATAGGACCGAAGGGTCTGTTTCCATGCTGTACATCTGTGATTCTATGACTCTATGACTTGACTTCCAGTCCTTCAACAGTACTGAATGCATAGTTAAGTTGAGATTTCAATACAGAACTGAGGGGGCTCTGTTTTATTGAACATGCTAACCCTCAGCGATGATGTTAAAACAACCATTTGGTGAAGTGGATTTTGAGGTTCTCATGGCAATACTCTCAGAGTCATAGCCTATATTTCGCATAAAAGAAATTCTACTTATAAGATTAGTTGGCCATTTACCTTATGACTGACTATGGGATATTACTGGTGCACAACGGCACAGCATTATTTATTCTATGTGAGCACTAACTTCGCAGCAAAATATTATTAAATAGTGTTTGGTCGTCTTTGTGCAAAGCTTTCACAAATTCAGATGTATAACTCGTATAGTTTTCCCTTCATTATTTTTACTGGAGGGAAAACTATGCTCTTGGGAAAACACAAGTTTGAAATACTGATATGTTTTTGCAATGTGTCAAACTGAAGATGAAAATTACATGCAATAAGAGGAAGCAAAAATTTTAATGTAAAAATACACAAAATAGAAATCTGGCAATTCAAATGTCATTCATTTCTAACCCATGATAATAGGAGTTGCTAGAATTGCTTGAGATCATGATCTAATTTGTCTTTCTTTTGTTATTTTCTTTTGGGCTCAGTTGGATGTTAGAGCACCCAATGAAAGCAAATCCCTTTTGTGACATTTGTACCGCTGTAAAGAATTCTACCTGCTAACAACAGATTATAGATTGGTATTCAAAACTATTTCGATTGTTTGACCTGGGCCACATTCCTCTTTCAGATCTGAGGCTGTATCACGCCACCACCACCCCCAACCAAACACACACACACACACACACACACACACACATTTAAATATAAATGCGCTGATTTAAGTGTTGCATAGCATACATGCATTGGTGTTAGCAAGTGCAACCTAACAACCTAACTTTCAAAATTGAAAATCAACCACTCATACTCACTATTCCTCCCAGAACTCTTTATCTAAATGCATAGTGGCTGTACTTATATCAGAAGAACTGCAAAAGTTCAAAAAGGCAGCTTACCATCACCTTCTTAAGAATATTTAAGGATAGGAAATAAATACTAACCCCTTGCTAGCAGTGCTCATAACTCAAGAATAAATAAAACAAATTTTTAGTTTCCATCACCAGCATCATTATTGACTAAACTGGCAGAATCAAGCCTGGGCTTTTGGCATGCGATGAGAGAACTAACAGGATGTAAATATCTACTTGACCTTGTTCTCATCAATCCACTTCTCACAGATAAGTCTCTCTATGACAGTATTAGAAGACAAACTACTGCATAGACTTTGATGAGATGAAATCCAGTGGTCATACCAGTGACAGCTTCCAGTGTGTCTGAGTCTGCATATTCACGAGCTCCTTTGAGCTGTCAGCAAGAACAGAATTGTATCCAACCACAATCTGTGATCTGGCAGTTTTCCTTATCCTGCTTTGTTATGATCATCAAGCCAGGAAACTAATCCTGTCTTAACGATGTAACATTGGAGTTGAACACATGGATCACCCAAAAATTATGAAGCAGAAATTCAAGCGAATACAAACATGAAAGTAAAATAGAGGTTAAACAAGAAAGCATTAAGCATTTACAATTGTTTTGGGACCAGGCCTGACCCCCCAAAGCACTTTTAAGCTGGTAGCCCAGAGCATAACTTTGCTATTTGGTTCAGGTAAGTGTATAGTGGATATTTCCAGAGTGAATTAGCTGGTCAGACCGCAGAGTTTTAAACAAACAGAATTTATTTACAAAATGACAGAATGAAACACAACAAACCAAAAACAGAATACTCAAATAAACTATCCTATCTGAACCCGACAGGCTATCCTGACTTAATGATGCTGTTCCAAAATACTTGCAACAATCACAAGAAACAAACCCCTTAGCACAGAGAGTAAAAATGACACAAAAAGCTTACAGGTTGTGAAGTCAGAAGGGCAGAAGGAGAGGGGAGAGCGTCCAGTTTCAACTGTGACCCTGACTCAACTAACTGAACTGAACTGACCTGCCCAGCTAGAGAGCTGGACACGCTTCCTTGATTATACCAGTTCTTAATAAAAAAAGGACTTGAAAGTTTTCTGTCTGACGCATTATCTGTTAGGTATAAACAAATGGGTCACAATGAACCATTCAAACTTCAGACATTTTAGAACCTTGGGTCGTTAAGAACTTCTCTGAAAAAAAATCAAGGACAACATACGCTTGTAAAAGGACTAGCTTTGTGACACCATGTAGAATGCACTAAAGCCTATTATTCACATTGGATTGAGGAATCTTTTGTCAAAGATTCTTCCCATGAGGCTTCTATCCCCCAAAGACACCCTTTTCCCCCATGAGAGGGTCTATTCGACATTTTCAGTTTCCCTTCCACATGATCACTACCTGTTGCTGGAGATCCTAGCATAACTGTTCAAATGCCTCTCTTCAGTGCCATTCCTCACCATCATCACCTGCAGATTCCATTGCACACTTCCCTGCTCGAAAATTATTTTCCCTTCAACTATATATAGCACACATGAACCATTTGCTAAGCAATTGCATGATTAGCAGATTCAATTGCACCACAATGATTAGAATGTTTAATTCACTTTTGTGGCTCTACTGGGCAAATGGTAAGGGTTGGGGTAAAGACTTTCTCAGCTTCTAATTTGTACTGGCAACATCCAGGGATTTGAGGTTCTGTGGTGGATCACTGAGCACTCCCTGCTGGATGGGAGTAAGCCTTCCCACACTGGGTGCACCTACTGGATTTACAATATTTAAGTCACTCCAGAATTCCAAATTGCTCTCTGACTTCACTCAAGTTATCATGCTCCAATGCATCAGGTTCTCTAAAACCACTTGCTCACTTCTACATCTTTCACCACACTTCTGGCCTCAAGAAACTCTCTTCTGTAACTCATTTTTGGAAACTGCCATTTAGTTATTGGTTCAATATCATGGGTCACTTATGTCTAGCTGCTCACTGACTCCATGGGATTCAAGGACCTAAACATCATATATTTTATTCCAACTTGTGACATTCCAAATTTGGAGGAATACCTTGTACTGATGTCTTTGTGGCTGTTCACTGTTTTTCTTCTCAGCACTCTTTCAGCCCTCTTGGACACCATCTGATGCCTAGCTCAGCCTTATGTGATATTTGGCTATCCATACATTGACCTGGCCATTTCCTTTAGATGGTGAGGTGAACCCAAGATGAAGAACTGCTTATAGTCCAAAGAAAATAGTGTGAAAACTAGCCTGTGGATGGGTATGGGGTGTTATTAAAAACACAAACCAGTTCCATAAAGGTCCTCATAACATTTTTTGTTTACTCTCAGGAGGCAATATTCACAGAGGACAGTTATACCGTTCCCAATATCTATTGTTTCCGAAAGATAGGGGATGTTATGGTTCTTGGCAATGCCATTGTCAATGCAAAGCCCCTTTAGGATCTTGTTCTCAAAGTTGCTCCCATACACTGTGAATACAACATGGAACACCAAAGTAATCATGCAACAAACTAATACTCTGGCTAAACTTGCAGCCTTTCAATCATGAATGGTAATGGTCTTCGAGATCTTGGTGAAGACATCAGAGAGTGTGTGGACATGCTCAAACACATGACTGCTGGTGTCAAGGACTCGGAGATTTATTGCAATTAATCCTAAAGGTTCCTTGACGACTAAGGATCCTATGCTGGGTGGAAATCACTTCCTTCTTTTGGTCAAAGTACACCTCTCACAATTTCAACAGTAGTCATCAATATCAACAGCCATCTTGGTTCAAAAGCTTTGAACTTGGTCAGGGCAATTGATTTCTCTGTAGCTCTGTGTCCTGCTTGATAACGAATTACTGCCAACACTTGACACTTGAGAAACAAAAACAGAAATTGCTGGAAAGTCTCAGCAGGTCTGGCAGCATCTGTGGAGAGAAAGCAGAGTTAACATTTCAGGTCTTTGATCCAAAACATTAACTCTGCTTTCTTTCCACCAATGCTGTCAGGTCTGCTGATATTTTCCAACATTTTCTGTTTTTGTTTCTGATTTCCAGCATCCACAGTTCTTTGGTTTTCTTGACACTTGAGGCTGGATAAGAGAAAGATGAATTGTTTCACCTCCCTTTCAATGTCATGGGGAATCAGCTGCTAGAGGATTTCATCCTCCCCTCGTCAGATTTTGATGGATTTTGGACAAGTACTCACTGATGGCTGCACCAATTAACTGAAGCTGTCTGTGGTCTCCTTTAAGGTAGATGGCAAAGGTGAAACATGGCAGGATTTACTTGTCTGGACCTGATTTAGATTTCACTTATAAGTGCAACAGTGACACTCCACTGAATCTTGGTCCAAATGTGGGGAATTAGGTTCAGAATGCTGCCTTTTACCTGAAGCGAAGGCATGGGCATGATGTCAGCCATAGCCCCTCCAGCTGGGCTGGTTTAGGTTCCCTACCACGATCAGTTCTTTTGAAGAAGTGAATCAGCTTTTGCTTTATTTTTGCCTGACCCATACGAGATCTGTAATTAAAATAGCTTAAGTTTAGTAGCCCAATGAGTCTCTATTACTCCAAGCTTCATAGAAATTTGAAAGTAGCTGATTCAGTTATTGCCTGTAAACTCTTCAAACTCAGCACCAGTCTCTCGACTTCCGGGAAATAGCTTACCTCAAAGCGAACAATTTGAGTTTCATTGTGCAGTAATTGCCATATTCCTCTCATTCGACTTGAGACTCCGATGGTCTCAAGCAATTAGTACTCTTTTCTGCCCATGAATTATGTCAGCACTGCACCTAGGTCAACGAATCTGGTGTCAATTTCTAGTATGAAGGGGATGTATAAATATGGGTGGTAGATGATTAGGACATTTGATAAAACAAGTTTCTGTTTGGTGATACAAAAGGAGTGTTCATATTCTGGGGTCCAACTTGCTGTAATGTTTCATGAGGGATCATGCCTCATATACCCTTTCCAAACCATTCAGAGTCATATAGCATAGAAACAGGCCCTTATCTTCAGTATTCTGATTTCCCCAATAAATCGTAGAGTGGGCAGACAACTGTGCACAGTCTTGCACAAACTTCTTATAGTAATCACTTAGACCAAGGAACCCAGGCAATTCCCTCTTTATCTTACGCTGATGTCACTTCTCTACTGCTCAGATTTTCTCTTGTCAGCACTAATGAGATTCCCAAGACGCTGTACTTTTGACTTTGTATCTGCTCATTACAAATATGAAGTGGAATTAAGCTTAAACAAGGAAGTATTTACATATGCACATGGAATGAAACCTGTGGTTTACATTGGGTTGAAGAATCCACCAAAATCATCCTCCCACCCTGAGAGGTCTGTTTGACAGCTCCTGCTGCCCTCCTTCACCATTGCTTCTTCTGCTGGAGGTTCTGTTAAACTAGTCATGAATGGTGATAGAGAATTAAACAACTAAGAGGAGGATCCTGCTTCATGAACAACTGATCCTCAATTTTGGCAGAGACCAGCACTTGAATGTCAAAGACAAAACCGGAGTACTTCAAGTCATGGAACCATAGAGGTGTACAGCATGGAAACAGACCCTTCAGTCCAACTTGTCTATGCTGACCAGATATCCTAAATTAATCTTGTCTCATTTGCCAGCACTTGGCCCATATACCTCTAAACTCTTCCTATTCATGTATGTATCCAGACGCCTTTTAAATTTTGCAATTGTACTAGCCTCCACCACTTCCTTTGGCAGTTCATTTCATACACAGACCACACTCTGTGTTAAAATGTTGGCCCTAATGTTCCTTTTAAATCTTTCCCCTCTCACCCTAAACCTATGCCCTTGAGTTCTGGAGTCCCCCAACCCAGGGAAAAGACTTTGTCTATTTACCCTATCCATGCCCCTCACAATGTTATGAACCTTGATAAGGTCACCCCTCAGCCTCCAATGCTCCAGTGAAAATAGCCCCAGTTTATTCAGCCTCTCCCTACAGTTCAAACCCTCCAATCCTGGCAACATCCTTGTAAATCTTTTCTTAACCCTTTCAAGTTTCACAACATCTTTCCTATAGCAGGGAGACCAGAATTGAACATAATATTCCAAAAGTAGCCTAACCAATGTCCTGTACAGCTGCAACATGACCTCTCAACTCCAATACTTAACATACTTATCCACTAACAGCAAATGCACCAAGCACCTTCTTCACTATCCTGTTTATCTGCAACTCCAATCTCAAGGAAATATGAACCTGCACTCTAAAGGTCTCTTTGTTTGGCAACACTCCCCAGGACCTTTGCATTAAGTGTATATGTTCTGCGCTATCAAAACATAGCACCTCACATTTATCTAAATTAAATTCCATCTGCCACTCCACAGCCCATCAGCCCATCTGATCAAGGCCTGATTGTACTCTGAGGTAACCTTATTGACTGTCCACTACACCATCAATTTTGGTGTCATCTGCAGACTTACCAACAATATCTCCTTTTTTCACATTCAAATCATATACATAAATGACAAAAAGCAGTAGACCCAGCACCAATCCTTGCGACACACACTTGGACATGGGCCTCCATCCAAAAAGCAATTCTCCACCATCACCCTCTGTCTCCTTCTTTCAAGCCAGTTACGTATCCAAATAGGGCGTTCTCCCTGTATTCCATGTGATCTAACCTTATTAATTAGTCTACCATGCAGAACCTTATTAAATGCCTTCCTGAAGTTCATATGGACAAAGGCAACTGCTCTGCCTTCATCAATCCTCCCCACAAAACTCAATCAAGTTAGTGAGACCTGATTTCCCACATACAAAGCCATGTTGACTAGCCCTAATCAGCACTTGTCTTTCCAAATACATGTATCCTGTCCCTCAGAATCTCCACCAACAACCTGCCTACTGCAGATGTCAGGCTCACCAGTCCATCGTTCCCTGGCTTTTCTTTATCACCTTTCTTAAATAATGGTGCCATGTTAGCCAACATCCAGTTTTCCAGCACTTCGCCTGTGACTATAGATAATACAAATATCTCAGCGAGGGGCCCAGCAATCACTTCGCTAGCATCCCAAAGTTCTGGGATTACCTGATCAGATCCCAGGTATTTATCCACCTTTATGTATTTTAAGACATCAGCACCTCCTTCTCTATAACATGGACAGTTTTCAAGATATCACTATTTACTTCCCCAGGTTCTTTATCCTCCACATCCTTCTCCACAGTAAACACTGATGCAAAATACTAATTTAGTATCTCCCCCATCTACTGCAGTTCCACACATAGGTGGCCTTGCTGATCTTTCAAAGGCCCTATTCTCTCTCTAGCTACCCTTTATCCTTAATGTATTTGTAGCATCCCTTTGAATGCTCCTTAACCGTATTTGTCAAAGCTATCTCATGTCCCCCATTTTACCCTCCTTATTTCCTTTTTAAGTATACTCCTACTGCCGTTATACTCTTCCAGGGATTCACTCAATCCCTGCTGATGCAATTCCAGGACATCACTGCAGGATTTTCTTATGGTACTTTCCTCAGTCCCAAACTCTTCAGCTGCTTCAGCAAAGGGTCTTCTCTTCATCATAAGGTCAGAAGTAGGAGATGTTTCCTGATGATTGCATAATGTTCAACACCATCTTGACTGCTCAGATATTGAAGCAGTGTCCATATTCAGCAAGACCCGGACAATATCCAGGCTTGGGCTGACAAATAGTAAATGTGAAGGGATGCTCTCCCAATACAGGGAGATAATTGGTACTTTAACCTGAGGGTCACCACGCATCAGGCAAGGAAGAAGTTAAGAAAGTGGGACCTTCATGGTAATCTCAGCCAATGTGGGAACTGAACTCCATTGACATCACTGTACAATGCAAATTAACTGTCCACCTGAGCTGGCCTCTATAAGTGGCAAATAACATTCGCACCACATAAGTGCCAGCGGCAGAATTTAACCATCACCAAGTGACATTCAATGGCATTATTATCATAAAAACACCACTATCTACATCTTGGGGATTACCACTCATCAGAAACTCAACCGTGTTTTCAAGAATAGGTCAGATGCTAAGAATTACGTGGTAAGTAACTCACCTCCCATTTCCCCAAAATCAGTCCACCATCTACAATGGAATATTCCCCATTTGTCTTGATGGATGCAGTTCCAATAACATTCCAGAAGCTTGACACAATCTAGATATTCCAATCCAAAGATGTGCAACCTTGGTTGTTTTGCTATGCTAAAATGCCCACAGTGCCCATGTCCAGTGATGTGCAGGCTAGGTAGATTAACCATGGGAAAGGCAGAGTTACAGGGATAGAGTAAGCGGTGGTCTGGATGGGATGCTACTTGGAGGGTCAGCGTGAACTCAATGGGTCAAGTGGCCTGCTTCCACACTGTAGGGATTCAGCTTGCTTCCTTGGCATGCCATTTGCCACCTTTAAACCTGAACAGGGTGTTATATCTGCAAACATATTGCACCAAATCACTAACTCTTCATCAACACATTACAAATTATATTTCCCAGAAACAAAACAAAAAGGTTCCAGGGAACTTCCCCACTTACAAAGATCCCCTTCAAGCCATGCATTAACTATGATTTGGAAGTACAGTGCCTGTCCTTTGTGGGTGTTGGTCAAATTTTTCAAATTCGAACCTTAGAAGCGCTGCGGATGTACCTGCACCGCATGGACTACAATGGTTCAAAAAGGACGAACACTTATGACCAGTTTCCTTTCATGGCCTTCAATTTCGTGCTGCCGTAAGAAATATTGGATGTTGTCAACAGCTAATGCTTGAGGAGATGTAAGAGTATAGCACAGGAGGCCATTCAGCCCATTAAGCCTCTGCCAGCTCTTTCGAGGCGTAAGCTAATTAGTCCCACTCAATGATGCCTCTTGTTGGAGTGGAGAGATTTGAACACATTATTACTAATTAATCATTAACAGGTTTTATTCATTTTTGACGTAAAATACATTATCAATTCAGTGTCAGACATTAATCAGAAACAGGGCTTGACTTACACTGAGGGGGCGACGCCATGAGTGACCTCTAACCTACATTGTTTGTCTGTTGTTAAGCACGCGGCGTTACTAGGCGACCGGTGCCGCTAGTAGGCGGAGCTAACGGCCGTGTCCTTTTGTTGTTATAGTTTGCAATTAAAATTCCGATTCAAGCGGCCGAGAAAAAAAGTTGCAAAAAGCACGGACTCGAAGGAAGACCCCAAGAAGAGGTTGGACTAGGAAGAAGGCTAACAAAAAATAGAAAATAGCCGAAACCGCTAGAAGCTTCAACCGTCTCCCCACCCGCCACACCAAAAGCGCGCGATTTTACCCTTCATTCTCCCCCTTCCACACTAACCATCAGACAAGATTGTGATTGGTTAGAACGGCCAGGCTGCTGCGGGCGGCAAATATCGATGATTGGTTAGAACGGCGGCTGACGAATATCGCTGATTGGTTAGATCGACACGGCAACGGCTGCCAGTACGCGGCGCTGATTGGTTATTCGTCCGCCCCCGCCCCTTTCCCCATCCCACTGTACACACGCCCGTAAGAAGCGGGATTGCTGTGGGCAGAGGTGCCACGGTCGAGTTGCTTTTCTCCATCCCTCAGGAGTTGTTGCTTTACCCGAGCGTTGACAAGTTTGTACCCGTGAAAGGGAGGCTCGAGGTGCGTGCTGCTTTAAATTTTAAAGGACCGGTCTCTGTTTAAAAAGTACGTGGCCTTTCCCCCTCCCTGTAAACCCATTGCTGGCTCGGTATGGACAGCGGAGATCTTATGTGTTAAAGTTCCTCATGTACTCGCGCAAACTAGTTTGTGTGCAATAATAGTTTTATAATATTTTGTGCGTGTGTCTCCTGATCTTGATGTTTCTCTCCATCTTCACTCCTTGATGTCATAATGCTACGCAGACTCAGGTACGTGTGACAACAGCGAGCAGGATGTCACCTTGAGGTGGGGTGGGTTTTGTTTTAATATTTCCTGGAAATAACCAGGGATTTTAAATATATGTATTTATATACAACAGTAGGAAGGGGTGGATTGGTTAAAAATATATTAAGAAGGCCCCGGGTGCCACACTACCAAATAACTCTCCCACCCTGGAGGAGACTGGTCCAAGCCTCACCGCTCTCCCACCAGCATGTCTTCAGAGTTGCCAACGCGCAGATGGAGTTGGGCAGCTTCTGACTTCAAGGTAAAACTGTGTGGGGGGAGGAACTAAACAAGGCTGTGCGAATTCACTACTACGTGAATCCTTTTATTACTTCGAATCAACGAAAAAAGTGCTTTACGCAGGGGGCTGGTTTTTAAAATGATTTTTTTTAAAAAAGCAATTCGCTTCTGCAAGAGTTCTCTTTTCAAAAACAGTCTCCGAAAATAGAATTGTTCTATATTTGTTAATAGCCGCACGTCCCCGCTTGCTCAGTGTCTCAAGAAATTAGCTAACTTTTTTTTATTAAAAAGTCTCAACAAAGTTTGCACAGCATCAGTTGAAACAATCATAAAAGCAACTGGTTGCTATAGCAACCGCTTACCCCTCTGGTTGTTTCTCCAGTGTCAAGCAGTAGGGTTTTTTTTTATCCTTATTCACTGTTTTAAATGGCGATCCTAATGAACTTATCTGGTTAATTAACTGCATTTTCAATGTAATTAAAATGCACCTTTTATGTAAATTTAAACGTGTAAAGTATCCTAAAATATAGGATACTGAGATTCAAACGTGCTAAAGCAAAGAGGCATTGTTAAACCTGTTTTAAAGAAGTTTTAGTTACACATTAGGAGAAAATGTACACATTTGGATGCCAAAAGGTGCAAAAGTAATTCTAGGGATTATTTTGCTGGATTCGAAATCCACCTAAATTCAAATCCCACTATGGCAGTTTAATATCCTGGAATGAAGAAAATTAATGGTGGTGAACCTGTAGTGCTTGATTTCTATAACTTTTTTTAAATCAGTGAATATATGCAAGATATCATCTTGAATGATGGTTCACTGGATGCTGAGGTTGTCTCTGCAACTCTGAACTTTGGATATTAATTGTCATGGTTTAGCTTTTCTCTCCCAACCTATCATGCTGTTTGTGATTTTTGTGATTTGTAGCTCAAATTGTGGTTCAGGTTGTAAGTTCGCTCGCTGAGCTGGAAGATTTGTTTGTTACCCTGCTAGGTTACATCATCAGTGAGCCTCTGTTGAAGCACTGGTGTATTATCCCACTTTCTATTTGTCTTAGTCTATTGTGGTTGGTGATATCACTTCTGATTCTTTTTCTGAGAAGTTGGTAAATGGGTCCAAATTGATGTGATTGTTAATGGAGTTCCAATTTGAGTGCCAGGTCCCCTAGGAATTCCCATGCATGTCTTTGTTTAGTCTGTCCCAGGATGGATGTATTGTCCCAGTCTAACTAGCTACCAAAAGACATTACCAACTATCACCATTATCCTTAGACACAGACGATGAGGGACACATGTTCGACTGGGACAGGGTAAACAAAGACACGCACGGGAATTCCTAGAGATCTGGCATTCAAATTGGAACTCCATCAACAAACCTATCAATTTTGACCCCATTTACTAACCTCTCGGAAAAAGAACCAGAAGTGATGTCACCTGTCACAATAGACCAAGACACCCACAAAGTGGGACAGTGCACCAGTGCTTCAATTGGAGTTCACTGATGTTACCTGGCATGGTGATGAAATGTCTGATAACAAATCTTCCAGCTCAGCGAGCAAACTTACAACCTGAGCATGCTGTTTTATGTCGTTCAGATTTTTATTGAAAGCATTTTGGCCCAAACTGAAATCAAAATAATAAGTTCAAAAGCTGTGTGTGCTGAGGAGTGGTGGTAAGTTGTTTGTTCGCTCTCAATTCCCTCCCCCCGATGCATGTTGTATGGTACCATCTGTCTGTATAGCATGGAAAACAACACTTTTCACTGTAATTTGGTGCATGTGACAACAATAAGTTACTTCAAATAAGTTGTATAATCTCTCCTAATTTAACATTGATTCTCCTGCTCCTTGGATACTGCCTGACCTGCTGCGCTTTTCCAGCAACACATTTTCAGCTCTAATTCTTTAGTGGACCAACATTGCTGCAGACCACCTTCCCATTCATATAAACTATTAAAATTCTTTTTATTGATTTTTTTTGATGCCCCTTGCGAGTTTCCTTTCATAATCCCTTTTAGTAGCTTGTATAAGCTGCTTTGTGGCCCTTTGCTGGTCTTTTTCTTCACATTTGGCAAGGTCTTTTTTTTAAACATCTTGTAAACTATCTTTTAGTTTTACGCTGTCCCTTATCTCTTCAGATGTCCTTGGCCTTTTTTTTTTGTGAATTGGAGCTTTACCCTCCCAGGGGTATAAACTGGCTTTCTGTATCGCATTAAATATTTCTTTACACATCCTCCACTGTTCTTTACCCATTAGCAGATTTTCACAGTCTAATGTGAACATTCTGTTTCATTTCATGAAAGTCAGTTTTACATGAATGTAAAATTCTATTGGCTGGTTCATTCTTTTCGCTTTCATACATTTATAATCATGTTATGATTGCTATTCGATAAATATGCATGCAAAATCAAGTTACTAATTAAGTCTGGCTTATTATTCATTAGTATATCCAATAATTCTTGTCCTTTGTTGTATCCAGGACATATTGCTGTAGGAAACTCTCAGGCGCACTCCAGAAATTCATTTTTTTCTTGACAGGTGCTTGTTTGCCTTTCCCAGTCAGTTAAATCCAAACTTAGGAGTGGTTAGCACTGCTACCTCACATTGCCAGAGACCCGGGTTCAATTCCCGCCTCAGACAACTGTCCATGTGGAGTTTGCACGTTCTCCCCTTGTCTGTGTGGGTTTTCTCCGGGTGCTCCAGTTTCCTCCCACAGTCCAAAGATATGCAGGTTAGATGAATTGGCCATGCTAAATTCCCCGTAGTGTTTAGTGAAGGGGTAAATGTAAGGGAATGGGTCTGGGTGGGTTGCTGTTCGGAGGGTCAGTGTGGACTTGTTGGGCCGAAGTAATCTAATCTGAGTGCAAAAATGGTTTGAGCCAGCACTGAATTTTTCATATTGTGCTATTGCATAGAGATGTTAAATGAAGACCTGTAACTGTTTTCTCAGTTAATTCAGGGTTGTGACTTTTGCTGGACCAGTTTTGCCCATTCCTACTTTCCTTTAGAAGTGGTAGTGAGTAGCTGTCTTGAACTGTTGCAGCCCATTTTAATTTTACACTTACTGTAGATGTAAGGGTCATAGTTTAAAAATAAGAGGGTACCCATTTAAAACAGAATATTTTAATCTGAGAGTAGTGTCTTTGGATATCCTTTCCTCAAAAGGGAGTGAATGAAGAATCTTTAAATATCTTTAGGGCAAGGAAGATACCTTCATAATCAAGAAGGTGCAAGATTATTGGGGACATGCAGGAATATAGAGTTGAGATTAGAATTGGATCAGCCATTCTCTTACTGAATGGCAGAACAAGCTCAAAGGGCTTAACTGACTTTCTCTAGTTCCTTATTTGTATGTCCATAGGATGTGGATGTCACTGGCTGGATCAGCATTTATTACAGTATCCTGATTGCCCCTGAGAAAGTGGTTGTGAGCTGTCTCGAGTCGCTGCAGTACATTTGTTGTAGGTATACCCACAATGCTGTTATGGGAGGAATGATAGGATTTTAACCAAATGACATAGAAGGAACAGTGATTATGTTTCCAAATCAGGTTGCTGCGTGGCTTGGAGGGGAACTTGCAGATAATGGAGTTCCTATATATCTGTTGTCCCTGTTTCTTCCGGATGGAAATGGTTGTGGTTTTGGATAGTGCTGTTGAAGGAACTTTGGTAGATTTCTGTAGTGCAACTTGTAGTTTAACACTCAGTAGCAGTGTACACAATGGTACAATGAAGTGATGTTTGTGGATGTAATATCAATTAATTGTATTGCTTTGTCCTGGATGCTGCTTGAGTCTTGGATCTGCACGTAGCAAGACAATGAACAGGCTTTGAGGACTCTGGAGGTAAGTTAGACACTGCAAAACCCCTAGTCTTTGACCTGCTCTTATAGCCACTGTATTTATGTGACTGGTGCAGTTTAGCTTTTGGTCCATGGTAACCGCAAGGATGTTGATAGTGAGGATTTCAGTGATAGTAGGCCCATTGACTGTCAAGGGACAATAGTTAGATTCTCTTGTTGGAGATAGTTATTGCCTGGCATTTGTGTGGCACAAATTTTACTTGCCACTTTTCAGCTCAAGCCTAGATACTGTAATATTCTTAAGATTTGATCAGCTCGGTAAAGTTCTGTTGAGTCACTGGTAGCGGATGTTGAAGACCCAACCCAGAGTACATTATGTGCTCTTACCAGCCTCAGCACTTCCTCCAAGTGGTATTTAACATCGAGGAGCACTGATTCACCAGCCAGTGACAAGTGCTATTAAGTAATCAGGTTTCCTTGCTGATGTTTGACCTGGTGTCATGAGACTTCATTGACTCTGGACCCAATGTAGAAGACTTCCAGGGCAGCTTCCACTTGACTGTATGCCAATCTGCTGGGACAGATCATATCCAGAGATGGTGATATTGATGTCTGGGACTTGGTCTGTGAAGTATGATTCTGACTATAACAATTGGGCTGGTGCTTGATTAGTCTAAGATGCCTATCCCAATTTTGGCAATAACCCCAGATGTTAGTAAGGATGACTTGCAGGATCAACAGGACTGTGTTTGCCATAATTGATGCCAAATGGACTATCTAGTTTCATAGAGTCATACAACATGGAAAAAGACATTCGCTCCAACTCGTCTATGCTGACCATCTTCCCAAACTAAACTAGTCCCATTTGCCTGCGTTTGGCTCATAACCCTCCAAAACCTTTCCTATTTAAATGTTGTAATTGTAACTGTATCCATCACCTCCTCTGGCAGTTCATTAAACCTTTAGCAACCAAAAAAATGCACCCTCGAGTCCTTCTTCAGTGCTGTTGAACAAATGCGTCAACAGGCCTCTCCCTCAAGCTGTGTAAAACACTTTTCTTCCTCCTACTTTATTTGAGTATATGTTGTTTTGAACTAAGAATTTCCAACAGAGAAAAAATCCTTGCCCAGATTGACACTCAACAAACATGTGGAGGCCTCTTCCACAAAGTGTCAGGAAAGGAAGATGAGTCTGCATTTTTCTGCACTCACTATAAAAGTTCCAAAAAATGTGAAATAAAATTTTCTGCTTCTGCTGTATAATAACGATAAAAAATCCACCAAAAAAAAGCCTGCAACTCCTGTTCTTTCTTTGTTTCCTTTTTTTTGTTTTGAGACTTTAGTGGTTGATACAATTGCTAGGATAGTTAAGAGTCAACCATATTACCGTGGGTCTGGGGTCCTGTGTAGACAGGTCCAAGTAAGGTTGACAGATTTCCTTTGCTAAGGACCTTACTGAACCAGATTAAGTTTTCTGACAGTTGTGGTCATTGCTTATAAGCTCGTGGTCATCATTAGACTCTTTAATTTCAGATTTTTATTGCTATGATGGGATTTGAACCTGTAACTTTGGTCTCAATGTTACAAGTCTATTGATAATATCATTACCTTGTTGTCTCCACACTTGATGTACAGCTACAGTGCTATGAGAGAGAAAATTCCATGATTTTGAACCAATGATAGTAAAGGAATGGTGAACTGTTTCCAAGTCATGAAGTCTAGCTTGGGTAGGAACTTTCAGGTGATGTGTTCACATGTATGTGTTGTCCTTGTCCTTCTGGATGTTAATAGTTGTGGAGTTGGAAGATACTTTCCAAAGAACCTTGGTGAATTCGTTTTTGGTGTTTGTTCATAATTATATGATCCTTGGGCATCTGCTGACCAGGAAGATTTGACGTTGTTGATTGTCCACTAACCTATTGAAAGTGCATGGTGTAGGAAGAAAGGTAATGGTGGAAAACTGCAGGAGAAATGGATTATACTGCCATGTTTATGCAAAGTGCATATGAGATGCTTAATTTGTCTAAATTAGTATGTAAACAATAGCCCAAGTATTTGTGAGGCAAGCCCTTATGTAAGGTTTTATGATAATTAGAAGTAAAAATAGGCATTTGAATGATCTATCACTGAATTGTTATGATGCAGAAAGAAGCCATTCAGCCTCTTGTCTACACCATCTCTCTTAGCATTGACTGGACAAGTCAGAACCAAGAATTAAATCTGGCTGGATGGATCACATGTTTAACTGTTGTAGTCAATTGGTGTGGGAGTTAGTGTAGTATGTTGCACTCAAGGTGGCACATGTTCATAAAACAGGTTTTAGACTAAGAAAAACAAGCAATTTAGGTATAGAATATAGTTCAAAAAGATTTTAACATACTGGTTAAAACTTTGTTTTGATGTAGTGCTCCTGTCTTAACATTTTAAATGTTATACTCGATGGACTCCTTTCAGCATCTTTGACTTGGAGCAAATTCTGAGGTTCTAAGATGCTCTCAATTGAATAAACTAAACCTCTCCTATCCTGGAAATTCCACAGACTAAAAAACACATTTGCTGAAGTAACCGGTTCCCCTGAATTGAATCCTACCTGTGGGGAGGGGAGGGGGGAATTCTATACTGAACTGAAAATAAAACTAATGGGTTTATTCTGTTATTTTGCCTGTCATAAACAACTTATCCATCGACACTTAGAGTGCTATGCTAGGCACTAGCTGAAGTCATTTTTCTTCTTGGCAATGATATGTTTAGGTCATTGTTCCAGAATTACTTTTTTTTTGTAAAAGAGAACTCTGTGCCTTTATTTTAAGACCCAACTTTCAAAAATGATTTTGAATATAATGCACCTTTCACAAGTGCAAACTCTGACACTTTTTTTAAAAAAAAAAGAAGCTGGAAAACCGAACTATTGGACCAAAAAGCAAATCTCCTTGTCGGAACAATCAGTCCTTTGAACTCTTCTGATATCAGCAGATTCTGCCTATTATAATTTAAGGGCCATGTGTTATTAAAGGAGGATGTCTTGATATTTTGAACCAGAATTTTAAACTCAATTGCTGGCAGGCAGGGTGGGCGATTGATGTAACATTACCTTTTTTTTTACTTTAAATGTTGTCATTATAATTCAGATTAGAAAATTTAAGCAAGAAGACTATTGATTTTAGTTTTTGGGTAAACATCTGCATTTGGTATATGAGGGATATGAAATGAGGATTGCACAGTATTTGCATCTGTCTTTACCAATGTGGGAGATGTACTTGGGCCAGTGATCGAGGAGGAACTAATATGTTCAAAACTGAGAAGTGTGGGATCGACTGTTGTAGTCCAAATTGACAAGGTACCAGGACCAGATGAGATGCATCCAAACATGTTTAATGAAGGGAGTGTAAATTTTAGGTGCATTTATCATCTTTCCATCTTTTGTAGATTTAGGGAGAAGGCAGATGAGAATTGCAAAGTTTATGGCTATCTTCAAGAAAGCTTGTAAGGGCAATTATTGGCCAATCAGTTTAATTTTGGTGATGGGGAGGCTCCTAGAAGCAATTATTTGCTATAGGATTAGTAGTCCCATAGGAAAAGGAGGATTGATTAAGAGAATCTGCATAGAATTATGAAATGGAAGTGTGCTTGACTAACTTGCTGTCGGTGAGAAGGGGGAAGAGAAAACCAGTTAGCCTAAAAACGTAATATAATTGTAAATAAAATTATCAATCCTTTTTTCATTCTTTCACAGGATGTGGCTAGGCCAGCAGATATTGTCCAACTTTAATTGCCCTTGAACTGCCTTCTCGAAATACTGCAATTCATGATGGTTGTAGGTACAAATTCAGTACTGTTAGGATGTGAGTTCTGGGATTTTGACCCCAGTGACAGAAGAAAGTGATTTAATTCCACCTGAGAATGTAGTGAGTGTGTTGGAGGGGAACTTTCAGATTGTGGTGTTCCTGTATATATGTTGCCCATGTTCTTTTTCAATGATATAAATCGTGAGTTTGGTGGGTGCTGTTGAAGTGCTGTAACAGTCTAAGAGCTTTAAAAGCAAATGACAACCTTGTTATTACAACAACTTTATTTACAATTATATTAAGTTTTTTAGGCTAACAAGTCTTCTCTTCTACTCCCCCCCCCCCCCCCCCCCCCCCCCACTTTTCACCTACAGGAAAGTGCAGGAAAGGGGAGAGACCACCTGAGTCTCAACGTTTCATCTGAGGCAGCCCTTGAAATCCCAGTAGTTAAAGATAGAAATAAAAGTGGACGAGATCGTAACCTTCAACTAAATTATCAGGTGATCTGAGAACTTCTCATTTTTTTTAAATATAAGTGCCTCTCCAGCAAACAGTTTGAGAGGAAGAAACCTCATCGCTCAGAGGGTGCAATAGCATGGCTGTCTTCTGCACCCTTCAGCTCAGATGATTTCACCTCAGATGACACATTCCAGAGTCGAATCTTGATAAAGCTTTCTAATGAGCACATTTCTGGTGCATCTCTGCAGCTTGCCAAGAAAGAAACAATGTAGGTCTCCGGCACTCAGGACTGCCAGAGACTCGGCATTTGTTCAGTGCAGGAAGGAGGGAGTGCTGTGATATTAGCCATTTTTAATTTAGTTAAAATGCAGGAAACCATTTTGTTGGTGAGAATTGAAGCAATCTACCAATGCTATCTGTTCTGTGCTGGTTCTGGCATGTGTCCATCTAGCTGCCTGAATGGGCAGGTTATTGGTGGGCTGCTATATCCAGCAGAATGTTCACTGACAGCTGGAGATGTGTGCAGACCTTCACACCAGTGCAGTAGCCATTGGTGGTCAGCATCAGCAGGGTAACTCCAGCTGCTCCTTCCTCTCAAGGATGCAGGGTTGTACCAGCAGTCATCCACTGGGTGGAGGAACCACATATAGGCCCCCCAGAACTCTCCTCCCTCCATCTCCACCCTTCTGGTAACCCTCAACACTGAAGGTATACAAGCTCAAGAGGGTGAGCTTATGTACAGCAAGAATGCACACAATCCATGGGCTGTGTAGCTGCAAACACTCCTCCGAATATCTGCCTAGCCCCCAAGGCTGACTGGCAACCTATCGCCCAGCTGTGGATCCTTGTGGTCCTGATGGCAAAATGGGCTGCCTTATATCTGTGTTTTGCCTTAGTCAGAGGTTTAATTAAAGGAATTGTCTGATGTAGTTGGAAGCCTCTCTGGCTTTATTTTTGAGGCATCCATCCCTTAAACTTCTGGAGGAACCTAAGTTATCAGCATCATGGCAGCTTCCAGTGTACTTGGTGCAGACTTTTAAGATATGGGTCTTCTGATCACATATTGACTGAACAGAACAAAACCCTTTCCCATTATTGAACTGGAATTATCAAGACTGTATATTCTGTGGTATTCTGAAACTGGAATTCTCCAGCAGTTGACAGTTGTTATATGTCCTGAGCACTCATCGGGACATGACATTGAAGATGAAAGTCTGAGCCTCCTATACCACCACCATGTCCTGAGGGGACTCTTTTTGCTCCAAAGGTTTCATTTGGAGGCTGTTCAGCAGATGGTAGAGATTGCTGCTAGTCTGGGTTTGCAGAAACATTGATACCTCCTCAATTTCCTGTGCACCTCTGTTGTGTTCTTGCCAGAGCAATGGTAACCCCCTCCTGTGCCTGAATCCATTGATAATGGTTCCAATGAGCTGAGTGGGGACTATTAAAACCAAAACAGCTCTTTCGTGCTCTGAGCAGTCAGCAGTTGCAGCACACCAATGACAGTTTGCAATGGTCTTTGATATAGTGGGTCATGGAGACCTCTGACCAGGAGAGCCATAGGTTATTACGACTTTTGACATATTAGACCTTATTCAGATGCGTTGTAACAAATCGTATCTTACACATACTATAGAAGATTAAGTGCAAAAGGTTCACTGCCTTGTTTGCTCCATTCTCCACATGATTGAAGAAAAGCAACATAAGAGCATGTTGTGAGATACTTACAGTTCAGTGTGAGGAATGCAGCTCATATCCTTCTATAGCCTACAAGACTTTTAGAGTGCGTTTGTGAATTTTTCATTTCTACGGGCAAAGAAAACTTACTCCACCTACTGAGGATATACAGACAGCTGTTTCATTTTCATTGTGTTTTGGGTGGAGATGGAGGATAAGATGGTTAGCACTCCAGAAAATGTGTTGCAGGCTCAATTGTTAATTGAAGTGGCACAGCCCCTGCAAAGGAACGTGCCCTAAGATGCTGGGGGATAATAGCCAAGGTGATGCCTGGAGAAGACACCGACTAACTGCAGCCACCAAGACAGCAGTCTGACTTCCAAATTGGAAATTGGAGTGCTGTCTCGGATACCTGGGAAAATAGCAACTTACTTGTAAACCAGTTGAGGTTAGGTAGTAATGAGGGTAAATCATGCAAATATATGCCCACTTGTAGGAATCTCATCTCATGATTAAAACCTTGGGCAGAAAATTTAACTTTTCGCTTGATATGGAGAATCCCATTTTTCTATTCTAGCTGTGTTTTCTGACCCGTATTGCCATTGCTCAAGTTTTCCAGAGGCTGGGAAAATTCCACCATTGTATTGTTTTCATATATTCTCTATTTTTTCCAATCCTATTAGACCATTCGCCAGAGGACACAAGTTAAGGTGACTGCCACTTCTAGTTCTCTTGCCATAAGAAAAATCAATCTTTTAAACAATATCTGTTTGGAATTTCAGGTTTCCCTCTGGGGTAGTGCAAACAGATTCAGTAGTTTTCTTTGTGAAAATACTTTGGCTTTAAGGTGGCGTGTTTGGGCTTTTTTAAAATGAGGAAGTGCCAGGCACTCTTCCCCTAAGCTAATAAAGTAAACCGCTTGTGAGGTCTTAGATTTTTAAAAAAATAAGTCAGAACAGTAGGAGCAGCCTGAATGGGTGGGGTCAAGCTCCCATAAAACCAAGATTTTCAATTTTAGCTGGGGCCATGAAGCTGGATATGGAAGCCATTTTTCTGTTACAGCTAAAAGCTGAGGTTTCTCTTCCTACTGCTAGAATTGCATGTGAGACAATCTATTTTACTGCATTTGCCTTTGTTTATGGGACATTACTATATTGGAATAATCTGTTAAGTTTGCCAATAATAAAGTTATTCAAATTCTTTATTCGTATACTAAAGTTTAAATAAAACAGAAGAAAATGTTTTACTTCAAGGCTGGAAGTTTGACCAGTTGGATTAGGCTATTTTCATATTTTGAGGCGCTTTGGTCTGATCCATAACAAGTTTGGGGCTCTTGTTGAGATCAAAATCCAGGTTGGGTTTAACATTATTGGACTCGAAGGCAGTGAGCGATGATTGTTGGTGTTTTTTTTACTTTGGCTCTTGCATTGTTGGTTTAAATAGGATGTGCCTTATGTAGTAAAAGTTTTTTTTTGGTTGGGTAGAAGAAGTCACTTCAGGACCTTAATAGAAAGTGAGCAAGGTCAAGCTCTTGGAATTTGCAAACAAGCTGGAGTTGGAGTTCCCTGTGAGGAAAGGGGAAATAATTGTGGCAATTGTGCAGCATTTACAATTGAAATCCTCATAAATGGCTAAACTTCAATTGCAAATGAAGCAGCTTGAACACACAAAGGAATTGAAACAGTCTGAATGACTTCTTCCTCTGCTTTCAATTGTAAAAAAGGAAAGAAAGCCCTAATAGAAGAAAAGGAGAAAGAGCCTTTGAACTTGAGGTTAGAACTGAAAACTCAAAACAGACTTAAATTGCAGAAGTACAGATGAAAAGTAGGAGTAGTGTGAGGACAGTGATGGAGAGCAATCCCATTGTAGCCAAAAGCCTGGTGGGGATGTGTTTATATATGTCCAAGTTTGGCAAGAAGAATGTGGGCGGCACGGCGGCACTCAGGTGTGGAGTTCAAACCTGGAGACTGTGTGGAGTTTGCACGTTCTCCCCGTGTCTGCGTGGGTTTCCTCCCACAGTCCAAAGATGTGCGAGTCAGGTGAATTGGCCATGCTAAATTGCCCGTAGTATTAGGTAAGGAGTAAATGTAGGGGTATGGGTGGGTTGCGCTTTGGTGGGTCGGTGTGGACTTGTTGGGCCGAAGGGCCTGTTTCCACACTGTAAGTAATCTAATCTAATGTAGAAGTCTTTCCATTTCACCTGAAAAAGTGGCTAAACAAATGAAATGGCCATTGACCATGTGGGTATCCAAACAAAGTTGGTAGGAAAGCTAGTGAGGTATTTGCAGCACTATTAGAGATGGTGTCTGGGGAGTATGATGAAGTGAAAAATGCAGTCTAAAGTATATGAACTATACCAGAAGCCAACAAACATTTTTTTGAAATCTCAGGAGGGAACCTGGTCAAACATTGAGTTTGAAAGTGTCAGGTGAAGTAATTTTGATCAGTGGTTAAGGGCACTGAAAATAGATCAAACGTGCGATGCTCTTAGACAATTAATTTGGAGGAGTTGAAAATTTTGAAAAGTTGTGACAACACATGAAAGAACATAGTCATACAGCATGGACACAGACACTTCAGTCCCAGCTGAACCTGTTCTCAAATTAAACTAATCTTACCTGCCTGTGCTTGACCCATATTCCTGCAAACCTTTCCTATTCGTGAGCTTATCCAAATGTCTTAAATATTTTAGCTCCACCATTTTCTCTGGCAATTCATTTCACATGTGACCCATTATGCTTTAATAAAATAAAATGTTGCTCCTCAATCCTTTTTTAATCTTGCCCCTCTTATCTTAAAAATATGCCCCCTAGGTTTGAACTCCATCCTAGGAAAAAGACCCTTGTCATTCATCTTATCTATGCCCCTCATGATTTTATGAATCTCTGTAAAGTCACCCCTCTGCTTCCTACGCTCCAATGAGAAAAGCCCCAGCCTTTCCAGTATATTTTTATATCTCAAAACCTCCATTCCCAGCAACATTCTGGTAAATCTTTTCTGCATACTGCCCAGTTTAATAATACCTGTCCTATAACAGGGCAACTAGAACTGCACACATACTCGAAGAGGCTTCACCAATATCTTGTACAACCACAACATGACATCCAACTCTTTTACTCAATGCAATGACCAATGAAGACAAGTGCGCTAAACACCTTAACTACCCTGCCTACCTGTGATACAAATTTCAAAAAATGAGGTACCTGAACTGCTAGATGTCTCTGTTCTACAACACTACCATTAATTATATAAGATTCTCAGAAATTGTTTCGCATCTTTGCCTCTAAGTGGAAGATGCCTTATTTTTACATTGGTGCCCCTTTGTTTTCAATTTCTCCATGACTGGAAACATTTTTTCATCATCTACCATGTCAAGGCTCCTCAATTTTATATTTCAGTAAGTTCAACTTAACTGACATCTTTTAAAATGATCTCATCATAAAATACTTGGGTACATGCTGATTTGCCTCTGAAATTGCCATTGGATTTTTCGTAGTTGGGAATAGGACAATTATCATTTTAATTCAAAGTCAAACTTAAGTCTGCAAAATTAGCAACTTAAGTGGCAGATGGTTGAATTGCTTCATAAATCAAAGTTTGGCTTTGGACATTAATTTAAATCTTTTTAAGGGATAGAAATCAGAGAAAAGAAAAATCCTAAGGTTGTAAAGGAAAAGGAGATCATGTTGAAGATGGTTTGCCACAGAACAAAAAGGAAACCGAAGGGGGAAAGAAGTAAAAAGCTTAGGTGTTTTCATTGTAATAAAGTAGGTCATGGGAAGTCAGTGTTAAGAAAAAACAGTTTAGAAAAAAACACTGCTAAGATGGATGTGGGGTAACAAGATAAGCCATTTGAGTTTTGTAGAAGTGGTAAAGGAAAGCACAGTGGAAGAAAAAAGCTGCAAGAGAATGTACAACTTGATCAAGTTGGTGAGAAAAAAGTGACAGATCTCTAAACTGGAAAAATAAACTTTCAAACAGCAAAATTGTAAACATCATTATAAATCCCAATTGGGAAGAGAAGGACATCAGCTTATTGCTGCTCCCATTTGCTATTGCAATGTATCAATGATATTGCACTTGAGAAAATGTAAATCAGGGTAATCGTGCATTGATTGCATATCTCTTATCTCATTAATGAAATTTACTTGCAGGGTAAGTATTACTCGTGCATGCCAGGAGAGGCATAGCTATAGTTTATGAATAAGTGCTTTGTTTCAAGACTGGTAGATTGACCAATTGAATTACATCTTGAACACAATGCCTGGCACTTGCCTTTTAAAATAAGGAAGAGTTAGAGTCTAGGCTGTCTTCAAATTTGGAGGGGGGTTTGAAGAGGTTATGGACCAGATCAAAGAAGAATTTGAAAAATAGTTGAAGGATAAAGAGAATGCAGGGATTTGAGGGAGGGGGACTAACTGAATTGCTCTTTGAAAGAGTTAGCATAGACTTGATATGCCTTGTGTGCTGCATTATTCTATGGTTTATAGCCTTACTCTGCTTGGACAAGTATGAGTGAATCTGCAGTGGATAGAAGTCAAAGGTACTACAAAATGAAAACAAGAGAACTAGATGTGGAAATTGGAAACAAAACAAATTGCTGGAAAAATTCAGGTCTGGCAGCATCTGTTCTGAGGATGGGTCCATGGACTCTTATATCTCAAAAGTACTACAAACTTCTATAACAAGTAAATTGTTGCATTGTATCATGTCGTGTATTTATTTTGGAGGTGGGGACACATAATTCATGATAAACAAGAAGTAACTTTCTGCTTTCAGATTGAGCAGCTGGAGAAGACCAATTGTACTTTGGAGAGACACATCCATGGCTTGTTACAGAGTAAAGAAGATGTGTCTGACCAAGTGAAGAAGTTGACCAACAAAAACCAGAAGCTCTCCAAGGAACTTAATGATCTCGATCGATTAGCTGAGAAACTTGAAAAGGATAAGAAATTAGCACTCTCTGTTGCATGTAATGAAATAAAAGTAGCTGAGGTGGGTTAGAATTTATCCACATAAGATGTTGTTTTAAAGTTTTTTTTTATTACAAAAATATCATTGTGACTGTTGAGTATAATTATGGCTCAGTTCAAAATTTGGAAATCCTGCCTTTTCATTTAGAAATTGTATAGCAATAAATATTAAATTAGCAACCAATAGCAAAGTGGATATATCTGTAATCCTGATATGAACATTTTTTTTATTCATACACTATATGCTATAGATGTTGATTTTTAATAAATCTTGAATCTTTTTGCATTCTTATGTTCAGGGCAACAATAACATGTATGGCTATAAATGTTTAAATTAATACTTGAAAAGATTTTTGGTTGTGGCACAAGTGCACTTCTGACATTGAAAATCAGAATCCATTCTGATTTAACTATATTGACAACTGGTTTGAGCTGAAAGTTCATGCTACTAGATTGGATGAACCTCTTTAATGGAATAAAGATCTAATCATTGCAGGATTACTCTCACTTACATTTTCTGATGTTTGCTCTTCAAATGCAATATCATTGATTACATTGCAGCAGCTGAAAATGTGTTGCTGGTTAAAGCACAGCAGGTTAGGCAGCATCTCAGGAATAGGGAATTCGACGTTTCGAGCACGAGCCCTTCATCAGGAGGGAGCAACAATAAGCTGATTTCCTTATGAATCCCAGTTGGGATTCATAATAATATTTTCAATTTTGCTGATGGAATGTATTTTTTCCCAGTCTAGTTGCTTTTTTTCTTTCTGCTCCTGCAACAATCTTGTCCTTTGCATAGATGGCAGTTCTTTTAATAAAATGAACTGCAGATGCTGGAAATATGAAACAAAAATAGAAATTGTTGGAGAAACTCAGCAGGTCTGACAGTGCCTTTTGGGAAGAAAAGAACCAGTATTTAGAGTCTGGTGATTCTTCATCAGCAATCTCTATTTTTGTTTGGGAATTCTCCCCTGCTGAAAATGAGAAGATGAGGAATCCAGTACACTAGTGTCTTGGTTATGTCTGAGGAGCTTCATCTTTGTTCTTTATGCTTCACGGGAGGTGCTATTTTGGAACTTTAGTCTTTCTTGAGTTATGATTATCATAGACTCAGTCAAACAAAGTATTTCTGCCTATAATGGAAATGGTTACTGTTGGCTTGACATTCAATGTTATTGGCTGCTTTTGAAGCTGCCCTTAGGAAGGGCTACCAGTTAAATGATGTCACTATAGCCCTGTTGCACACTTCTAGTCACCTATTGCATTATTTGCTGAATTTGGCATTTTCAGTACACCCCTGAAAAGCTCCTCTCACTAAGTGAGTGAAAGAAAATCCCTGATTTCCATAGCTAATAAAGAAAAAACTAACAACATATTTTCCTAACTCTAACAGTGAATATTAAAGAAAACTTAACAAACCAGAGTTCCCTTTTCCCTGATCACTATCTAAACCCAACTCATTAAAATGCTGCTGCAATAACAATTTCTAAACATTAAGTTAACTTGATCTCTCAAAGACCATAGTCGTTATGTTGTCTTTATTCCAGCCTTTCGACTCTGCTGTCTCCTCCCTGGGCCACTGCTTTACTTTTTTAATGTGAATATTTTTAGCTATCAAATGCTTTGGTACCTTTTTAAATAGAGGGTGCCTTCTTGGAGATTTCTTTTGAGAGCAAGATGTTTATCTCTTTGGATGATACTTAGCACTGACTAAATTTTCAAAATGCCCTCCCTCTTATACTGCCAAGACTTGTACCCTCTCATTGGTTTGATGTCAATACAATGTAATTTAAATTCAATTGGTTTTTGGTATCCTGGGCATAATTTAAATAAATTGGTTAAATTCAAATCTGGTGGCCTTAATATCAAAACGCAATCCCAAGCCAATGGTTGCGTATTATCAATTCTCAGCAATCTATGCAACCGTCGGCTCATCAGACACATGCTGTCAAAATATCTCAACTCAGAAGAGCATTTTATCTTCGTGACATGCACTCTTTTTGACTCTGTAACAATGGTAAATGTCATGCATTAAAGTTTCCTCTGTAGATGATTCAGATAGTTCTTCCCATAATAAGGATGTCAAAGATATTCTATCCTGTACATCTTTCTAATGTGAAAAGATCCTAATAGAACATAGAAAAGTACAGCACAGAGCAGACCCTTGATGTTGTGCCGAGACTTGATCCTAATGTAAAATATAATAACTTAACCTACGCACCCCTCAACTCACTGCTATCCATGTGCATGTCCAGCATTCGCTTAAATGTCCCCAATGACTTTGCTTCCACCACCTCAACTGGCAATGCATTGCATGCATTCACAACTCTGCATAAAGAACCTATCTCAGATGTCTCATTTATACCTTCCTCCTAATAGCTTTCAAACTATGATGACTCGTACCAGTCAATTCTGCCCTGGGGAAAAGTCTCTCTGGCTATTGACTCTATCTATTCCTCTCATTATCATGTGTACCTCGATCAGATCTCCTTCCTTCCTCCTCCTCTCCAGAGAGAAAAGTCCAAGCTTATTCAACCTTTCTTCATACGGCAAGCCCTCCGGTCCAGGCAGCATCCTGGTAAACCTTCTTTGCACCCTCTCCAAAGCCTCTGCATCTTTCCTATAATAGGGCAACCAGAACTG
The DNA here is from genome assembly GCF_020745735.1 of Hemiscyllium ocellatum. Lineage (NCBI taxonomy): Eukaryota > Metazoa > Chordata > Chondrichthyes > Orectolobiformes > Hemiscylliidae > Hemiscyllium > Hemiscyllium ocellatum. The sequence continues at coordinate 102,935,794 of NC_083406.1, forward strand.
GCCATGATATTCCAAGTGTGGTCTCACCAGGGCCTTGTAGAGCTGCAGCAAAATGTCACAGCTCTTAAACTCGATACCCCTGTTAATGAAAGCCAAATTGCCATACACTTTCTTAACAACCTTATCCACTTGGGTGGCAACTTTGAGGGATCTATGTACTTGCACACCCAGATCCCTCTGTTCCTCCATTCTGCCAAGAATCCTGTATTTAATCCTATATTCGGCATTCGTGTTCGACCTTTCAAAATGCATCACTTTGTATTTATCCAGGTTGAACTCCATCTGCCATTTCTCAGCCCAGCTCTGCATCCTGTCTATGTCGCGCTGCAGCCTGCAGTAGCCCTCCATACTATCGATGACACCTCCAACCTTTGTGTCATCTGCAAATTTACTAACCCACCCCTCAACCTCTTCATCCAAGTCATTTATAAAAACTACAAAGAGCAGAGGCCCAAGACCAGAGCACTGTGGGACCCCACTCAACACTGTCCTCCAGGCAGAATATTTTCCATCTACAACCACTCTTTGCGTTCTGTCAGCCAGCCAATTCTGAATCCAGATAGCCAAATCTCCCTGTAAACCATACTTCCTGACTTTATGAATGAGCCTACTATGGGGTACCCTATCAAGTGCCTTGCTGAAATCCATATACACCACATCCACTGCTCTACCATTGTTGACCTGTCTTGACACCTTAAAGATTTGTGAGGTATGACCTGCCCCTCACAAAGTCACGCTGATGACTGCCTTTCATCACACTATGCTTTGCTAAATAGTCATAAATCCTAGCCCTCAGAATTCTTTCTACAACTTTGCTGACCACAGACGTAAGACTGACTGGTCTGTAATTGCCAGGGACTTCCCTATTCCCCTTGAAAAGTGGAACAACATTCGCCTCCTTCCAATCCTCTGATATGATTCCCGTGGAGAACGAGGAGGCAAATATCCTTGCCAGCGGCTTAGCAATCTCCTTTCTTGCTTCCCGGAGCAGCCTAGGATAAATCTGGTCTGGCCCTGGGGACTTATCAATCTTAATGTTTTCCAAAATTTCTAGCACATCAACTTCATCAATCTTCATCTGGTCAAGACTGTATCTTTCCTTGGTGAAAACCGAAGAAAAAACTCATCTGGGCTTCCCTGTCTGCTCAGATTCCACGCACAAGTTCCCTCCGCTATCCCTGATCGGCCCTACCTTCTCCCTGAGCATTCTCTTATTCCTCACGGATGAGTAAATTGCCTTTGGGTTTCCCCTAAAACATCTTGCCAAGCTTTTAACGTGCCCCCTCCTGGCTCTTCTCAGGCCATTTCTGAACTCCTTTCTAGCAAGCCTGTAATCCTCTAAAGCTGTGCTAGATCCTTGCTTCCTCCACCTTACGTAAACTGCCTTCTTCCTTTTGATGAGAAGTTCCTCTTTTCTCATTATCCAAGGTTCCTTAATCTTACCCGTCTCAGAGAAACAACTTTGTGCACCACTCACAACAACTGCTCCTTAAATAGTCTTCACGTGACTGCTGTGCCCTTTCTGTGGAACAATTGCTCCCAGTCTGTACTTCCCAACTCCTGTCTGATAGTGTCATAATTTCCTTTTCCCCAATTAAATATCTTCCCTCGGTAACTGCTCCTTTCATTCTCCAAGGCTATGCTAAATGTGAGGCAGTTGTGATCACTTTCACCAAAGTGCTCTCACTCTGCAAGATCTGCCACCTGTTCTGGCTTGTTGCCAAGCATCAAATCCAAAATGGCCTCTCCCCTCGTCAGTCTATCTACATACTGAGTAAGTAAACCCTCCTGAACACACCTGACAAAAACGGCTCCATCCAAACCATCTGCATTGAGGAGGTTCCAGTTGATATTGGGAAAGTTGAAATCACCCATAATAACAACCCTGCTACTTTCACATTTTTCCAGAATCTGCCTGCCTATGAGATCTTCAATTTCTCTATTGCTATTAAGTGGTCTGTAGAAAACTCCTAGTGCGTGGCTGTTCCCTTGCTGTTCCTAACTTCTACCCATACTGACTCAGTAGACAAACCTTCCTCAACAACCTTCGTTTCTGTAGCTGTGATGCATTCTCTGATTAGCAATGCTACACCCCTCCTCTTTTTCCATCCTCCCTGTTCTTTTTAAACATTCTAAATCCTGGAACATCAAGCAACCATTCCTGCCGCTGTGAAACCCCCATCTCCGTTATGCCCACAACATTGTAGCCCCAAGTACTGATCCATGCTCTAAGTTCATCACTCTTATTCTGGACACTCCTTGTAGTAAAGCAGACACACTACCGATCCCTATGTTTCATCGCGTGAGAAACCTTCCTGATAGATTCAATATATCTTGTTACTGTGCTGTCTGCAACTGACCCCCTCTCAGACATGTGGCTGAGAGTCCCACCCCACTGCCAAACTAGTTTAAACCCTCCCGAATCGCACTAGCAAATCTCTCACCCAAGACATTTGTATCCCTCCAGTTCAGGTGCAACCCGTCCTTTGTGTACAGGTCCCCAGAAGGTATCCCAAAGATCTAAGTATTTGAAGCCCTCCCTCCCTCCTGCATCAGCCTCGCAGCCATGTGTTAAGTTGCATTCGCTGACTTGTTCCTCATCTCACTATCTTGTGGCACCGGTTGCAAATCTGAGATCACTACTCTACTTGTCCTCCTCTTCAGCTTGCGACCTAACTCTCTGTAGTCACTTTTCAGATCCTCGATTCCTTTCCTGGCTATATCATTGATGCCAATATGTACCATGATTTCTGGCTGTTCACCCCCTTCAGAATCTTGTAAACCCGATCGGCGACATCCCGGACTCCGGCACCAGGGAGGTAACATACCATCCGGGAGTCCCGTTCCTGACCACAAAACCTCCTGTCAATCCGTCTAACTATTGAGTCCCCTATCACTAGTGCTTTTCTATTTCCCCCCACTTCCCTTTTGAGCCTCAGTGCCAGAGACCTGACAACTATGGCTCTCCCCTGGTAGGCTGTCCCCACCAGCAGTATCCAAAACGGTATACTTATTGCTGAGGGGAACATCCACAGGGAATCCCTGCTCTAATTGCCAGTTCCCTTTCCTCCCCCGACAGTAGCCCAGCTGTCTTCATCCTGTGTCTGGGGAGTGACCAGCTCCCTGTACATCCTCTCAATTTCCCCCTCAGCTTCCCGAATGATCCGTAGTTCATCCAGCTCCAGTTCCCTAACTCGGTTTTTAAGGAGCTGGAGTTGGGTGCACTTCCTGCAGATGTAGTCGATGATCTTTGAATCAGCACCAACAGATTTTATTTTCTTCCTAAAGTTCCATTCTATGCCCAGATTTGAACTGAAACAGTCTAAATTAATTCACCTTTCTCCTGCAAGTTGAGAAACTTGCTAATGGCTTCTCCATTATTTTCTACAGCAAATCAATCTCCACTGCTCAATAGGTTTTAGGAATTTCTTTTAGGTCACGCTGTGGATCGGGTTTATCAGCCATCTTGTAAGTGGGCTCTTCACCATTTGCTGACCTTGTAAACTTGATGCAGAAGTTGATCCGGCTTTGGTATGCTGTCTTGTGTAGCTATCTGTTATTTGCTGTGCATTGTGCAAAGTTGCAAGTCATTTAAGTTCTATCAACTTTCAAATCTGGAAAATGCCTAGTCCAATTTAAACTAAGTTGGAAAGGAAAAGTACAAGTTGTTCTCCTATAATGCATGTTATATCAATACTATTTGGGTGTAATGTGATTGATGAATCAGGGAATAGTTTTTTAAAATGCTAACTCCTTATGGCTCTTAAATGATTCCATCCCCGGTTACCTTACATCCACTCTAGGTGTTTACTTCAGATCAAGCAAAAGAGGTTGGATGACAGGACAAATTTTTTTTTCTGTATGTATTGATGTTTTTGAGGATGCTTTTAGAAATTGTCGCAGTAGAAAAGATTTGAGTTTCACGATTCTCCTTATTTTGGACACTACCAAGCCATCCTCCCACCATTGGTGAGTTTTCTGAAAACAAAGTGCTAATTCTATGTCTAAACACAACCTGTATCACTCAACCCATGGATGAGGGTGCAATAGCAGCTTTTAAAGTTTAAGGTGCACGTTCAGGAAGCTGATTGCAGCTACTGAGAGGAATAATGAGGACAGTGTTCTTCAATTTTGGAAGAGTTTTAACATTAAGAATGCTATTGACGACATTGTGGAGGCCTGGGTGATGTCAGTAAAGAATGCTTGCATGCAGTTTAGCAGATGCTTTGCCCAGATTTTCTTCATAATTTTAAAGGTGTTGAACCATAAAAGGAGCCTTCAGCAATCAAAGACCATTGTGTTGGTCTTGTTACAGCACAGTGGTGAACCCTTCTGCTAATTAAACCAAACACCCAGAAAAGCTCACCTTGCCTCGTATTCTTAAAATGAGTGACAGCAACTCTCAACTTCCACTATTTAAAGGAAAAATATAAATTTATTAGATTGGATTACTTACAGTGTGGAAACAGGCCCTTCGGCCCAACAAGTCCACACCCACCCTCCAAAGAGCAACCCACCCAGACCCATTCCCCTACATTTACCCCTTCACCTAACACTACGGGCAATTTAGCATAGCCAATTCATCTAACCTGCACATTTTTGGACTGTGGGAGGAAACTGGAGTACCCGGACGAAACCCACGCAGACACTGGGAGAATGTGCAAACTCCACACAGACAGTTGCCTGAGGCAGGAATTAACTTTGTCTCTTTTACTCTGAAGTGAGCATGAAACAACAACTATTTATAACTCTAAGCCTCCTTTCTCCTGACTGCTTGTATCTGCCTCCACCCTGAACAATCTACTGTTCCAATAACCACCAGTATTAAAATTACATCAGCTTAACTTTCAAAACCAGACATTAGCGGTCATCTGTAGTGTCCTCCTTCCCTGGCTGCAGATCTCCCTGGGTCGTCTTTTGTATTTTGCTGCAAAGATGTTTGATATGAAAAAGATACCTTTTGATAGAAAATGCTTTGCTGGCAGTTACTCTGGTGATGACAGTTGTCTCTCTGGCCAACCCTCAATGTCTGCTTCTTTATACCCCAAACATTAGATTGTCTCATTAGTTTGTTGGCAGAACAGTAAAATTCAAATTGGATTGTATTTTAGTGTATTGGGGCATAATTTAAACTGGCTAAATTTGAACTGTTGTGAATACAGCTTAGGTACTTGTTTCACAGTCACATGATACATACTTTTAACTTTCCAGTACACTCAGACTGCTAGTCAGTCACATGACAGGTGCCTGAAAGCTGTCAGTGCAAAACCGCTTTCACTCTCTCAAAAATAGAGTACACACTTTCAACTTCATAATACTCTTGCAAAGCAAGTTGAATCTGAAGTGGAGACTGATCGATAACAAATTGTTGCTGTGGAGGAAATTGAAGCCTGAGATGAAAATGAAAAGGTCCAGGGTGCAGGATCCCAAGAACCTTCCACTTCTCTTTTGTCTTCTATCCTGAGGGAAGTTGAGAAGCAGTTGCAACTTTTAGAAGACAGTGATCACATCGCAAAACACAGCAGGATAGCAATTTGCGGTATTAATCTGACACCCTATGAACAGCTTGGAAGAAGAAAAATGGCAAAGCAGCAAAGACTGAGTGCCATTTTTAAACCAACCCTCAAGAACCAGTCTGAGGACAATGAACCACAGCCAAGTACTTCTGGACTAAATATTTTATTTTACAGTAACCCTGCACCTAAAACTGCACCTGAAAGTGGTGATGATGGTCACCCTCAGCCCCCTGTCTTAATACAATACTGTAACTCAGCAAACGCAAACCTCTTAAAGTGTTAAATTTACCCTATTTCATTAAAATGTATTGTTTGTTAGGCTAACCACTATTTGTTTCTATTTTTACTAATGTTTTTGGTGGTCTGCCCCAACCTTGTAGTTCCCACAGGCCCTGTTATTTCTATTGTGTGGTTTTATATAACACGAGGTTACAAGACAACACAACTACTGTTATAGCAGAACAGACTGTCTCAAAACTCTGGACCATGAACTAAAGGGTGTGATGACCCATTGATCTTCCACCTCTGGCTTCTAAATCCGTTCTGACTGGTGGATTAGAAATCTAATTGTTAAAATCTAATGTGAACAGTTTGAGCATCTTATTTGAGTTTCAAATAAATGGGAGACTATAACAGTACCCAGCACTAGTCTTCCTGTCAGCTCATTTGTATCCGTGCTGGTTATCTGACAGACCAAATGAGTAGTCTTGTGAACCAGCTCTTTTCTGGTAGTACTGCAAACATTTAAGTGCTTAACCAATTCCTTATGCATATTCTTGATTCTAACCATTGTTTCCATTTGTTCCTGTGCCATTCAGTTTGTATCAAGGCCATTTCATTTTTGATTTTTCAGATCAGGAACTGTTTCTCTTTATCTACTTATATTGAGCACCTCTCTTAGATCACCTCCTGACCTTTCTCCTCTTCTATAAGGAGAAAAGTCCCAGCTTCTCTCAGTCGATCCATGTAATTGAAGTCTCTCCCTAGAAACCATTCTTGTTAGTATTTTGTTCTTCCACATTCAAGAAGTCTGATGCCACCTAGGACAAAACAGCTGTCTTGAGTGGTAGCATATTCGCAAACATTCATATCCTCTACCACTGACAGTAGCTGCAGTGTATACTATCTACAACGTGCACTGTAGAAATTCACCAAGGCTCCTTAGATAGGACCTTAATATTACCATCTAGAAGGATGAAGATAACAGATACATAAGTACCACCATGTGCAAGTTCCTCACTCAGCCACTCACCATCCTGACTTGGAAGGATATCACTGCTCTGTTACTGGGTAGCTGGATTGAAATTCTAGAACATCTTCGCTAACAGCACTGTGGTACATACACCCCAAGGACTGCAGTGGTTCAAGAAAACACCCCTGCTCAGGGTCAATTAGGGATGGGCAAGGAATGCTGGGTGAGCCAATGAAACCCATGAATGAATAAAAAAAAATTCTTGTCTAATGCTTTCATATCCTTTTAATTTAAAAGACCCAGACTTGGACTCAGTATTCCACTTGAGGCCAAACCACTGTTTTTGAGGGTTCATCATAGTATCCTTGCTATTGTACTCTATGCCTCTAATTATAAAACCCAGGATCCTGTACGCAGCCTTAACTGTTTTCTCAATGTCTCGCAATGGTGAACAATTTACATATAGCCACTACTTTTGAAATTGCACTCATTTCTTTATAAACCCTTACATTCAGCTAGGAAGGCTAAGAATCATATTATGCTTGTCTGAATTAAGCTTCATCTGTCAAGCGGCTACTTGATGGACTAGTCTATCTATCCTTTTGAAATTTCAATATCTGTCTCATAGTTTACTCTACTTCCAAGTGTTGTCATCAGAGAAATTGAATCTGCACCAAAACCTTGCTCATTAATATATGCATACTGATCCCTTACAAACCTCTATGTATACCTTCCTCCATCCAAAAAACACTGCTCACAACAATGTTTTATTTGCTCTATCACATGACTAACTTCATTTTCTCTTTGCCACTTTTAATTCCATTGCAATTACAGGCAAGGCAATTGGGTGATACTTTATCAAAGGCCTTTTGGAAGTCCCTGACAATTACATTATTTTTATCAATCCCCTTTTACTTCATCAAAAAAGAACTTGACTGAGTTAATCACTTGATAATACAGAATTTTAGTATTGTTGAAGAAAAAGCTTTTCATCTTGCACTCATCAGGACTGGTGAAGAATAGAATATCTCAGGGAATAGCAATTTATACTACATGGGAAAAGATTTTTAAAATTAGTTTCAAGTGAACTTTGGTGCATTCTCCACAACAATATCTTGACCAATTAACTGTCACCCCAAGATTTTGTTTAAATTCAAAAAGGCAAATCAACTATGATCAAATTGTTGTCATAATGAATGCTCCAGGAACAGCACTCCCATCCTATCCCACTCAAGCATTTGTTTAATAGATACTAGGATATGTTCATTTTGTTTGCAGTTGTTGGGATCCTGTGTAGGAATGTATGTAGTTCTTAAGAAGTGTAAGTGAATCATATTGCAGCCTGACTTTTGCTCTTAATTGGCTATTTGTGTATTTCTTTCCATTCGCTGAACAATCCAACTGTGGCCAATCATCAATCATTGGACACTACATTCTGACTTTTGCAAGTACAGGTTGGTTCAGCTTGGTCAGTACTCTTGTTTATTACAGACAGCTGAAGGGATGTACTATTTGATACAATTCACCAGTCATAATGATGTATGGCCTACATACCTGAAATCTTGTTCGTACTGAAATTCATGCTCCACAATGCTCAGTTGTGTGGCAAGGCAGAATGCATTCTCAGCTTGATTAGTGGTTTTTTTTTGTTTTATTTGTTTTAGAATGTGAACATTATTGGTTAAGCCAGCATTTATTGTCTTTTGCTGTTTGTGCTGGAGAAGGTGATGGTGAGCTGCCTTGAACTGCTGCACTCCTTAAGTGGATAGATGTTATCAATCCCATTTTGCTGCTACATAGTAGCAGCATGAAATGACTAACGTCATGTGTTGTTCAGGTGGCAATGTAATTGTCCAGTAATCCAAAACCCCAGACTTATCTTTTGTCTTGAACCCCACACTTACACCTTTTTCCCAAAATCCAGAAACAGGATTCCCCTCTATCAGCGTGTTTCTGCTCCACTGAACTTATTTCTTCCTGGTTTGACTTCATCTTTCCTCGATCCCCTGTCCTGTTCAGTCTCTTGTTACTTATATCATTATTCTTTTGCTGTGTTTAATGGGATTGACAATTTCTAGGTTTCTGCCCCATGCTGCCACCTTTTTACCCTGGATATGCAATCCCATTATGCATCTGTTCCTTATTACGATGGTCTGAAGGTTGTCTGTTTCTTCATTGAAAATAGGCCTGAACAGTCCCTGTCATCCACCTCGCTCTTTCACCAGGCTGAGCTCGTTCTCACTTTAAACAACTTTTCCTTCAACTTACCCCCCTTTTTCAAGTCAAAGCTATGGGTATGTACATATATCTCAGTGATGCCTGTCTCTTTGTGAAATATGTGAAACATTTTGTGGTCTAGTCATACTTGGGTTTCTATACAGAACTATTTCTCTGAAGCATTGATGATGTCATCTGTGCTGCTTTTTGCTTTTCTGATTCACTGATGATGTCATCTGCGCTGCTTTCAGTTTTGTCCAGAATTGGAAAAATTCAGTGTTGCTTTCAATTTGCCTTCTCTTAGCTTCACCTGGACCGTCTATGACCCTTCCTTCCTTGACTTCTTTGCTTCCATTTCTGTAGATAGGCTGGCCACCAATATCCACACAAATCCATTGATTCCTACACTTGCCTCAACTACACTTCCTAAAGCCTGCTTCCTTGAAAGATTGCTTTCCATTCTGTCACATCTGTCTGGATGATGCCACCTTCCACCGGAGTGCCTCTATGTGGTCTCCTTTTCCCTCAGCTAAAGCTTCCCCTCCATCCCCCCACCTCATTAAAAAAAATCATGGTTGACATAACCCTTCATCATCTGACCCATCTCTCACCCCATCCTCTCCATCCTCCCCTCGTAGTGTTCCCCTCATCCTCACCTTTCACCCATCAGTCTCTGCATTCAAAGGATTAATTTCTATTTTTTCTGTCACCTTCAGCACGATACTCCCACCAAACACACAATCCCTTCTTCCTACTGTCTGAATTCCCCTGTTTGCTCTACAACACACTGGTCCACTTCTTGAGCACAACTAATGCTTCCTCACTCCTTCACGACACCTTCACATACAGTCACAGAAGGTAGAACACCTGCCCATTTATCATCTTCTTCCTTATTATCCAAAGTCCCAAATACAGGTGAAGCAGCATTTTACTTGTCTAATCCATTTGCTGCTCACAGTGCAGTCTCCTTTACATTTGCAAGACCGAATACAGTCTGAGTGACCTCTTTGGAATACTTCTGCTGTCTCTAGAGGTATGACCTTAACCTTCCAGTTGCTTGCCATTTCAATAAACCATCCTGCTCCCATGACACCTCATTTGCCATGTAGGCACTCTATTGCCTCTGGGATTCTATTGAATTCCACAAATTTACATCATGATTTATGTCCTCTATTTCTCTTACATTTTCTGCACCCATGGTCATCTCTAATTTGAGTCTAACTGACTTTGCTCCCAACATAGCAAACCTATTTTCTCTTTGTTGCATATTATTTCATCCTTATTTACATATCCATTACTCCTTTGCCACCATTAGCAATCCCATTGTATTTGCTATGGGCAACTTCTGTATGTTCTACTTGCTGTGCTCCCCTGTCAACAGCATGAAAAATTGCCATTTTCCAGCTCTTTTCATAGATGAAGAAGAATCAGATTGGACTCGAAATGTTAACCGTTTCTATCTCTGTAGGTGATGCCAGACCTACTGAGCTTCTTCAGCATTTTCTGTTTTCTTTTCAGGTTTCCACCATCCATAGTATTTTGCTTTTGTTATCTTCTGATAACATAGGTTTGAATCCCATTCTGGCAGATGGATTTTTAATTCAAAATTTTTTTAATACAAGAAAATGTGAATTGAGACGGCTGGCCTGATGATCACCACTTAATGACTGTTGATTGTTGTAAAATCCTAACTGGTTCACTAATATCCTTTTAGGGTGGGTATTCCGTCATCCTAACCTGCCCTGGCCTACGTTTGAATCCTAACCTTCAGTAATGTGGTCAACCCTTAAGTACCCTTTACACAAGTAGGGAAGTGCAATAAAGGCTGGCCTAGTCAGTGTGCTATATCCCATGAGCAGATAAAAAACAGAAAATGAGAACACTATCATGACATTGCTACTGATATGCATGTCTTTTTGTGAAGGTCAGGTCTCGCTCTTTTTTTGGAAAACTTGCTAAGAAATTATTGAAGAGCTGACTCTATTCTGGCATTGCTCTAATGCTACCTGAATGGTAGAAGTACTTGTGGTGCTGGGACCTTCCAGCATTTATGCCCCCAGCACCATACGTTAACTCCAGCTTAACACCATGTCACATGCTGCAAGCCAGGAATTGCCTTTCACAGTTTGCATCTCTGAAGAATTGAAAATAAGACATTTGACACCCTGCTTTGCTGATAAGGATCTTGAGGCGGTTCTAGTGGATTAGGTGGTGGAGAGAAGGGCCATCCTCCTTCCCCTGAACCACCAGACAAAACAAAAAAGTTGCCATTCTGGTCAGGGCCAGTGCCATGGTTCAGAGGAATGTGCAGTCACCTGATGAAGGAGCTGTGTTCCGAAAGCTAGTACTTCCAAATAAACTTGTTGGACTATAACCTGATGTTGTATGATTTTTAATACTGTCCACTGCAGTCCAATACCAGTACCTCCACATCTGAACAACAAGTGACAGCTTCTTAGAGGATGCACAGGCAACATAGTCTCCTGCACCCTTTACCAGCTCAGATATTATTATCCTATGGGTACTTTATTGAGACTAGACTTGGATATACATTCTCGTGAGCACAACACTAGCATGTCTGTGTAATCTGACCAAGGAAGAAACACCCCAGGTTGTCAGCACTTGAACAACTGCCAAAAACAAGGCACCTGCTAAGTCAGGGCGTTATAAAAGCAGAATGTGCCGGAGTAACTCAGCAAGTCCTGTGGACAGAGAAATGACATTAACAGGCTGGTTTGTCAGAGGCACTGTATAACAGGATTAAAGGTCAGAGCCAATGCCATTAGTATGAGCACTTGGCTGTCCCTGGACAGGTTGATAGCTGCCATGAGAGCAAAGTATAACAAAATGTTCATGGCTAGCAGAAATGTATGCAGATCATCTGTTCATCATTTTAGCTATTGGTGGTCAGCATCAATGATAAAGTGATGGGGATGAGGAAAATTGTGTTTTCTGCTTAAGGGGTCCCATCCATTCAAGGGGACAGAATGTTGCCAATAGGCACACAGTTACAGGAGGTCACATACAGACCCCAAAAAGAAATCTTCTCTACCACCACTCTGTCTATGTCCCCCAACCCTGTGAAAGTTCAGGCTAAAGAGGGTGAGCCTGCATCTAGCCAAGGTTCTCTCAGCATTACTGAACCCTCTATCCACAACTGCCGGTGGGATCATTCATCTAAACCTCTAAGGCTTCCTCTATAGGGCAGGCTTCCTGCACTCCAGTTGCAAACCACAGAACTGCACTAGATGTATGAAAGAACAAAAGAAAAGAAAACCTAATGAGCATATATAAATGGCACAGCTGACTTTTTATTGTAAATAGAATGCCACATTTGTAAATTTGTTGACACTCTAAATCAATGCCAGTTTGATTGACCGTCATTTTAGCAGTAGCTACAAGAGTAAGGCTACAGAAACCAACCTTCCAAAGTGCTACGTGATGTTAAAAGCAAGTGTAACAGAGTGATACTGTTTCCCTAATGCTGCATTCCTATCATGATGAAAATGATGTTCCTCTGACTTAATGTCCTCAAGCTTCTCTTCAGAAGACTTCTGCAATTCCTCCAGCTCTTCAGTGTGTATAACATCCTCTTTTTGTCCTAATGGAGCAGAACATCATATCATTGTTCAACATGAAATGCTGTAAAGCCTTCAAACAATTGTTCATGTCAACTTTTATTGGACAAAGGAGGGAGAAACTAAAAAAAGCAGCATTTTCATTTGGGGTATAAACAGGGTTTACTTGCCTTTCCAGCAGTCACAGATGAGCTATCAATGATGGATGACGAAATCTAACTCAGTATATTGGAAACACTTGTCAAGTAAATTCTGGCTGGCTTCCTGCTCTCTGTCATGGGAAAGGTGATGTTCCTTCTGCTTAATATTCTCATCCTTTGCCCTTATAGCTCTTCAATGTGCATCTCGTCATTTCTTTGTCTGCTCCAGTTTCCCAGAACACACCAAGCAAGGAGAGTGGAGACCTGTCCCAGCATTGGAACCTCATCTTAAGAAGGCCTCACAATGGCTCTATTGGAAGAAATGGCCTATACTTGCCCTCAGTCAACATAACAGTCATCAGCCATGACCGAAGAGGGTAGCCCTAGTGTCCCAGCAGTCAGCATTGAGAGTCATCTGGCCCATAAAAAGAAGTAGGAAGTAGCATAAGGCTATATGCAACCAAAGGCAACTTCCAGGGTACTGGACACAGACTTCTTAGATGTGGTTCCAATAATCACAGATGACTTGGACCAGATACAACAATATGGCCCTCTCAGCTCAACGTGTGTATTGTCTGTAGTTCCCTGTACCTGGAATATTCTGGCAGATGATCGAGTTCTGTGATGGTGTCACAGGGCATCTTCATTCAGTGGCAGCAGCAAAGAGCCTCACTTTGAGAATGAAAAGTTGTCTGCCTCTTATATCTTCACCACATCCAGTTTCGCATTCATTTGGAGACTGTTCATAGTTTATAGAAACTAGGAGCAGGAACAAAGATTGCTCTTCACAAGGAGCAATCTTCAAAATTGACATTTGAGAAGCATGTGCCCTGAAGTAATCTTCAGAGAAGACAAAGAACTGGGAGGCGAGCCCTACACTAAGAGCAAAGTTGCCACCTCACTCAACTTGGGGTAGCATTTGTTTCAAGCCAAACTTATAAAGTTAAAGTTGGGATTAAATGTAAATTAAGTCAAGTGAAGTTGAATGATGTGAGTTAAAGTTGAAGTGAGAAGTAAATGTTGCAGCAAATGTCAATTTTGTATTGAATATTGGTACATAAAGAGTTAAAATAAAGAAGGGTTTGTTTAAATGAAGTCTGAGTCAGTTCCCTGCCTTTTGTCTGTTACACAAGTGAAGAATACCTGGGTTGAGTACTCCTTTTTGGGCAACATTTTTTTTCTGTTGTTCACACCAAAGTGTATAGCTTAACATTTTACTACATTGTACTGCATTTATCATGTGTTTGCTCATTCACTGAACTTGTCTGAATCACTTTGAAGCCGGCATCCTCCTCACAACACAGAATTCCACCCAGTTTTGTGTTGTCAGCAAATTTGGAAATGTTGCATTTGGTTCTCTCAATCAGGTCCTTTATGTATATTGTAAATAGCTGGAGCCCAAGCACTGATTGTTGCGCTACCTCCTACTCACCACCTGCTTCTGCTCTGAAGAAGAGTCATCTAGACTTGAAGCATTAGCTTGCTTCCACCTCCGGATGTTACCTGGCTTCCAGCCTCCTGCTTGTCTACTCTCAAAAACAACATATTTATTCTCTCTCTGTTTCCTGTCTGTCCACCAATTCTCAATGCATGCCAATATATTGCCCCTATCTCACATGCTTTACTTTTGCCCATTAACTTCTTATGTGGGACCCTATCAAAAGTCTTCTGAAAAGCCAAATGCACCATCTAATATGGTTGTATCTTATCTATTCTATTAGTCACACCAAAGATCCTCAGACAGCACCTTCCAAACCTACGACCACTTCCATCTAGAAGGACACCACCACCTTCAAGTTCCCTTCCAAGCAACTCATCATCCTGACTTGGAAATATATCGCCGTTTCTTTACTGTCACTGGGTCAAAATCCTGGAATTCCCTTCTTAATGGCATTGTGGATCAAACCATAGCAGGTGGACTGCAGCGGTTCAAGAAGGCAACTCATCACCACCCTCTCAAGGGCAACATGGGACAGGCATTAAATGCTGGCTGGCCAGCAGTGCCCACATCCCACAAATAGTTTTTTAAAAATCCCCAAAAAGTAGATGTGTTAAGCTTTATTTGCCTTTCATAAAGCCATCCAGTTAATGCTTTTCAAGTGATCTGTTAACATGTTATTTATAATAGACTCCAGCAGTTCCACACCACGGATATCAGGCTAACTGGTTGGTAATCCTCTTTTTCTTTCTTTGAATAATGGAGTTACATTTGCCACCCTCCAATCTGTAGGAACTGCCTCAGTCTCTATAGACTTTGGAAGATGACTATCAAGAACATCCAATACTCTGCGCATTAAGACTCAAAGCCTTTAGATTTTTCTTTTTAGCTTTGGTAGTCATCTTAGCTTTACTTTGCACTAAGGCCTCATTTGTTTTTCTCCCTGTTTCTGTCTTTCACTTCTATTTCTTACCTTTCCGCCTTTGGTTGTATTCTTGATTGTTCCATCTCAGTCTCCGTGCTCAGGTTTATAGCCTCCCTGACAGCTCTATCAAATAGATCCCCAAGGACATTGGCCCTAGTCTGCCCAGATGCAAGCTGCCCTGCTCACACTGGTCTCATCTTGCCCAGAAGTAGTCTGGCTAAGTGTCCCAGGAATCTGAATCCCTCCCTGTTATGCTATTTCTCTGGTCATGTATTCATTATCTTGCTTCGCATGAGTACCTCCTCTATTTCTGTAGGCTTTCATTGTGTAATGACCACACAATAGCACTTGTGTCTGGATCCATTGTGGACAATTCCATTAAGCCCATGTGGAGAATATTAGAAACAAACCAGCCTCTTACTTATATTATTAGTCAGCAGTCACAGCACACACAAATGTCAGTTTGCTACAATCCTTAATCCAGTGAGACACAAATGCATTTGATAAGGAGAACCATGGCCTTCTGACACTTCAGAACTTATTCAGCTGCATACTGCACATGGTATTGATGATTGTAAGTGCAATGGGTTCATGATACCTTGTCCGCGGCCCTCCCTCCACATGACACAAGAAAGGTGGCATTGCATATAAGAGCAGGTTGGGAAATACTTAAAGTTCACTGTGAGAGAAAAGCAGCTCCACACTTTCATTTATGCTGTGATATCTTGGTAAAAGCAAAGTACAATGAATGTTAGAAAACTGAACTAAAAGCAGATAGTACTGGAGAAACTCTCTGGCTGAGAGAAAGTTAATGTTTGAGGCGAATATGACTCCATTATCTTGGAAGATTGACTAGTGCTTCTGCAATTTCTTCCCTTTTCTCTGCATCCTTGGGTGCATCCCAATTGATTTTGATTTACAACATTTAGGATCACCAGCCTTTCTAAACCTCCTCTATATCAATGTTTAGACCATCCAATATCTCAACTACCTCCTCTTTACTTTTATGAGAGGCTGTGAGTTATTGTTGCCAAAGTTTTATTGATTGGAAATATGTATGCTGTAGGGTTTTCAGGGTTTATACGTCCACCATTGCTTTTCCTGTTAATGTAAATTACTAGGACTTGTGGATAGTACAAATTTGACACTTGTGTTTGATGTAAGATTTTGCAGTATAGCACACACTACTAGCAAATTTAAGAAGGACAGACCATTGCAAGAATAATTTAATGTGGAGAAGTCTAAAGTGGTGCATTTTAAGGACAATGACATGGAGAGGCAGTATTATCTCAGTGATATTTTGTGGTGGGTGTACAAGCAGAGAAACAAGCAGAGTACAAGCATATTCAAAAATCTTTCAAGGTGACCAGAAAATTAATCATGCCATTAAGAACATATATGGAATATTTGGCATTGTAAGCACAGACATAGAAAACAGAAACAAGGAAAACATTTGGAAAGTATTAACTAGGCCTCAGCTGGAATATTGTGTGGAACATTGTGTATCATAGAGGGTTTGCAACAAAGGTTCACAAGACTGATTCCTGAGCTGACAGGGTTGTTCTATAGGACAGATTGAAAAGACTAGGACTCTATTCTGTTTTAAAGAATCAGAGATAATCTAATTTTGACCTAGAAAATCCTTAAAGGGTCAAAAGATAGAGGAAGAAACTATGGTATCTTTAGTGGGCAGCACGGTGGCTCAGTGGTTAGCACTGCTGCCTCACAGCACCAGAGTCCTATGTTCGATTCCAGCCTCAGGTGACTGTCTGTGTTGAGTTTGCACGTTCTTCCCATATGCGTGGGTTTCCTCCGGGTGCTCCAGTTTCCTCCCATAGATGTGCAGGCCAGGTGAATTGGTCATGCCAAATTGCCCATAGAGTTCAGTGCATTAGTCAGAGGGAAATGGGTCTGGGTGGGTTACTCTTCGAGGGGCGATGTGGACTGGTTGGGCCGAATGGCCTATTTCCACACTGTAGGGAATGTAATCTAATCTAATAACCAGAAACACAGTCTCAGAATAAAGGGTAGACCATTTAGGACAGAAATATGGAGGAATTTCTTTGTTTGAAGAGTGATGAACCTTTGGAAGCTCTACCTAAGCTCCCTAGTTCTAGCTTCACCCATCAGTGGAAACAATCTCCCTGCTTGTATCTGATCTATTCCCTTCATAATTTTATTTGTATCTATAAGATCCCCTCTCATTTAGGACTGAGTTGAGGAGAAACTTCTTTCCCCAGAGGGTTGTGAATCTGTGGAGTACTCTGCCCAGTTGAGGCTACTTCATTGAATGTTTTTAAGGCAAAGGTAGATACGTTTTTGAACAGTAAAGGAATTAAGAGTTATGGTGAACAGGCAGGTATTTGGAGCTGAGTACATGAAAAGATCAGCCGTGTTAATATTGAATGGTGGAACAGGCTTGAAAGGCCAGATGGCCTACTCCTGCTCCTACTTCTTACATTCTTATGCCTGCAGCACATGAATTGCAATGGTTAAAGAAGTTCATTTTATATTTTATTTCATATCTGATCACTCCAAATAACCCATTTGGAGGTCTGCAACAATTTCATTTTATATGGATATTCATGCCTTAAAAGGTAATGAAAGGTGACATAATTATGTTACCTCATAATGCAGGTACATGCATCATAAGTAATTGTGTATATATTACATGGTATATAACTTTTGGTATGCGTAACCTGCATTACGATGCAGGCATCACTTACTTGAAATACATGGAACAAATATGATCGTTTTACAGCCAATTTTAGATGGTACTGTATTGTTGAAGTATAATAATTAAATATCTTTATAATAGATTGAAATTGAAAAGCAAGAAAGGGACATTGTTTTGTTGGAGCAAGCCATCGTAAAACTCAGATCCGTAAGTGGTACTATGCAATTTTGAAGACTCAAAATTGAAACTGATTTAGTTTGATTATAGTATTAATAATAATGGTCAGTATTCCAGAGTAAATGATTAAATCTAACTAAGCTTGCCTAGGGTTTTAACAAGCTAGATTTCTACTGGTTTGACTAGGTTTCTTGAAGAACACAAGTTCTTTCTCAAGAAATCTGTACTATACCAGATACAAAGATCAGAGCCAAGCTTTGGTTTTACTGAATCTGACTTTGCAAGTTTGTTCTATCCAATTTACCTTGGAATTGGGCAAGAGTTCAGACTGACAGAAAATTCAAATGCTTTTTCCTAACAATTAACCATTTTTAAAACATTTGGCTCATATATTTTATTAATCATTGTGTTTTTACAAGTTATTTCTTCCCCTTCTCTAGGATACTGCAAAATCCAAGCAGCAACTTGAGGAAATTAAAGCAGAATTACAGGCAAAGGCTGAAGGCAGCAATGAGGCATTAATTCACTTTGAGAGGTGCCAACAAAACAAAGCTCCAAAGCTCCTTGATACAGGTTGGTTGTTATTTGGAAATACCGTTTGATTTTTTTAAAAATCACAACTTCTAGATAGCAAAATTGTTTAGGTACTGAAGTTTTAAATCGCGATGAAAGTACATTTTGAGGTTGTAGATAGCTTGGTCAATGATTACATTTTCTGATGTAGTGTGGAGGAGGTGTTTAGGCCAAGAACTTTTGTGGCCTAATGCTTGTTCTGTGCTAAGTTAGCTACTTTGCAGCCAATATGATGTTGGTGGCCCACAATGCTAGAGAAAGTAAATTTTAGCCCAAAGTTGATATTCCTAATTGAAATCCAATGACTCATGCTGTAAAGGCAATGCACATTGTCATCAAATGACAGCATAATCAGGCTTGACTTTTGAGTTTTTGTAGTCAGGTAGCTTGCCTTACATACTGTCCAAAAAAAATGGGCTGAAAATGTGTTGCTGGTAAAGCGCAGCAGGTCAGGCAGCATAAGCCCTTCATCAGGAAAAAAAATGGGCAAAGACTGCTTGGTACCTTTCATTCCATGCTAAAAGATCTGTGTTTTCAAGAGAATTGGGAACATAAACTTACAAATAACAAATTATTATGCCATACAAAATATGATTTTGATCAGGAAATAGGATCAATATGTCAGGAAAGTTTCAATTTATTCCGCTCATAAAATATTTGCGATAGTACAATACAAACTTGTTTTATTAATCTATTCTAGGGTAAATACTTGTTATGATATCCTGAAAGAAACAATGCCATCTTATTTTTGATGGATATTTAAGCTTTATTAGTCTGAGAGGCTTTTTTATCTTTTAATTTAAAGTGGAAAAGAGGAAATTAAAAGAGGAAAATTATTAAATTATTAATACACATAATAACTATATAATATCACACACTTACTGCACTTGTGAAAACTATGCAATTAGTGATCGTAAGGAAAGTATACTTCTTGGTAGTAAGTAATTCGACCTGGTTCATTACTATCAGATTGCTTACAAACTCCCTTGATATTTAGACCCATTTGCAAGATTGATAATTTGTGTGAGCAAGTAATATTTAGAAAAGTAACATAGTAAAGAATATTAATTTAGAGTTATTAATTATTAATTTAAAATTAGAGATATACTAAAGCCTACAGTAAAATGACTACTATCTCTTTTTAGTGGAGACACTTCCAAATGTGTGTTTATGAAAGTTGCCTTTTTATTTCAGTTTTTCAGTATTTGTATTTTTAGAGAGGGTAGTGCAATAATTTCATTGATTAAGTATTTATTTATTCATAGAATATAGAACATAGAACAGTGCAACAAAATACAGGCCTTCCTGCCCTCAATGTTGTGCCAACCTTTTATCCTACTCTAAGATCAAACTAAGCTACATGCCATTCATTTGCTATTATCCATATGCTGATCCATTAAATATCCCTAATATATCAGACACTACTACTAATGCTGGCAATGCATACCACGCACCTACCACTCTGTAAAGAACCTACCTTTGACATCTCCCCTAAACCTTCCTCCAATTACCTTAAAGTTATGCTCCCTTGTGATAGCCACTTCCATCCTGGGAAAAAGTCTCTAACTGCTCTATCTATGCCTCTCATCATCTTGTACACCTCTATCAAGTCACCTCCCATACTTCTTTGTTCCAATGAGAAAAGCCCTAGCTCCCTCAACCTTTCTACATAAGACATGCCCTTCAGTCCAGGCAGCATCCTGGTAAACCTCCTCTGCACCTTCTCTAAAGCTACCACATCCTTCCTATAATGAAGTGACCAGATCCGAACAAATTATTCCAATTGTGGTCTAGCCAGGGCTTTATAGAGTTGCAGCATAACCTTGTAGCTCTTAAACTCAATCCCATATGCCTTCTTAACAACCCTATCAACTTGGGTGGCAACTTTGAGGGATCTATGGACCTGGACCCCAAGAGCCCTCAGTTCCTCCACACTGCCAAGAATCCTGCCTTTAACTCTATATTCTGCATTCAAATTCGAACTTCCAACATGAATCACTTCACACTTTTCAGGGTGAACTCCATTTGCCTCTTCTCAACCCAGCTCTGCATCCTGTCAATGTCCCATTGCAACTTGCAACAGCCCTCCACACTATTCACAACTTCACCAACCTTTGTGACATCATAAAACTTATTAACCTACTCTTTCACTTGCTCATCAAAATCATTTATAAAACTCACAAAGAGCCAAGGTCCCAGGACAGATCTCTACAGAACATCACTGGTCACTGAGCTCCCAGGCTGAATATTTTCCATCTACTACCACCCTCTGTCTTCTATAGGCCAGCCAATTCTATATCCAGACAGCCAAATGTCCCTGTGTCCAATGCTTCCTTACTTTCTGAATGAGCCTACCATGGGGAACCTTATCAAATGCCTTGCTGAAATACATATACACCACATCCATTCTCTACCTTCATCAATGTGTTTTGTCACATCCTTAAAGAATTCAGTAAGGCTTGTGAGGCATGTCCTGCCCCTTACAAAGCCATGCTGACTATCTCTAATCAAGCTATGCTTTTCCAAATATTCATGAATCCTTTCTCACAGAATCCTGTCCAATAATTTGCCCACCACTGACATTAGACTCACTGGTCTGTAGAGTCATAGAACCAGAGAGATGTACAACATGGAAACAGACCCTTCAGTCCAATTCATCGATGCCAATCAGATGCCCCAAGCCAATCTAGTTCCACCTGCCAGCATCTGGCCCATTCCCCTCCAAACCCTTCCTATTCATATACCCATCCAGATGTTTTTTAAATGTTGCAATTTTACTAGCCACCACTTCCTCTGGCAGCTCATTCTATCGATGTACCACCCTCTGTGTGAAAAAGTTGCCTCTTAGATCTCTTTTATACCTTTCCCCTCTTGCCCAAAACCTATGCCCTCTAGTTCTGGACTCCCCCATCCCAGAGAAAAAAACTTTGTCTATTTATCCTATCAAAGCCCCTCATGGTTTTATAAACCTCTATAAGGTCATCCCTAGGCCTCCGACACTCCAGGGAACACAGCCCCAGCCTATTCAACCTCTCCCGATAGCACAAATCTTCCAACCCTGGCAGCATTCTTGTAAATCTTTTCTGAACCCTTTCAAGTATCACAACATCCTTACGATAGGAAGGAGACCAGAATTGCACGCAATATTCCAAAAGTGGCCTAACCAATGTTCTGTACAGCCGCAACATGACCTCCCAATTCCTGTACTCAATACTCGGACCAATAAAGGAAAGTGTACCAAAACGCCTTCTTCACTATCCTATCTACTTGCGACTCCACTTTCAGGGAGCTATGAACCTGCAATTCAAGGTATCTTTGTTCAGCAACACTCCCATTAAATGTATAAGTCCTACTCTGATTTGTTTTTTGAAAATGCAGCACCTCGTATTGATCTAAATTAATCTCCATCTGCCACTCCTCAGCCCATTGGCCTACCTGATCAAGATCCCATTGTAATGTGACGTAACCTTCTTCACTGTCCACTACACCTCCAATTTTGGTGTCATCTGCAAACTTATTAACTGTACCTCTTATGCTCACATCCAAATAATTTATGTAAATAATGAAAAGTAGTGGACCAAGCACCGATCCTTGTGGCACTCCACTGGTCACAGGCCTCCAGTCTGAAAAAAACAGCCCTCCACCACGATCCTCTGTCTTCTACCTTTGAGCCAGTTCTGTATCCAAATGGCTAGTTCTCCCTGTATTCCATGAGATCTAACCTTGCTCATCATTCTCCCATGGGGAACCTTGTCTAATGCCTTACTGCAGTCCATAGAGATCACGTCCACTACTCTGCCCTCATCAATCCTCTTTGTTACTTCATCAAACAACTCAATCAAGTTTGTGAGACATGATTTCACATGCGCAAAGCCATGTTGACTATCCCTAATCAGTCCTTGTCTTTCCATATACATGTACATCCTGTCCCTCAGGATTCCCTCCAACAACTTGCCCACCACCAACGTCAGGCTCACCGGTCTATAGTGTCCTGGCTTGTCCTTACCACCCTTCTTAAACAGTGGCACCATGTTTGCCAACCTCCGATTTTCCGGCACCTCACCTGTGACTATCGATGATACAAATATCTCAGTAAGGGGCCCAACAATCACTTCCCTAGCTTCACACAGAGGTCTAGGGTACACCTGATCAGGTCCTGGGGATTTACCCACTTTTATGTGTTTCAGGACATTCAGCACTTCCTCCTCTGTAATATAGACATTTTTCAAGCTGTCACCATCTATTTCCCTTCATTATATGTCTTCCATGTCCTTTTCCACAGTAGACACTGATGCACAATACTTGTTTAATATCCCCCCAATTCCCAGGGTTATCCCTATTCCTTTTCTTAAACAAGGGAATGACATTTGCTACCCTCCAATCATCTGGCACTACTACAGTGGACAGTAGGACACAAAGATCATTGCCAAAGCCACAATCTCTTCTCTTACTTCCCTAATAACCTTGGGTATATCCTGTCTGGCCCAGGGGACTTATCTATCCTCATATTTTTCAAAATTTCCAGCACATCCTCCTTCTTAACATCAATCTGTTTGAGCATATCAACCTGTTTCTCAGTGTCCTCAAAAATGACAAGGCCCCTCTCACTAGTGAATACTGAGGCTAAGTATTCAGTAAGGACCTCACTTACCTCCAATGACTTCAGGCATAAGTTCCCTCCACTATCCCTGATAGCCCTACCCTCACTCTGGCTATTGTCTTGTTTCTCACATAAGTATAGAGCGCCTGGGGATTTTCCTTAATCCTACCTGCCAAGGCTTTTTCATGCCCCCTTCTAGCTCTCCTAAGTCTATTCTTCAGTTCCTTCCTGGCTACCATGTAACCCTCTAGAACCCTGTGTGATCCTCGCTTCCTCGACCTTAAGTAAGCTTCCTTTGTCCTCTTGACTAGATGCTCAACATCTCTTGTCATCCAAGGTTCCTTCACTCTACCATCCCCTCCTTGCCTCAATGGGACAAACCTATTCAGCACTTGCAGCAAGTGTTCCCTAAACAACCTTCACATTTCTGTGCAACAGAATATCTGTTTCCAATTTATGCTGCACAGTTCCTGCCTCAGAGCGTTGTAATTCCCCCTTCCCCAATTAAATACTTTCCCAAACTGTCTGCTCCTATCCCTCTGCATGAGTCAGAGAGTTGTGATCACTATCACCGAAAAGTTCTCCCACTGAGATTCTGACACCTGACCTGATTTGTTGCCA
Organism: Hemiscyllium ocellatum; assembly: GCF_020745735.1. Taxonomy (NCBI): domain Eukaryota; kingdom Metazoa; phylum Chordata; class Chondrichthyes; order Orectolobiformes; family Hemiscylliidae; genus Hemiscyllium; species Hemiscyllium ocellatum. The sequence goes on from NC_083406.1 coordinate 102,959,448, forward strand.
AGCACCAAAACCCATATGGCCTCCCCTCTTGTCGGCCTTTCTATATAATCAGTCAGGAATCCTTCCTGGGCACACCTGACATAATCTGCTCCATCTAAACTATTTTCAATAAGGAGGCTCCAATCAATATTAGGGAAGTTAAAGTCACCGAGGACAACAACCCTGTATCTTCTGTACCTTTTCAAAATCTGCCTCTCACACTGCTCCTCTGTGTCTGTGTTGCTTTTGGGGGGTCTGTAGAAAACTTCCAATGGAGAGACTGCTCCTTTCCTGTTTCTGACTTCTACCCATACTGATCCAGTAGACAAACCTTCCTCGGCGACTTCCCTTTCTGCAGCTGTGCTACTATCCCTGATTAGCAATGTCACTCCCCCACCTTTTTTACCACCCTCCCTATTCCTTTAGAAAAATCTAAATCCCGGAACATCCAACGATTATTCCTGCCCCTGTGATATCCAAGTCTCCGTAATGGCTCCAAGTACTGATCCATGCTCTAAGCTCATCATCCTTATTTCTGACATTTCTTGTGTTAAAATAGACACACTTTAATCCATCACATTGACTGCAACTTTTCTGTATCATCTGTCTATCCTTCCTCACAAACTCTCTGCACGCTCTATCTGCCTGTTCCATAGCTCTTGTTCCCATTCCCCTGCCAAACTAGTTTAAACTTTCCCAAAGAACTCTAGCAGCGTCTGGCCCAGGATATCGTGCCCCTCTAGTTCAACCCGTCCTCCTTGTACAGGTCCCGCCTTCCCCAGAAGGTATCCCAGTGATCCACATATTTGAAGCTCTCCCTCCTAAACCAGCTCTGCAGCCATGTGATCAGCTGCACTAGCTCACTGTTCCTGGCCTCACTAGCCCGTGGCACTGGTAGCATTCATGAGATTACTGCTATGCTTGTCCTGACTTTTAGTTTCCAACCTAACTCCCTATATTCACTTTTCAGGTCCTTATACTTTTTCCAAGCTATGTCATTGGTACCTAAGTGTACCACAATTTCTGGCTGCTCACCCTGTCCCTTAAGAATCCTGTACACTTGATTCGAGACATCCCTCACCCTGGCACCTAGGAGGCAATATACTATCTGGGATCTCATTTGCAATCACAGAATTTCCTGTCTGTTCCTCTAACCATTGAATCTCCTGTTACTATCACTCTCTAATCTCCCCCCATCTCTTCTGAGCCACAGAGCAAGGCTTAGAGCCAAAGACCTGGCCGCTGTGGCTTTGTCCTGTAGGTCATCCCCCAGCAGTATCCAAAGCGGCATACTTATTATTGAGGGAAATGGCCACAAGGAGTACCTGCACTATCTGCCTATTCCCTTTCCCTCTCCTGATGGTCACCCAGCTACCTTAATCATGTAACTTAGGTCTGACTACCTCTCTGTAACTCCTCTCAATAACCACCTCTGTCTCCCGAATGATCCACAGTTTATCCAGCTCCAGCTCCAGTTCCAGTTCCAATTCCTTAACGTCGTCTGTGAGGAACTGGAGTTGGGTGCACTTCTTGCAGGTGAAGTCAGCAGGGACTCTATTAGTGGCCCTTACCTCCTACATCCTGCAAGAGGAACTTGGAACTGCCCTAGCTTCCATCCCCTTTGCTCTAAATTGCCAAAAGCGATTAAGAAAAGACTTACCTTACCAACTCTCTTTTTGGTTAGAGGAGAAGGATGGGTGTACTGTTTCAGGTTCGTCCACTGACCAAATATATCAGTTGACTTACCCAGCATTCCCTGTGTCTGCTTTGCCTCAGTTCAGCCTTCGCTCCACTGATCTACGAGGTAAGTATTTTATATTCAAATTTACCTTCCCAGCCGTTCCCTTGCTCATGCCGTCACGACTCCCACTGCTGAAATTCATTGGCCCAAATCTTGAATCCAGAGCAGAAAAATCTGAATTTAAAAACCTGTCTTGTGCATTGGAACTCTGCAGATTTATTGACATGTACATGTGCGCTGAAATGCCCAGGATGTTTAAATTTCCAATGGCCTGATTTGCACTTTCCTGGACCCTTCAAACAACTCCAACTGATTACTTTAGATTACTTACTTACAGTGTGGAAACAGGCTCTTCGGCCCAACAAGTCCACACTGACCCGCTGAGGTGCAACCCACCCAGACCCATTCCCGTACATTTACCCCTGCACCTAACACTACGGGCAATTTAGCATGGCCAATTCACCTAACCTGCACATTTTTGGACTGTGGGAGGAAACCCACGCAGACACGGGGAGAATGTGCAAACTCCACACAGTCAGTCGCCTGAAGCAGGAATTGAACCTGGTTCCCTGGTGCTGTGAGGCAGCAGTGCTAACCACTGTGCCACCGTGTTGACCACCACTGAGCTCAATGCCAGAGACATGGATGAGATACATAGGACACAGCTGGATACATAGCCAGGAAATGTTATAGCTGGTTAATACTTGCTCTATCTCAGGGATTAACCAGCATAACTTGAACTGAGAACTACAATGGCCTGCTGACCCTTCGTTCCCCAATCCTCCAGGTTGGATTACCCTCCTAACCTGTTCCAACTACCACCACTCACATGCAATGTGCTCACTGCAGCATTGCTGCTGATGTGAAGGTCTGTCCTGTTGTTTTTGTGGTTATGGTTCCAGATATTATGTGAAAACAATTAATCCCACATGACACAACAGATAAAACTGTTATTTTCAAATGGAAAAATTGAGAAGGGGTCTGTTATCAATTTGATCTCTGGGATTGAGATTTGAGCCCCAATTTGAGAAAGAGTGAAGGTCTGTTCATGATAGCCTCAAAGTCTATGTGAAATAATCTTGGCTAATCACTGCCCATTTCCTTAGGCATAAGGCTGCTGAAAGATGTACCAGCATAATAGCAACATTGAGACAAAAACAAAGTAATGACTTAAGTGGAAGTTAGCTTATTGTGTCTGGTAGAGTGTTTTGCTGCTCACCTATGCATGTGCAATGCCAAAATTGGTTGTTGAAAGCCAAAATTAATAAAAGTTACTAATACTTTATTTAGAAGATTGCAATAAAAAGAGTTAATTTGACAAGCTTTTACCACTTTTTCATTCAACTTTTCTGTTTGTTTCATTTTAGATTTTGAATTGGTTCCAGAATCAGAAAACAAAGGAACTCATCTGCACTCATATGAGCAAAATAAATCTCCTTTTCTTTTAGATACATTTGTGAAGAATATAGCACAAGAAAGAGATTTCTATAAATCTGAGGTAGAATACTTATTAAAGATGTTAAGAAACAAACCTTCAGGCCAATGCAATTCATCCAGAGGACGTAGTCCACTGCGCTCATCTCCTGTGAAGGTACTTTGCTTGAAACCTAGATTACTTAGAGTCTTAAGAGATGTACAGCACAGAAACAGACCCTTTGGTCCATGCTGACCAGATATCCCAATCCAATCTAGTCCCATTTGCTAGCACTTGGCTGATATCCCTCTAAACCCTTCCTATTCATATACCCATCCAGATGCCTTTTAAATATTGCAATTGTACCAGCCTCCACCATTTCCTCAGGCAGCTCATTTCTTACATGCACCACCCTCTGTGTGAAAAAAATTGCCCCTTAGGTCCCTTTTATGTCTTTCCCTTCTCACCCTAAATCTATGGCCTCTAGTTCTTGCCTATTTATCCTATCCATGTCCCTCATGACTTTATTAATCTCTTTAAGATCACCCCTCAGTCTCCAAGCTTCAGAGAAAACAGCCCCAGCCTATTCAACCTCTCCCAATAGCTCAAATCCTCCAACCCTGGCAACATCCTTGTAAATCTTTTCTGAACCCTTTCAAGTTTCACAACATCCTCAATTCTCTGACCAATAAAGGAAAGCATACCAAAAGCCTTCTTCACTCTCCAATATTCCTGTGACTCTACTTTCAAGGAGCTATGAACATGCACTCCAAGGTCTTTTTGTTCAGCAACACTCCCTAGGACCTTCCCATTTAGTGTATACGTCCTGCTCTCATTTGCTTTTCCAAAATGCAATACCTTGCATTTATCTAAATTAAACTCTATTTGCCACTCCTCAGCCCATTGGCCCATCTGATCAAGGTCCCATTGCAATCTGACATAACGTTCTTCACTGTCCACTACACCTCCAATTTTGGTGTCATTTGCAAACTTACTACTGTATCTCTTCTGTGGGTATATGTGTTTCAGCCAAAATTGAGAGTTCAAACAATAGTGTTGAAAGTTACAGTCATTTCCTTGTTGCTATCAGTTCTGTGCTAGTTACTGATTCATGAAGAGGTGAAATTTCAAAGGGTAGAACACCCCAGGATAAAACTGAATAGTTTCATAGATGTCTGCAGCATTGAAAAATACACCTTCAGCTCAGCAATTCTGCACTAGGTAAAAAATCAACCCTTGGCCCAGAGTTTATATGCCTTGGGTCCATGGAGTTTCTATCTCGACCACGCTTACATAAAGTGATTTCCATATTCCCATCACACTCTGGGTGAAAAAACTTTTCCTCACATCTCTTGAAACCTCCTGCCCCTTGCCTTAAATCCATGCTCTCAGTCATGGATCTTTTTCTTCCTGTCTGTGCCTCTCTTAACTTTACGCATCTCCATCATGTTCCTCTCAGTCTCCTTTGCTCCAATGAAAACAACAGTCTGTCCAACCTCCCTTCATAGTTAAAACTTTCCAGCCCAGACAACATCCTTTTAAATCTCACTGCATCCTCTCTTTCTTTAATGTGGCTTTCAGAACTGCACACAATACTTTAGCTTTAGCCTAACAAGCTTTTTATATAGTTCCAACATAACCTCCCTGCTCTTAAACTCTGTTTCAGCTAATAAAAGCAAGTATACTATATGCCTTCTTAATTACTTTATTTACCTGTCCTGCGACTGTAAGGGACCGATGAACTTGCACACTCAGATCTTTCTGATCCTTAGTACTTCCCAGGGTCCATTCGTCATATATTACTTTGCCTTGTTTGTCCTCCCCTTGTGCATCTCCTCTCACCTATCTGGATTGAATCCCATTTGCCAATGAACAGCCGATCAGCCAGTCTTTATCCTTCTGTAACCTAAAGCTCTCCTCTTCACTATTTACTATTCCCACCAATTTTCATATCATCTGCAAACTTACTGATCAACTCTCCATACTCAAGTGTCAAGTCTTTTCTTAAATCTGAAAGCTAACAGGTAATTGTGATGATGGGAGAATTCAGTTACTGTGCAACATGTTTGCATGAACAATTTGGGATTTAGAAATTTGTAGTGTGAAAGTTGGTAATATGTATGATTTTTGTTTATAATATTTGTTGATCTCTGTCATGCAGGTTGGAGAATGTAGTCTCTCACCTACCTCTGCTATCATAGCATTCTCTTTCATTCTTGCTTTCCTTTATCCCGTACATCCATTCAATGTGTTCTCTCTTACATCTCACCTCTTAAATCTTGATGACAAAAAATTTGACAACAAATGAGTGACTTTTACACAATTTGCACATCAAAGTGACTTTAACGTAAGCAGACATTCCAAGGCATTTGATGCAAGTGCAATCAGACAATAAAAGGGGAGAGGGGAACTGAAAGTTTTGTCAAAGCAGTTGTAATGAAAATCTTACAGAAGGTGTTTGTGCTGAAGAGATATAAGGATGAATTTCAGTATTTAAAGCCCAAATGATTGAAAGCATGGCTGTTGATTGTAGGATATGGGGATTAGGGGATATACATGTGTCCAAAACTGGAAAGTCCAGAGATCTTAGATATTATTAGAACTGGAAGAAGTTATAGAAATAGGAATAGATGAGGGAGTGGAGGGATTTCAGTATGATGGTGAGAAGTTCAAAATTGAGGTGTTGGTAGTCAACAAGTGCAGAAGAAAAGGGGAAAAGTAAGAGAGGCATACTCTTCTAGCTCTGCTACCAGGACTGGTATATCGCTGATAAAATTCCATGCCACTTATGTATTGTCCGTCATAATGATAGCTTTTTGACAGTAATTTTGAAAGTTAAGTTTACCTCTCAGAACTTTATTTCCTATGGTATTATATTCATAGGTCATGATTCAGTTCATATATACTTGCTGATGAAAGTAGTTCTCATGTTTGGAACAAGGCAAAACAGCTGAAGGCATTCCACTCAACAGCATGCTTGACGTGCTTGACCTTCAATTGTCTAGGCTATAGATTCTGAAATTTCATCCATTTCTACCTGATGAAATGTCCTGATGTGTGCATAATGAAAAGCTTCAACAAAACATGTCTCTTTTCACCACATGCAAGTTATTTCACAGAATTTTTAATATACAGAAGGGGGCAGTTTGGCCCACTTGAAGGAATCTTATTATATCTTGGCTGTGTGAGTCATATCAAGTTTAGAGGACAGTTCTCACCACAAGGCAAAGTGGGATTTCACTCTCTGTGTTGCTAAATTTAATTGTCATTTGAGCACCTGTAAGACTTGCATACTATTTCCGCCCCATGGTACCACATTTTGTACCCAGGGCAACTCACTACTCATTGAGATCTTGGATGTGACTTCTGCACCTGGACAAATACTGTCAGTTTGGAGCTGCCCTGCATGGTTCCTGAAATTTGCCAGGAATGGTTCTGGAGATCCTGCTGGACACGGTGGTGAACTAGTGGTATTTCCTGTTCCCTCAGGACCAGTATTGGAGGCAAAAACACTAGACCATGACAGCCTAGTGTGAGGTTGCCACCCATTTAGAAACAGTTGTCTGGAGGAAATGAATGGAGGAATGCCCAGCACTGTAGGAAATGTGTCAATGTCCTTCTCCACTCTACCAACCAGTTTTCTCTGATATCTCACACTCAATCTTTGCTACTGCACCCATTTTCCACCAATGCTCACTCTCTATAACTCTCAATAATGAATGCAACATCATCCCATTCTTCCTCGCCCTCTTCAAATACAACATCACTTATTCCGCACACCCTTTGCACTACCTACACACTCACTTGGAAAATGTCCCCACCTGTGTCAACCATATGTAATTGTTGTGCTACCTACTTTTATTTTCTGTAATACCTGCTAGTCTCCCATTCAGGAGCAAAATAGTCCACAATAGGACACAAAGTATCAAAATAGATGCTGTGCTGCCACTGCTTGAGTAGAGGATTATGAATCTGACTGCCCCAAGCTGAACCAGGACTTGTTTCAGAGGCTGCACTTGATTAACCATGCCAGGAACCCCTGAGTGAATGCCATCCCTTCCACTGGACTGAGGACTGCTGAAAAATGTAGGAAGCTCCCTCGTTTTATGTCTGTGCTATATGACATGGCAAAACATAGTAATATGAATCAGGGTGAGTGAGTGCTATGACAGTGAGTGAAGCAATCCAGTCCAGGAGCTGGATGCGTGTCTCTGAGGGCCAAGTGCTCCAGTTGCAGCTTTACAATGTAAGTTGTTGGTGCAGCCTATTGTGAAGTGCAGAAACATCCCATTAGTAATTGGAGATGTACCATGAGGGTTCATGGAGGCTGGCACACTGTCAGATGCCCATGTCCATGGATGTGAAGTGCATGTGATTAGTGTACATGAGTATGTCAAAGATGTTGGTGCCCAGTATTCAACATGGAGGTCTTTTGGACCAAGTGGCGTGTTGAATCTATCAATAACCTGTTCTGGTTTTCATGTTGAGTTTCCAACAGATAGTTTGTATAGAGAGCTTCATAATTTCTCAACCCATGGCACTTTGAACTGTTAACAAGTCATTTAACAAACAATAAAAAAAGTCTGTTGGAAACTCACTGCACCATTTGAACAAAGCATGGAAGTTGTGATGAGATGTTTTCGACATCGAGTCAACCATCTCGCCCAATTCTACCACTCATCTCACTATTGCCCACCTTGTTTACAGCCTTGTAAGGTGTCACGCATGGTGTCTTTAGCAGCTCTCTGAGCATTTTGATTGATGCTACACTCCTGCCTTATATCTGTAACTCCTTTCTATTTAAATAATTATCCAATGCCCGCTTGAATGCCTCAACTGAACCTGCCACCACCATGTTTCCAGACATCACAAACCCAGACCATTCACTGTTTGATAGCAATTTTTCCTACCTCATATTTGCTTTTTTTTGCCTAACTGTGTGCCTCTGGTTCATGATGCTTGAAAGAACTGAAATGGTTTCTCCACTCTTCTCTGTCCAAACAGAGAAACATGGAAAATAGGAGCAAGAGTAGACCATTTGACCCATCAAACCAGAACTAACATAAGCATGGCTGATCCTCTATCTCAATGCCATATTGATGCTCTCTTCCGGATGTAGGTTTGCTCACTGAGCTAAAAGGTTCATTTTCATAAGTTTCATCACCATACTGGGTAACATCTTCAGTGAACCTCCGGATGAAGCATTGCTGATGATTTTCTGTTTGGGTTTGTTTGGATTTGTGATGTCATTTCCTGTGGCGTTGCCATGTCCTATGGTGATGTCATTTCCTGTTCCTTTTCTCGGGGGTGGTAAATCAGTCCAAGTCAATGTGTTTGTTGAGAGAGTTCCGGTTGGAATGCAGTGCTTCTAGGAATTCTTTGCTTGTTTCCGTTTGGCTTGTTCTAGGATGAATGTGTTGTCCCAGTCGAAGTGGTGTCCTTCCTCATCATGTGAGGATACTAGTGAGAGCGGGTCATATCGTTTTGTGGCTAGTTCATGTACATGTATCCTGGTGGCTAGTTTTCTACCTGTTTGTCCAATGTAGTGTTTGTTACAGTTCTCGCACGGTATTTTGTAAATGACATTAGTTTTGCTTGTTGCTGTTTTAGTGTGTTGGTGGGTTTGTGGGCTACCAAATGGTCTGAGTAGTCTGGCAGTCATTTCTGAAGATGTCTTTGATGTAGGGGAGAGTGGCTAGAGTTTCTGGACACATTTTGTCCGCTTCTTTGGGTTTGTTGCTGAGAAATCGGCAGATTGTGTCATTGGGACCCATTCTTTTTGAATACACTGTATAGGTGATTTTCCTCTGCTCTGCATAGTTCCTCTGTGCTGCAGTGCGTGGTGGCTTGTTGGAATAACGTTCTCTTACAGATGAGGAAGGACACCGCTGGGACAATGCATTCATCCTAGGACAAGCTATATAGAGACACGCACGAGAACTCCTGGAAGCATGGCATCCCAACCGGAATAATGCTCGTTGGAATAATGTTCATTTGTGGAAGCTGCATCAGAATGTTATTCCAACGAGCCCCACACACGCAGAGCAAAGGAAAATCACCTATACAGTGTATTAAAAAAGAATGGGTACTCAATGAACAGTCGACTGATTTCTCAGCAACAATCCCAAACAAGCAGACAAAATGCATCCAGAAACCCGAGCCACTCTACCCAACATCAAAGACATCTCAGAAATGACTACCAGACTACTCAGACCCCTTGGCATCATGGTAGGCCACAAACCCATCAACACACTAAAACAGCAGCTCATGAATTTGAAAGACCCTATACAGATAACAAGCAAAACTAATGTCATTTACAAAATACCGTGCAAGAACTGTGACAAACATTACATTGGACAAACAGGTAGAAAACTAGCCACCAGGATACATGTACATCAACTAGTCACAAAACGACATGACCTTCTCTCACTAGTATCCTCACATCCAGATGAAGGACACCACTTCGACTGGGAGAACACATCCAACCTAGGACAAGCCAAACAGAGACACGCACGAGAATTCCTAGAAGCACGGCATTCCAACCAGAACTCTCTCAACAAACACATTGATTTGCACCCGATTTACCACCCCCTGAGAAAAGGATCAGGAAATGACATCACCAACCCAAAGAAACACAAACATATAAATAGAAAGCAGGAATCATTGGCAATGCTTCGACTGGAGGCTCACTGAAGATGTTACCTAGTATGGTGACAAAGTGTCTGAAAAAGAACCTTCCAGCTCAGCAAGTAAACCTACATCCAGAACCACAACCGGAGTTACAAATCTTCTCAAAACTCGCTCATGCCCTCTTCCCACAGACCTTGACAGTCTTTGCACATTTGAAGATGGTGCAAAAATAGGTGAGAAGGCAAATTCTGAGAGCGACACAAAGAGTCTGCAGAGGGATATAGGGTAAGATAATAGAGAGTGAAAAAAACTGGCAGATGAAATATAATGTTGTAGAATGTACACTTTGGCAAGAAGATAGAGGAGCTGAGTATTTTTTAAATGGGGAAAGACTGTAGAAAGCTACAGATCAGAGGAATTCAGCAATCCTCAGACATAAATCATAAAGAGCTAGCATACAGGTTCAGAAGGTAATAGGAAAAACATGTGGAATGTTGGCCTTTATTTCAAAAGGAATGATGTATAAAAATGGAGGTAATGGAGGCAGTCCAGAGACTAATCATAGGCTGATCCTAGGATTGGAGAGACTGTACTATGAGGAAAGGGTGAGTATGTTGGCTAGTACTCATTGATGTTTAGAAAAATGAAAGATGATCTTAATGAAACAAGATTCAACATTCTCAGGGCACTTAACAGAATAGATGCAGAGTTTTGGTAGAGGTTAGGACAATAGGGCATAACCTCAGAATAAGGGGTGCCCCTTTTAAGACAAAGATTGTGATGAATTTCTTCTATCAGATGGTAGTGAATTTGTGGAATTTTTTTTACCGCAAAGGACTGTAGAGGGAGGGGCATTAAGCATATTCAAACCTGAGATAGAGGTGATTTTGAATCAGTAAGGAAATCAAGGTTTATGGGGATAAGGCAGCAAAGTGAAGTTGAGGATTATTATAATTAGATTCCCTACAGACTCTTCAGCCCATCCAGTCTACACTGACCCTCCGAAGAATAATTCATCCAGATCCATTTCCCCTCTGACTAATGCACCTAACACTATCAGCAATTTAGCATAGCCAGTTCATCTGGCCTGCACATCTCTGGTCTGTGGGAGGAAACCAGAGCACCCAGAAGAATCCCACGCAGCCACAAGGAGAATGTGCTCGAGGCTGGAATCGAGCCTGGGACTCTAGCGCTGTGAGGCAGCAGTGCTAACCACTGAGCCACTATGTCACCCTGATGATCTCCTTTGTGATCTCATTGAAGCGTGCAGCAAACTGAATGGCCTACTTCTGCTTGTGTGTTTTATGGTTGTATAGCCTGTAGAAATCTATTTCTTAAGTATATCAGTGACTTGACCTCCACAGCCTTTTATGATAGAGAATTCCACACATTCTTTGTTGTCTGAACAGAAGTTTCTTATCATCTCAGTGTGAAATGGCCTATCGTGTAGCCTGAGATTGAGACTAGTGTTCTGAACTCGCTGGCCAAGGCAAACATCATCCCTGCATTCAGTCTGTCCATCCCTGTTAGAATTGCTTGTGTTTCAATGAAGTCCACTCAAATACTACTAATCTCAGCACAGGCTAACCTTTCTGACTGAACACACATTTTTCCATGTGACTATACATTCCACCCAAATTCTTATGATAAAACAAAGATGTCAAAAATATTTGATTGTTTGCAAAGTGCTTTCAGCTGTCGAGGTTGCGAAAGACTCTTTAAATTTCTTTACTGAAATTGATCTAGGAATTCTGTAAACCCGACTGTCAAAATTACCAAACAAGTAGAGCATTAATCAACAATGCCAATAGAATTTTGAACTAGAGGAAGTCATGATCAAAATATCTACCATGTGAGGCTCAGGAGTTCATGTGTCATGATCCAAGTGTTCCTTGATCCTAGAAAGGCATCTATTGTTCTCAGCTGTGTGCATAGTTAACTAAGTTTGACATGAAGCTAGGTAAGAAAGTAAGTTGCCAAGAGGAGGTAGAAAATTGACAAAAAGGTAAAGGGAGATAAGTAAGTTAGACGAGTGGGCAGAAAAATGACAGTATAATGTGAGAAATTGTCAACTTGTTCACTTCTGCAGGAAGAACAGAAATGCAGTACACTATTTAAATATAAAGAAATTGCAGAGCGTAATAGTACAGATGGATCTGGGTGTGTTGGTACATGAACACAATATGTTAAGGTGCAGGTACAGAAATGATGAAGAAGGCAAATGGAATGTTGCAGTTTACAGCAAGGAGAATGAAATATAAAAGTATTAAAGTTTTATAGCAGTTGTATAAGATCTTGTTGAGACCACATCTGCAGAACTGGGCACAGTTTTGACCTCCTAATTTTAAAAACTATGTAATTGTGTCAGAAGCAGTTGTAGAGGGAGGCAGTGGCATTGTGCTCATGTTACATCACAAGTGATGTAGAGTTCCAGGCACATGCTGTGGGAGCACATATTCAAATTCCAGCTCAATAAATTTAAACTTTAAATTCAATTAATTATTCTGGAATTGAAATCTAGCTTCAGTAATAGTGATTAAGACACCATCATTGATTGAAACCAAGTTAAAAACCAGTCCGGTTCACTAGTGTCCTTTGGGGAATGATCTGACCTACTTGTGACTCCATATCTGTCATAAGTACTTGCCTTCAGTAAAGGTTTATCTATTCAGTTTGAAGGATTAGGGATGGGTGACAATAGTTTCACATCTCATGAAATAATTTTTTTTAACAAGTACGTAAAGCCTCACTGATGAGGCTTGTCTTATGAAGAAGTACATCATTTTTATAAATTTGTTCAAGGAATGTGAGAGTTGCTGTCTAGGCTACTATTTATTGCCCATCCCTAAATGCCCTTGAGAGGTTGATGGTGAGCTGTTCTCCAATTTCATACTACATCCATGATGATGTAGTTGATGTAACATGTTTTTTCTTATAAAACTTATGTATTATTGTAAGAAATGGGAGGGACTGGCAGTAAATATGTACACGTGAGATGTAAATAAATGGGGACAATTCAATAAATAACAATAGTGACAAAGAAACCTAGGAACAGGCCACTTAATTAGTTCCACTCCTCTGTATGATCATGGCTGATCCACAGCCTAAGTTTATACAGTCACCTTTGTCCCATTTCCCATCATATTTGCTTAACAAACGTCCAGCAGTCTCAGTTCAGCACCAATTGATTAAGAACTAATTGCCATTTATGGAAAAGGGTTCTGACAGATTTTCTTGAAAAAGTATATTCTAAATTCATTAATGCAATTTTAGTCTCTTAATCTAAAGCTAGATAAGATGGTTAAGAAGGGATATGGGACGTTTGCCTTTATTAGTTAAGGTATTGATAACAAGTGTAAGGAGATTGTGATGGACTTGTGCATAACATTAGTTAGGCTACAGCTGAAGTACTGTGCGCAGTTCTGTACTGCAGGAATATATGGTACACTATAGGAATGATGTGATTGCACTCTAGAGAGGATGCAGATTAGATTTACCAAGATGCTGCCTGGGCTGGAGCAATTCAACTACGAAGAGAGACGAGATAGATTGGAGTTGTTTCTTTTGCCTGCAGAAAGCTGAGGAGGGATCTATCGAGAAGTACAAAGTTTTGATGGGAATCTATAGGGTAGATAGGATGAAACCATTCCATTTAGCAAAAGGGTTGATATGCAGAGGGCACAGTTTTAAGGTAAAGTGCAAAAGGTTTAGGGGGGATTTGAGGAAAATATTTTTCACACAGAGGCTTGTGAATATCTGGAAATCGTTGTCTAAAAGGTGGTAGAGGTGGACAGCCTCTAGATATTTAAGAACTCTTTAGATGAGCATTTGAAATGCTACAGCATATAAGGAGGCATGGTGGCTCAGTGGTTAATACTGCTACCTCACACAGTACCAGGGACCTAGGTTTGATTCCAGCATTGGGTGATTGTCTTTGTTTGCACGATCTCCCTATGTCTGTGTGGTTACCCTCCAGTTTCCTCCCACAGTCCAAAGATGTGTAGGTTAGGTATATTAGTCAGGGGAAATGTAAAGGAACAGGTCTGGGTGGGATACTCTTTGGAGGGTTGGTGTGGATTTGTTTAGCCAAATGACCTGTTTCCACACTGTGGGCCAATGGGGCTATAATAAATAGATGTTTGATGATTAGTGTGGGCGCAATAAGTAAAATGGCCTCTCTCTGTGCTGGAAAATAATTTTTCTCTACACCATTGATTTATGTTCTTTATTCCTGACTTAACAAACTAGCAGAAATGCTTTCTGTTATCTGCATCACTCTCAACAGCCTATGAAGGCATTTTAGAAGATGTAACTATTGTGTGTAGATATCCATTGTTCGGATTGATTTCTGAAATAAAAAATGCTATTCAGGCAATAACTTGTCACTTTTCTGGCTTATTGAAGATCGGTTTACTCTTATGATTTTTTTCTCAAAATCAGGGAGGAAGCTATGAGTCTGAACTCATATGCATTATCAAAGAGCGTGATGATCTCCAAGCCATGTTAAATAAATATGAAAGACACATGGCAGAAATTCAGGCAAATGTCAAAGTTTTAACTGCCGAGAGAGATCAAAGCAAACTCCTATATGAACAGGTAAGTAATGATGTTGTCATATTCTAGGGTTTGACAAGGATGCCTGAGACCTAATGAAACTGGGGAACAGATGATGGTTATATATTAATTAGGGTTAATTGTGTGAAAGTTGGTGTGTGTACTTACTTCCTGATTTAATCAGTGTAGGTCCACTTGTGGTGCAGTGGTAGTGTCCCTACCCCTAGGCTTGGAGGCCCTGATTTAAGTCCCACATATTCCAAAGATGTGTAACAACATTTCTGCATAGCTTGGTTCGGAAAAGTAGGTTAATGAGTGCGATGGAGTTTGTGGTGTGTGAACTGGAAATAAAAGATCAATTAGTAAAGTATATGACTATATTCTGATTAAGTGGCATTTTAACCTCTGATAATTGACAAAAAACATTGTGTTATTTTCATTGTTGGTTTTGGATAATGCTTTAACCTTTTCACTTCAGTAACTTGTTGCTGTATTTCAATCGAAAACGTGTTCTGTAACTTCAGAAGTCCATTTCTTCTTCATCTAGTATGATAGCACAAGCAAAGACCATCCTTTGGTGTATCACCCCAAGTTATAAAGTCACAGAGATGTACAGCATGGAAACAGACCCTTAGGTCCAACCCGTTTATGCTGACCAGATATCCCAACTCAATCTAGTCCCACCTGCCAGCACCCAGCCCATATCCCTCCAAACCCTTCCTATTAATTTACCCATACAAATGCCTCTTAAATGTTGCAAGTGTACCAGCCTCCACCACTTCCTCTGGCAGCTCATTCCATACACACACCACCCTCTGTGTGAAAAGGTTGGTCCTTAAGTCCCTTTTATATCTTTCCCCTCTCACCCTACACCTATGCCCTCTAGTTCTGGACTCCCGACCCCAGGGAAAAGACTTTGCCTATTTATCCTATCCATGTCCCTCATAATGTTGTAAACCTCTATAAGGTCACCCCTCAGCCTCCGACGCTCCAGGGAAAACAGCCCCAGCCTATTCAGCCTCTCCCTGTAGCTCAAATCCTCCAACCCTGGCAATATCCTTGTAAATCTTTTCTGAACCCTTTCACCTTTCACAACATCTTTCCAATAGGAAGGAGACCAGAATTGCACGCAGTATTCCAACAGTGGCCTAACCCGTCCTGTACAGCTGCAAGATGACCTCCCAACTCTGACCAATAAAGGAAAGCATACCAAACGCCTTCTTCACTCTCCTATCTACCTGTGACTCCACTTTCAATGAGTTATGAACCTGCACTCTATTAACTCTTTGTTCAGCAACACTCCCTAGGACCTTACCATTAATGTGTATTAGTCCTGCTAAGATTTGCTTTCCCAAAATGCAGCACCCCCCCATTTATCTGAATTAAACTCCATCTGCCACTTTTCAGCCCATTGGCCATCTGGTCCAGATCCTGTTGTAATTTGAGGTAACCCTCTTCGCTGTCCAATACACCTCCAATTTTGGTGTCATCTGCAAACTTCTAACTGTACCTCTTATGCTCACATCCAAATCATTTATATAAATGACAAAAAGTAGAGGACCCAGCACTGATCCTTATGGCACTCCACTGGTCACAGGCCTCCAGTCTGAAAAACAACCCCTCACCACCACCCTCTGTTTTCTACCTTTGAGCCAGGTCTGTATCCAAACGGCTAGTTCTCCCTGTATTCCATGAGATCTAACCTTGCTAATCAGTCTCCCATGGGGAACCTTGTCGAATGCCTTACTGAAGTCCATATAGATCACATCTACTGCTCTGCACTCATCAATCTTCTTTGTTACTTCTTCAAAAAACTCAATCAAGTTTGTGAGATTTGATTTCCCACGCACAAAGCCATGTTGACTACCCATAATCAGTCCTTGCCTTTCCAAATACATGTACATCCTGTCCCTCAGGATTCCCTCCAACAACTTGCCCACCACTGAGGTCAGGCTCACCGGTCTACAGTTCCCTGGCATGTCTTTACTGCCCTTCATAAACAATGGCGCACCATGTTTGCCAATCTCCAGTCTTCCGGCACCTCGTCTGTGACTATCGATGAAACAAATATCTCAGCAAGAGGCCCAGCAATCACTTCTCGAGCTTCCGACAGAGTTCTCAGGTACACCTGATCAGGTCCTGGGGATTTATCCACCTTTACCCATTTCAAGACATCCAGCATTTCCTCCTCTGTAATCTGGACATTTTGCAAGATGTCACCATCTATTTCCCTACATTCTATATCTTCGATATCCTTTTCCACAGTAAATACTGATGCAAAATATTATTTAATATCTCCCCCATTTTCTGTGGCTCCACACAAAGGCCGCCTTGCTGATCTTTGAGGGGCCCTAATCTCTCCCTCGTTACCCTTTTGTCTTTAATATATTTGTAAAAACCCTTTGTATTCTCCTTAATTCTATTTGCCAAAGCTATCTCATGTCCCCTTTTTGCTGTCCTGATTTCCCTCTTAAGTATACTTTGACTTCCTTTATATTTCTTCTAAGGATTCACTCAATCTATCCTGTCTATACATTACATATGGTTCCTTTTTCTTAACCATACCCTCAATTTCTTTAGTCATCCAGCATTCCCTATACCTACCAGCCTTTCCTTTCACCCTGACAGGAATATACTTTCTCTGGATTCTTGTTATCTCATTTCTGAAGGCTTCCCATTTTCCAGCCATCCTTTTACCTGCGAGCACCTGCCATCAATCAGCTTTCGAAAGTTCTTGCCTAATACCGTCAAAATTGGCCTTTCTCCTATTTAGAACTTCAACTTTTAGATCTGGTCTATCCTTTTCCATCACTATTTTAAAATGAATAGAATTATGGTCGCTGGCCTCAAAGTGCTCCCCCACTGACACCTCAGTCACCTGCCCTGCCTTATTTCCCAAGAGTAGGTCAAGTTTTGCATCGTCTCTAATAGGTACATCCACATACTGAATCAGAAAATTGTCTTGTACACACTTAAGAAATTCCTCTCCATTTAAACCTTTAACACTATGGCAGTCCCAGTCAATGTTTGGAAAGTTAAAATCCCCTACCATAACTACCCTATTATTCTTACAGATAGCTGAGGTCTTCCTTACAAGTTTGTTTCTCAATTTCCCTCTAACAATTAGGGGGTCTATAATACAATCCCAATAAGGTGATCATCCCTTTCTTATTTCTCAGTTCCACCCAAATAACTTCCCTGGATGTATTTCCTGGAATATCCTCCCTTAGCACAGCTGTAATGCTATCCCTTATCAAAAATGCACTCCCCCTCCTCTCTTGCCTCCCTTTCTATCCTTCCTGTAGCATTTGTACCCTGGAACATTAAGCTGCAAGTCCTGCCCATCCCTGAGCCATGTTTCTGTAATTGCTATGATATCCCAGCCCATGTTCCTAACCAGTATATTGGAGCAATCCAGGAGCAATCCGTCCTTCTTGTACAGGTCATTTCTTCCCCAAAAGAGATTCCAATGATCCAAAAATGAGAATCCTTCTCCCATACACTAGCTCCTCAGCATTCATCTGCTCTATCCTCCTATTCCTGCCCTCACTAGCTCGTAACACTGGGAGTAATCCAGATATTACTACCCTTGAGGACCTCCTTTTCAAATTTCTGCCTAACTCTCTGTAATCTTCCTTCAGAATCTCAACCTTTTCCCTTCATATATCGTTGGTCCCAATGTGGACAATGACCTCTTGCTGGCCCCTCTCCCCCGTGAGAACATTCCGCATCCCCTCTGAGCCATCCTTGATCCTGGCACCAGGGAAGCAACACAGCATTCTGCTTTTTCTCTGCTGGCCACAGAAACGTCTGTCTGTTCCTTGGACTACAGTATCCCCTAACACAATTGACCTCTTAGAAGCTGACGTACTCCTCGTTGCATTAGAGCCAGTCTCAATACGAGAAACTTGGTTGTTCGTGCGATATTCCCCTGAGAATCCATCACCCCCTAAATTTTCCAAAACAGCATACCCGTTTGAAATGGGTATATCCACAAAAGACTCCTGCCCTAGGTGCCTACCTCTCTTAACTTTCCTGGAGTTACCGCATCTATGTGACTGTATCTAAGACTTTCCCCCCTTTCTATAACTGCCTTGCATCACATACTGTTGCTGTTGCAAATTCCTCATCACTTCTAACTGTCTCTCCAACCGATCCACTCGATCTGATAAGATTCGCATCCAACAGCAGTTATGGCAGATATAATCCGCAGTAACCCTTAAACTCTCTTTAAACTCCCACATCTGACAAGAAGTACGCATCACTGCAAAGGCTGTTTTTGCTCCTTCACAATCTACAGACCCAGAAAATAACACCGTCTTATTCCTCTACAAAACACTGCCCCAGGTTAAATGAATAGTTATGGCTATTATTTTAAGTTTAATCAAGAGACTTATCTCCAAAAACATATAATCAAGAAAGAACCCACTGTACTCACTACTGCAGCCTTTCTATTGGACAGACTTAAAACAACGATTAACTTATCTGATTCTGTGTTGTGAACTTCACCCAACAGGTTCCTCCAAGATTAACTGTGAAATTCATTGTTTCTTAATTTTCCCAGACACTCTCCAATGTCGAACAATTTTTTTTTTCTCTCTCTCTCTCTCCCTCCCTCCCTCTCTCTCTCTCTCTTGCACTGTCCTCACCATGTGCTTCCTTTGTTCTTCTCCCTTTTAAAACTGCTGTTGTTTTGACTTTTATTTCCAAAGTTCCAAAACAATGCAACAGCATATAAAACAGTAATTGTTGCTTCTGGAATTTGAGGAAATCACCTTCAGTACCTAAAATACCTCAAAAAAAAGGTGTTACAGCCAGAAATTTTTCCCATCCTCCATCTTGGATTACCCAGAATCCTCCTTGTTATGTGAGCCATGATGGTGATCTTCCGCGGCTAGTTTGAAAATGAAGCCTGCTGTCTTCATCTGTTATCCACACATAGTAATATAGTTGATTTTCATTATAACAAAACCTCTTTTTAAGGTCACACTGCTCACTATAGTAGAGTGTGGTGATTTGCTGCATTAGAAAAATGAAAGTACAATGCAGTTGAATTGGATACTTTTTTAATCATTTCATATTGTTTATGCTTTTCACCATGCATGGCATTTTTATCAACCAAAAACATCTTCATTACCAAGTAATGGCTTGTGATTCAGCGTTGTAGTTGCCTTTCTCAATTCATTCATTCATGAAGAAATAACTGATCTGGGCCTTCCATGTCTTTGTCATGAGAGGTTTCCATGTCCTATTTTCCTAACATCTCCTGAGTGAATATCACTGATCCAGTAACATTCTCATTGCTTGTAGATGTATGTGTAGATGCTTCATTTTCTTCCTGAAATTCCTATTTATTGTGCTTCTCTCTATCAACCAATATCATCTTCTCTTGTGCATCAATTTTTGAAGACCATTCATTCAGTATATTTAAAGCAGTCCACAAAATAATTTTTGACACCAGCTCTTGTGCTTTGCATATGAAGAATATGGCTTACTGGATAAGTTTAACAGTGTCTATGGGCTCTATCTTTGTAGATTAGATTACTTACAGTGTGGAAACAGCCCTTCAGCCCAACAAGTCCACACCGACCCACCGAAGCACAACCCTCCCATACCCCTACATTTAACCCTTCACCTAATACTAGGGGCAATTCAGCATGGCCAATTCATCTGACCTGCACATCTTTGGACGGTGGGAGGAAACCGGAGCACCCGAAAGAAACCCACGCAGACACGGGGAGAATGTGCAAACTCTGCACAGTCAGTCGCCTGAGGCGGGAATTGAACCCGGGTCTCTGGCACTGTGAGGCAGCAGTGCTAACCACTGTGCCACCGTGCCGCCCACATTAGGAATTTCCTGTATTATAATTTTAAGCACAAATAATGTCACGGTCAGCAAGTTATTGCATTGCATTTGGCAGTGTTGATGTTGGTGATTGAAAGCAAAACTGCTTTGGTAACTGCTTTGATGATATCTATACGTAGATATTCTTGATGAAAGCCAACACTTTGCTTTCTATTTACAGTCCATATGGCTCTGGGTATTCAAATTTCTTTTATTTTGGTACATATGCTGCAATATGTTTGTGTTTTTTGTATGATTTCATGGTTTATTGACGTAAAAATGGGCATATATGCAGTTCTACTTGTGTTTTCCCTTAATGGAAGAGTAACTTACTGTTATTCTTCATATCTAATGGAGGTTTTCTCATTACTGTGTAGAACACCAGTTCAAGTCACTTACATGAACATATTACGGCATTGCTGAAGTGGATTTTGTTATTAGCTAATTATCTAATAAAACACTGGCCAATAATGATGGTGTCTGGGCAACAATCAAAGTTCCGGTTTTGTCAATGTAATACTTCTTGAACTGCAGTTTTCTACAGTGACGAAAACAATACCCATTGGAAATACATTTATCATCTCTGGCCAACTCCATCCTTTCTGTTGGCTTGAATTTTAAATCAAGATGTGGAGATGCCCGTATTGGACTAGGATGGACAAAGTTAAAAATCACACAACACCAGGTTATAGAGCATCAGGTTTATTTGGAATTAAAAGCTTTCGGAGCACTGCTCCTTCTTCAGGTAGCTAGTATGACAGGATCATAAGACAGAATTTATCATAAAAGATGCAATGTATTGATCAAACTTAGACTGCTGTAAAGTATTTAATCACTAAGAATGGGGGTGCAGATTTCAATTTGTTAATACGTAAATCCCAGAACTTCTTTCAAGTCACATTCTCGAGATAATTTAAGGTTTTCCAAAACAGAGGTGACATCTCAGCTCAGACAATGCATTTGAGATTTACATATTAATGAATTGAAACCTGCAACCCCATTCTTAAAGATTAAAGACTTTACAGCAATCTAGCTTCATTCAATACATCGCAGCAGTTGTACGACACTGATCTTTTACTATAAACTCTGTGTCCTGTGATCCTGTCCCACTAGCTATCTGATGAAGGAGCAGTGCTCCAAATACTTGTACTTCTAAATAAACCTGTTGGACTATAACCTGGTGTTGTGTGATTTTTAACCTATAATTAAAGTAATTCAACTTATGACATTCATTTAAACATTTGAAGTCTTTGTTGCAAAAAGTACAGGCACTTTTTTTTGATACTTATACAGAAGATGTCATTCAACATGCTGGATTCTGTCCATAATAGACAAATATGGATTTGTTTGATCTGGATTTTTCTTACATCTTCAACAATAGCAATGTTTTTGCCCCTGTTGGCATGATGGCAACAGTGCTTTTTGTTGAGTTTTTTGTAGATTGGAGCTGGTGATTTTTCTGTTATAAGTCTAACTCATACTTAATTTGAAATAATGGAAAAGCAAACAATGTTTAATGTAACTGCTTCTCGAATACCAATAGTGCCTGACCTGTTGGAAGGGCAGGTGTGAAACTAGTGAAGGAACATGGACTGCATTAGAAGGGTTTTGATGAGGATTGCAAAAACTTGCGTAGGTCGGTTAGCTCAGATGATTAGAGTGTGGTGCCTGGCACCTTCCCCTGCCACCACAGGAATTGCAAAACCTGTGCCCACACCTCCTCCCTCGCCTCCATCCAAGGCCCTAAAGGAGCCTTCCACATGCAAAATTTTACCTGCACATCCACCAATATCATTTATTGTATCCGTTGCTCCCGATGCGGTCTCCTCTACATTGGGGAGACTGGACACCTCCTAGCAGAGCGTTCTAGGGAACATCTCTGGGACACCCGCAACAATCAACCACACTGCCCTGTGGCCCAACATTTCAACTCCCCCTCCCACTCTGCCGAGGACATGGAGGTCCTGGGCCTCCTTCACCGCTGCTCCCTCACCACCAGACGCCTGGAGGAAGAACGCCTCATCTTCCGCCTTGGAACACTTCAACCCCAGGACATTAATGAGAACTTCAACAGTTTCCTCATTTCCCCTTCCCCCACCTCACCCCAGTTTGAAACTTCCAGCTCAGCACTGTCCCCATGACTTGTCCTACCTGCCTGTCTTCTTTTCCACCTATCCACTCCACCCCCCCCATTGACCTATCACCTTCATCCCCTCCCCCACTCACCTATTGTACTCTATGCTACTTTCTCCCCAACCCCACCCTCCTCTCATTTATCTCTCCACCCTTTAGACTCTCTGCCTGTATTCCTGATGAAGGGCTTTTGCCCGAAACGTCGATTTTACTGCTCCTTGGATGCTGCTTGACCTGCTGTGCTTTTCCAGCACCATTCTAATCTAACTCTGGTTTCCAGCATCTGCAGCCATTGTTTTTACCCTGTGGTGCTAATAATGCCAAGGCTGTGGGTTCAATCCCCACACTGACTAAGTGCAAGCATTGGGGTTCGCAACTGGCAGGTTTGCACTTGCAGGGTCTGTGTTTGTCATTTGGGCAGCACAGTAGCTCAGTTGTTAACACTGTTGCCTTGCAGCGCCAGGGACCTGGGTTTCGATTCTAGCCTTGGATGACTGTCTGTGTGGAGTTTGCACATTCTCCCTGTGTCTGTGTGAGGTTCCTCAAGGTGCTCCAATTTCCTCCCACAGTCATAAAGATGTGCAGGTTAGGTGAATTGGCCATGCTAAATTGCCATTGTGTTCAGGGATGTGTAGGTTAGGTGCATTAGTCAGGGATAAATATAGGGTAGGGGAATGGGTCTGTGTGGGGTATTGTTTGAAAGGTTGATGTGGGCCGAAGGGCCTGTTTCCACACTGCAAGGATTCTAATTCTTGAGTGTCTGAAACATCTCAAAGGCAGATAGAAATATCTCTGTATGATGTGTGATGTAGCCAGTCCATGTAATAATTATCTCCTTGTCCTCTACAGTTTCACTTTACTGTCAGCTGGAATCTTTTTTTTCCTTTCTGTTACAACCAGTCTTTGGGCAAGGGTCCTCAATTGCTCATGACTGGATGTGTAATATGGCTGTTAACATGGTGCTGAATAATCAGAGGCTTGAATTTCATGGTGCTAGACACAAAGCCATCGTTATAATATAAAAACCCGATTTTGGTATGGGGCATGTGATTAACTGGGATTCTCAGTATAAGTTTCCAAGAAATTCAATTATACATAAATCTGGGAAAAAAAACACAATTAAGTATTTGTTATGCTAATTGTACAAAATAACCTAGGCCCAGGAAGAGCTTAATAGACTACGCAGGGATGCTACCAAGTCACCGAGATCTCAGAAAAACAGTTTGACAGCGCAGGATGTTCTGCGACGTTTAGAATGTGAACGTGATGAAGCTGTTGCAGACTTGAGGAGAATGACCACAGAGCGGGATAGTCTTCGGGAACGATTAAAGGTGAGGAGTAACACAACATGAACCTAAAACCATTTACTGAGCCAAGCAAGTCGTGAAGTTATTAGATAATCAGTGTTAAATTGCTGTTGACAGTATATGCCTGATAATTAACTTATTTATTGTTGTTACAAAGCATTAATCCAAATAAGCCATATAGGGCAATAGATATCAGCCTTAAATCTGACATGCAGTGCATAGGATTTGGTAGGAATTGTGAAAATGTACACTACCAGGCCATGAAGGTAGGAAAAAGTATTCATAATTGAGTAAAAGATATTTCATCTTACACCATTTTCTTTATTGTTTCCTTGCTGCTGATTGCAACAGTATGTTTTATTTTTCCCTTTGACCAGGAACATAACAGGAATAAGGCTCACCCATCTTTTCATTTAATTTGTTACTTCCTGTCATTTTTTTTCCAAGCTGTATTTTGTGTTAGTCTACCTGAAATTATGATCCATACCCTGTTTCTGGTATCCCATAAATTTTAGTCAATTCCTGAAACTGCTGTGATGCATCTGTTGAAATTGGCTATTAATTTAACTAATGTTAGGTCTCATCTGGAATTTTGAAAACATGTTTTGATTTAAATGTATACTTTCCACATTAAAGGTCCTAACAAGTAATTTACATCTTTGGGTGCTAACTTATTTTTTTCTGCCGATATTTAATTTTGTTACCTCATTTTATCGGTTAGAAGTTAGAAGTGTGAGGTCTCCTAATACTCTTCTTGTTATAAAATTGTTAGACTTAAATTGATCTCTAACAATGCAAGTCCATAATGACAAACCCACAAATAAGTTGATTGTGGTGGCAAATTGACATCCTCAATTTTATTGACTTCATTCTTAATAGCTGTGCCTTCTGCTGCCTCAGCCCTAAACTCTGGAATTATCAAATTAAATTTCTCTGTCCTGTACACCCTTTGGAAGTTGAGTAGACTGGGCCTGTATGTATTGCAATAAAGAAGAATGAGAAGTGACCTTATCAAAACATACAAGATTCTTTTAGGGCACTTGAAAGGATAGATGTGGAAAGGTTTCCCCTTGCAGGAGAATCTAGGACCAGAGGACATAAACTCAGATTAAGAGGTTGCACATTTAAGACAGAATTTCTTCTCTGAGAGTAGTGAATTTTTAGTTTTATTATTTACCGCAAAGTCTGTTGAAGCTGGATCCCTAAGTATATTCAAGACTGAGATAGATTTTTAATCAATAAGGGAATTGAGGGTTATTTGGAAAAGGCAGTAAAGTGGAGTTGAGGATTATCAGATCAGCCATGATCTCTTTCTTTGACCCAGCAGACTCAATGAGTTGAGTCTTTCTTTCTACATATTGTAGTTTTAATGTTTTAAGGTAATCTGGGATCATCATGCTATGGATACATTACTTCTGCTTTTATTTTGTTTTCTTGCCCTTCTGTGAACAACCATTTTTTTGCAAATCATATACCAAATGGATTATGTTCTTTTCTGCTAATATTCTATCTTTAGCTTGTGCTTTTGCTGTTTTAGTGGTTTCGTATCATAATGATTACACTTGCTCTACCTTTGAAACTGTCATGGGATAGTATACTGAATAGTTCATGATCTGTTTAAAGTAAAAGGTTTAATGTCTCTGACAAGATAGAGAAGACATGGCCTGGGTATAAATTGTTAATCTCAGTTGAAGCAACAATGGAATGGTGAAGTCACATATAAATTGTGAATAGTAATTGTGAATTGAGTAGGTGAATAACATTAAATCTAGTTTGAAACTCAGTATTTAATGGTCTCCATCTTGCAATAGATTTCTCAGGAGACGGCAATTAATGAAAGATCGCATCTGGAGCAAAGAATAGAAGACCTGAAGAATTCCATGCACACAGTAATGTTAACTTTTATAAATGTGTAATAATTATTAAAATAGTGATTTTTCTAATAATAAAGAATAAATTGATTCAATTAACATAACAAACTTATGGAATAGAAACAAGAGCAGGCCGGTCAGACCCTTGAGCCTGCTCTGACATTTTAATGAGATTATGGCAGATGTGTTTCTGGGCTTGACTCTACTTTCCTGTCTGCTCTCTATAACATTTAACTCTTGCCAATGAAAATTCTACATAACCCAATTTAAAAGTACTAAATAATCTGACTCTAATTGGTCTCTGGGGAAGAGAATTCCATAGATTCAAAGAGGAAAAAAAACTCTACATCTCTATTTTCAGCCCCTCATTTTGAAACTGAGTTTTTGGTTTCAGTTTCACCCACAAGGGAAAACATCCTCTTTCATTCACCCTGTTAAGTTTTCTCATAATAGGACCAAGAGTAGATATTTAGCTCATTGAGCCTGCTTTATCATTTGATACAATCATGGCTAATCAAACACTTCAGTGCCCTATCCCATGACACTTTACTTTCCAGATAATCAAAAACCTATGAAACTCTCTAAACATACCTAAACTTCCACTGCCCCTCTAGGTAGATGATTACAAAGATTCACAATCCTCTGAGTAAGAAGGTTTCGCCTCCTCTCAGTCCTACATGGCATCCTCTTATTTTAAAAAATGTGCGCCCTAATTCTAAGTGCTGGCCTTTATAGATAGAGGACTGGAGTACAAGAGTGCACAGTTATGCTGCAATTATACTAAAGCCTGGCTAGACGCCACTTAGAGTATCGTGAGTTGACCCGGGCTCATGTTGGTTCAAAGTATTCAAGATATTAACATGAAAAGACTGGGTAGATAAAGATAATTTCCACTGGTTGGGAGTTCTAGGACTAGGGAGCATGGTCTGAGAATTTGGGCCAAACTTCAGGGAGAGATGTTAGGAAGCACTTCTACACATAAAGGGATATGGGTGTTTCAAACTCTCTGTCACAAATGGCAGTGGATGCTGAATTAGTTGTTAATTTTAAATCTGAGATTGATAATTTTGTTAAGGAAAGGTATTCAGGGATATGGGCTAAAGCAGGGGTATGGAATGAGGCCACATTAACCATGATCTCATTGAATGGTGAAGCAGCCTCACAAGTTGGACCGAAGAGTCTGTTTCCTTGCTGTAAATCTCTATGAACCTATGGCTGCATGGGCTTTTCCTGTCAATATGTTCTAGACTCCCCAACTAGGAGAAACATCTGACTTGCATCTCCCCAATCTATCCCTTTAAGCATTTTGTAAGTTAAAATGAGATCATCCCTCATTCTTTGAAGCTCTAGAAAATAAAAAGCTGGTTTGCCCAATACCTCTTCATAGGACAGTCCCACCACCTACCATCTGAGAATTTCATGCCTTGTGTCTCAATACCTTCTTAGACAGAGATGTTACATTAGCATTTTTCAATCCTCCCTGATTCCAGTAATTCCCGAAAGATAACAACTAATGCCTCTACAGTCCTCAGCTATCTCCTTCAGAACTCTGGGGTGTAGTCAATCTGGTCTACTGGGAGGCATTGTGGCTCAGTGGTTAGCACTGCTGCCTCAAAGTGCCAGGAGCCACAGTTAGCTTTCACTCTTGGTTGCTGTCTGTCAGGAGTTTTCACATTCTCCCCGTGTCTGCGTGGATTTCATCTGGGTGTTTCAGTTCCTGACTGATTTATCTATCTCAGACTTTTCAACTTCCCAGCATCTTCTTAGTAATGACCACCATATTCCCCTCTTATTCCAACCCCCTCCCCAACCAACACACACGCACGCACGCGCACGCACACACACACACACGCACACACACAGGCAGCTCTCTTGAAAATCTGGTATGCTACTGTCTTCCACCGTGAAGGCGAATGCAAAGTACCTCTTCAGTCTCTTTACTATTTCTTCATTCCCCACTACTATTTCTTCAATCTCATTTTTCCATCAGCCCAACATCCACTCTTATCTGTCATCTTTTATACATCTAAAAAAACCTCTTACAATATTTAATATTATGAGCCAGCATGCTTCATCTTCTCCCCCCATATTGCTTTCTTAGTTATCCTGTGCTTGTTTTAAAGGCTTACCAATCCTCTGGCTTCCCACTAATCTTCACTATTTTGTATGCTTTTTCTTTTGGTTTTATGCTAACCCTGACTTCCCTCATCAGCCATGGTTGTCTCATTGTCCCCTTAATATGTTTCTTCTTCCTTTCTGCTGTGCCTCCTCAATTACTTCCTACAAATTCCTGTCATTGTTGCTCCAACAGTCACAGATTGCCAAAATAAAAAATACTCTTTGGTTCTACTCTGTGCTTCCTGATGGTAATCAATCCTTTACTCATGATAATTACACCCACACAATGAACTCTTATTTTGCATTGTAATTTTGATGTGGTACCTTATCAAATGTCTTTTGGATATCCATGTGTGCTACATCTACAAGTTCCCTTTATTTACAGTGCTTGTTACTTCTTCAAAGAATTCTAGTAGATTAATTGAATACAATTTCTCTTTGCATTCTATCTGATTGCATTCAGATTTTCTAAGGGCCCTGCTAGAACCAACTTTAGATTCTAACAATTTTCCTTTGACACCTGATAGGCTGAATGACTTCAATACACCAAGCCCAACCACTACTTATTTTAAAACTCTCGGGTGCAAACCATTAAATGTTAGGGACTTGTTGGTCTTCTAAGAATTTTCTTAGTATCCTTTCCCGACTATTGTAATTGTTTTAAGTTTCTCTTTTCCTTTCAATCTTGAGTTACAAGTATTTCTGTGAAGTTATTTCTCTCTTCTACAGTCAAGACCATGGCAAAATATCTGTTCAACAGTGCCACCATTTCCTAATTTTACACTATTATGTCATCAGCCTCACTCTGGATGATCAGTGCTCACTTTATAGATACTCCTTTACTGTGAAGTCACTAATTAATCCTGCACATTATTGTACATAATGTAATTGCACATTACCTGGTGAGGGGCAGCTTGCTCCCAGATTGGCTCTAAAATGCTGTACAAACTCGTACTCCAGACCAATTTATTTACACAATCTATATGTACATTAAAATTAACTAGGATTATTCAGTACCTTTCTTGCAAGTCCTTTCCTTAACATATGCTTCTACCATGACAAAAATGTAATCAATTTTTGGATAACCACAAAACGTAATGTTTCAAAAGCCAGTTTTTGTTAATAACTTCAGACATCTTATCACATTACATTTAGAGTTGCTCTTCCTTATCAGAAAAAATCTATTTACAATTGCAACAATGTCTTGTGTCTCTGAAACCTACATTGAGCACAGTTTGTGTATTGTCACTCAGATTTGCATTATTTTGCTCCTTTCAGTTAGAAAATGAAAGATTGGAACATCGTTCTAGGTTGACTTGTCTAAAAGATAGTGTAACTTCTCTGGAGGAAGAAGTCAAAATATTGGCTAGAAAGTCATCTGATACTGAAGATGAACTGTGCAGGCAGAGAGCAGAAAACAACCAGATCAGGTGAATTAGTGTGGTAATTTGAAGGTAATCAGTAGATGACATGTTTCATTTTATAAACACCCGTGTTTGTAAACTTAAGAAACCTTGGAACTTCAGCATTTTAGAACAATTTTTGAACAAAAATGCATACCTGGGACTCAGCAATTTTACATGATGTGCACCTGGTACTTCTGGGAAGACCACAACAGAAAATCTCATTTTGGTTTTCAGTTTGGTCATGATCTAGCTTAAATATGCATTTTTTTTCTCACTTTTATTTTCCATGTGCACTGAGTAAGAAGCAATCAATTATAGAGTGAACTGGTATTAGAATCTAAGAGTTATTTTCTTCACTGCTTTCTAATGTAATGGTAGATAGTTGATTGCACATTATCAGATGTCCACTCACACGTATCAAGTCAAAAATAAAGTAATACTGATCCGGGAAATCTGAAATAACAAACAACTTTAAATAGAATCATAGAACTGTACAGTACGGAAACAGACCCTTCAATCTAACTTGTCCATGCCAACCAGATATCCTAAATTAATCTAGTCCCATTTGCCAGCATTTGGTTTATATCCCTCTAAACCCTTTCTATTCATATACCCATCCAGTGGCTCAGTGGTTAGCATTGTAACCTCACAGCGCCAGGGACCTGGTTTCGATTCCAGCCTCTGGCAACTGACTGTGTAGAGTTTGGACGTTCTATCTGTGTCTGTGTGAATTTCCTCTGGGTGCTCTGGTTTTCTCCCACAGTCCAAAAACGTGCAGGTTAGGTGGATTGGCCATGCTAAATTGCCCATACTGTCCAGGGATGTGTAGGCTAGGTGGATTAGCTGTGGAAAATGCATAGTTACAGGGATAGGGTAGTGCAGAGGGTCTGAGTGGAATGCTCCTCAGAAGATTGGTGTGGACCTGATGGGCCAAATAGCCTGCTTTCACACTGTAGGGACTCTATGAAATGTTGTAATTGTGCTAGCCTCCACCACTTCTTTTGTCAGCTCATTCCATACATACACCACTCTCTGTTTGAAACAGTTGCCCCTTAGGTCCCTTTTAAATCTTTCCCCTCTCACCTTATACCTATTCCACTCTGGGGAAAATACCTTGGCTATTCTCCCTATCCATGCCCCTCATGATTTTATAAACCTCTATAAGGTCGATCCTCATCCTCTAAAGCTCCAGGGAAAATAGCCTCAGTCTATTCAGGCTCTCTCAGTAGCTTAAATCCTCCATGCCTGACAACATCCTTGGAAATCTTTTCTGAACCCTTTCAAGTTTCATAACATCATTCCTATAGTAGGGAGACCAAAATTGCGTGCAGTATTCCAAAAGTAGCCTAACCAATGACCTGTACAGCTGCAATATGACCTCTCAACTCCTATACTCAATGCACTGATCAATCAAGGCAACCATACCAAACACCTTCTTCACTATCCAGTCTAACTGGGACTCCACTTTCACAGAACCATGAACCTGTACACCGAGCTCTCTGTCCAGACCTTAAGTGTATAAGTACTGCCTTGATTTGCCTGTCTAAACTGCAGCACCTCACAATTATTAAACTCCATCTGCCACTCCTCTTCAGTAGGAGAGGAACCATCTCTGGGGAGAAATGGTTCTGTTTGATTGATTTTTCATTAGTACTTGACATTAGAGATTCTGCAATTTTTTAAGATAGGCAGTGAGAGCAAGTAGGGTAGGGAGAGTGCAGCTGGGGAGAGGAATAGAGTGAGTGGGAAGAAGGAACAAAGTGGCAGCTTAGTGATAAGATGGAAGACAGATGGGCAAAGTTCGGCATAAACAGTAGGCTTATTGCAAATTTCCCATGCTTGTCATCTGTGCAATGTAAAGATATCAGTCTGAATATTATCTTATTAAATGGAGATCATTGTTGGTTTATGAAATCAGCTGTGGTTGGATGCTGTAATGCTCTAGTTTTTTAAAAAAAATATAAAAGTTTCATCCAATACAATATTCAGTAGTCTCCAAGACCCACAGCTTTGTGGTTGATTTTTAACTTTCCTCTGAATCAGTTGTATCAAACCGCTATAAAAAAGCATAAACACAAAACTAGAGAAATCGATTTAGCTTTGAGTTCAGTATCAGATTCAATGTGTTGAAACTGACCCGTAAAATCTTTCTCACAAATACTTCAGAACTTGAGCCAAAATTGTCGTGCACCTTTCAGCAACATTTCAGATTCCCCAGTTATGGCCTATCCAATTAGCAAGACAGACCTGCTGCAGTGGCAGCACTGTGGTATACAGTTGAGGGGATAATGGTCCTGATAGGCCTCAAAATTTACTCTAGACCATATAAAATCTCATGGTGTTATATTAAACATGAGCAAAGAAACCTCTTGCCAAGTACCAAGTACTCCATGTTGAAATAAACACTTAGGTCAAAAAGTGGACAGAATATACTCTGAATAGGGAACTTCAACATCTAACATCAAGAGTAGCTATATTGCACTGTACTGACCAAGCTACTATGTCTTGAGGATACACTGTCATCATCTGGCCCCTTGATTAGAGATGAAGTTTACTCAGTTCTACAAGTTTCTGCTGTTGATCTTCATGTGACTGAACAGATGGACTCTCAATTGAGGTCTTTGGGTACATAGGGCAGGATGTCCAATGACATAGTAAGATCCAAAATGCAGGATTTGCTTCATTTTCTTTTCTTCTCTGCAGCTGCTCTTAATGATCATTAAGACACTGTGGCTCAAAGTTAATGCAATATGATTGATCATTGAGTGTCACTATTATGAATGATTGGTGTCAATGCTGCCAAGCTTGGAGAGCTTCAGTGTGTCTTTAAAGTGATGGCTCTTTCCTCTGATTTTGAGAGTTTGAGAGTTGAGAAATCAGGGCCTAGTGGTAATTTTCAGCCATCCAGACACAGTGCCCATCCATCAAAGTTGATTTTGCAGAAATGTTGACTGAACGTTCATGGGGCCGACCTGAAGAAGAACATTAACATTTGTTTGATGCTTCTCCCTTGGATCTGGTGGAGGCATCGCTCATGAAATTTCTCTAATGCTGGAAAGTGTATCACTGATGAACGGTTCATATCTCACTGCAACACAGGAATATGGTGTGGATAGTTGCTGAACACATACAGACTTTTGTTGACTTGTGGAAAAAGTTACAATCTACAGGAACTAGCATTTGACAAGTTGAGCTGGTGCAACTTGATTGTGAGTGATGTCCTCTTGAGAGAAGTAGCTGTCAAAGTATGCAAAGTGCTTGATGTGGTCTACAGTATCACCTACAGAGGTGAATATTTGGCTGACCAGGCTTAACAGACTTCTCACAGCATTTAATGAGTGGCTAAGTTTTTTGTATGCAGAATTGAGGAGACCAAGAACAGTTGCATATCTGATGCATTGTGGACAATCATGCTGCTGTCATCTGTAAACAGTAGATCATATCTTTTTCTGATAACAGTTTTGGCACAGTGGCTCCATAATGGAGTTCATCAGTTTACCTGCTGTAAATGCATTTGCCCACAACATTGGAAAGAGTGATCTTTCACACTTTGAAGTTATGATGTCATATCATCATACGGAGGACACTTTGCGTTATCATGTTGTGTGATTATCAGTATGGTAAATAGGAAGAATTCACATTAGATTTCATAGCTCAAAATCTAGGCATCCATGAGGTGCTGTTGGCAAATACTAGGAACAGTGTTCTAATACAATCTGCCATGTTGTAGCTAAGCGTATCTATAATCAATGTAGTGAACTGGATCCAGAATTGGCTTTGTGGTAGGAAGCAGAGGATGGTAGTTGAGGAGTGTTTTTTGTGACTAAGCCTGTGTTGACGGGGATCATTGTTGGGGCCCGTGTTTGTGGTATATATAGACTTGAATGTAGGATGTTGATCAGTAAGTTTGTGGATGATACAAAAATTGATAGGATGGATAAGTAGTGAAGAGGATAGCTTTAGATTACAGGAGGATAGAGATGGGTTAGTCAGATAGACTGATCAGTGGCAAAAGGAATTCAATCCAGATGAGTTTGTGATGATGCGCTTGGCCTAGGCAAATAAGATAGGGAATATATGAACATAGAACCCTGGGAACCACCAAGGATCAGAGTGACCTTGGTATGCATGTCCACCAGTCTCTTAAGATAGCAGGATGGGTAGATAACATGGTTAAGAAGTCATATAGGATACTTGCTTTTAATAGCTAAGGCCTAGACTTTAAGGAACTGAATAACACGTTGCTTAGGCCACAGTTGGAGCATTGTGTACAGTTCTGGAATCCACATTATAGGAGGGGTGTGTTTGCACTGGAGAAGATGTAGGAGAGATTTACCAGGATGTTGCCTGGATTGGGAGAGTTTTAGTTTTGAAGAGAGAATAGATACACTGGCTGAAACTCATTGCTTGAGAGGGCGACAGACGCAGAAACCCCTGTAACATTTAAGAAGTAATTAGATTGTGATGCCAAGGCATACAATGCTATGGGGTAAGTGCTAGAACATGGGATTAGAATAGTGAGGTTGCTTGTTTTTGTTTCCATGAGCCAAAGACCCTTTTCTGTGCTGTAGATGCTGTAGTTTGTATGATCCCTCAGTCTACCATCTGGCAGAGATCAACCCTGGTGAAACAAGCATGGAGCAGATGTACCTAAAATAAAGTGATAAGAATGAAAAGCAAAGAGAGTATTAGAAGGGATTAGCAAGTACCACAAAAGGAAATCCAAAATTCTAATGATATCTAAACAGTAAAAGGTGTTAAAAAGGAGGAATGAGGCTAATTTGGGACCACAAACATGATTGATGCAAGGAAGCAGGGGGCATGGCTGAGGTACTAAATGATTACTTTATACCTGTTTTAACTAAAGAAGAATTTGCTGCTAAATCTTATTGAAAGAGATAGTCATTGAGACACTGGATATGTTCCAGGTTTTTGATATGGATGTATTAGAAAACCAATTGTGTGTACTTTTAAACCATTTGCTAGGGCCAGATCAAATTCATCTGAGGGCACTGGGAGAAGTAAAAGTGGAAACTGTGGAAGCATTCACCATAATATTTCAATCCTGTTTAGTTATAGTGTACACCAGAAGACAGGAGAATTGCAAATTTACTACACCCTTGTTCAAAAAAAGGTGAATCAATGAACCCGACAACTTCAGCCTATTCTGTTTACCTATTGGTTGGACAAATAAGGATGAGTTAAGAGAAAGCCAACATGAATTTTCTAAGTAAAAATTGTGTATAACTGTCTTGGTTAAGTTTTTTTTTGATGAGATAAGAGTTCATGCAGATGCAAGCATTTAGGTATTTAGAAATATCTGCCTTACAAATGACAGGGTATATTAATACTGTTGAACAGAATATATTTGGAAACTACATGATTAGAAATTAAGAAATACTATTATCAATGGGAGGTGCTATTAATTCTTATGTGGAAGTTTCAATTCACATTATTTAGATGCAGTTCCTGAAAAATGTTTTTAGGTTAAGAAAACAAAACTGTCCTACTGCCTTAAACAACAACAAAAATAATTGTGGTACTTATTGTTGCAGAATGTTAATGGACCAGGCAGAAGACAGTCTTGCTGAAACCCAGCGACGTCTCTCATTAAAAACCACTGATCTACAACTTGCACAGGATAAAAATGTTCGGCAGAATGAAAAGATCGGTAATACCCACTTCATTTTAAAGCAAAGCAAATTCAGTGAATGTATAACCTTTGACGTAACAATTTGTCAGATTTTCCTGAATATTTTCATTCTTCATTTATGAAGAGACAAAAAGAGAAAGGAATCATCAGGGCCATCACTGTGCACCTCATCTATTATTTGGTGCTACAGTCTGCATCATGCTTTTGATAGGTTACAGTTTATATGGGCATTTTGTGTTTCATATTATCTGGTCCAAATAATCAATAAATGTTTTGTTGAGCCTTAGCATTGTAGGCCATCACAATATTCAACTTTGCCAAAGCATCAAAATCCTGTCACAACTGCAAATCATGGTGATGATAAGTTTTGATGAAGGAAATTTTGTTTCCTTTTCTCTCTAAACTTAGGACAGAAAGAGATGTAACTGCAAATGTTGTGGGTGATCAAGAGGTTCAAACCCTGGATTTTTCTGGTCCATAGAGCCAGCTATTCACTGGTGAATTGAATGAGCAATATGTGTTTTTCACAACAATAATTACAATCATTCAGTTTTTAAAAGTAATGGACAGGAAATCAACGGAAGCTAAAATGACATGAAGTTAAAATGTTTTTAGAAGTGTGGGAAATATATCAATAATTTGTTTTTATTCAGTCAGTCATGGAATGAAGGTGTCATAGCCTAAGCCAGAATTTACTATTGCTTGTCTCTAATTTCCTAAAGGGCAGTTAAGAGTCAACCACATTGCTGTGGGTCTGGATTCACATATAGGCCAGACTAGGTAAGAATAGCAGTTTCCATGACTGTAATGAAACAGATGTGTTTTTCCTGACAATCAGCAATAGAGTCATGGTCATCATTAGGCTCATAATTGCAGGATTTAAAAAATTGAATTCAAATTCCACCATGGCAGGATTCGAATCTCGGTCTCCAGAACACAACCTGAGTCTGAATTAACAGTCCAGCAATAATACCATGAGGCCCTTGCTGCCCGGTAAATACATTGGGAAATATATCACTTTTTAAAACTTTTTGTTTAATACATCATATTAAACAAGAAAAGCTTTAAATGCAGATATCCTTTGTCACTAAAAAAGATATGCTAACTGAAAGTATGATAAATCAAAAATTACTTTCCCATAAGAAAATAAGTTTCAGACCTGTTAAGTTTTATATAAAAACCCATTGGCTGCCTTGTTTTGAACTGGCCCAAAATGTTTCTTGTAACTTTTTAACTCTTACTTAACTCCTGATTGCTGCTTCTGCCACAAATTTTTCCATTTCCCTCTCCTGAAGTTTCTCTGAGCAAGTGAGGAGGTGTGGAAGAGAGGAATGGCATGAGCAAAGGACTAAGAATGATTCATTGTGGGGCGAGGTAGTTGGGATGGTTTACAGAAAACAGTGACTGAGCGAAGTGATGAGCAGAAAGGTTCTGACAAGAAGTGCTGAGTCAGAGGGTTAAAAGAAACACCAAGAGGATGTGATGGCAGATGGTCAGGACAGGTGTCAGGCAACAGGGCCTAGGAGAAAGGCAATAAATGTGTTGAAAAAGAAAGCAGCAAAGTATGGGGTTTCTTTATAAAAGAGTGAACATATTCAGCAGCAATGCAAAACCAAATGGCAACACTGCTGTCAGGAAGTGTCCCTAATTTTAAACCACACTGAAATGAAAACATGCTACAGATAGACAATCCTTTATCTGAAACCCTTGGGATTTTGGAATTTTTTCAGATAAAGAATTAAATAATATTTTCATAGTAAAATAAAAAAATCTACCAAACAGCAGTCATACCTGTGATTATTATAAGCGTTGAGACAGAATTGACACCTGCCAGTGCTGGGCCACGCCTCTACATCACATCTGAGTAATGTGAGTCGAGTGGGTGTGGAGTTGTGTTAACTGTTTACACGCCAAACCAACTTGTTAATGAGAAAAAACTTCAGCAAAACACTTTTCGGATTTCGAAGCTTTTCGGATTTTGGAACTTCGGATAAAGGACTGTCTACCTGTGTTAGAATGAGGTTTTATATGAAGGAAAATGTTTCTTTTTTTAAAAGCCATCTTGAGTTCAATAATTTCTAGTGGGAAATTGCTTCCATTTTGAGTGAGGATTTTATCTTTATTGGCATTCCTAGACCTTTACTGTTTTAAATATTAAAAAATGTAGCTTCAAATTATGACAATATAAAATTATTTTTTTATAAGGTACGTTATATAGGCATATTAGTTATCATCAAACAACAATATTTTAAATTTAGGAAATAGTTCTGATTAATTCATTATAGAATCTTAACTTATGAATCTATTACCCAACAGATGATCTGACCAGACAGATTTCTTCACTTCAAGAAGAAATTAGCTCAGCTCGAGCAAGTGTCTATGAACTTGATAAACAAAAGAATAGTTTACAGGAGCTCACGGATGAAAAGACTGAAACAATTGCTTCCCTAGAGGATACACTCCACCAGAAAGTAAGTGATTTTTAAAGATACTTGCTATACTTTTGAACTTGTTAAATTATTAGTAGTATTTTGAACAGGTTTGCAATAATTAAAGAAGTGAAGGCAGAATATTTAGTTTATTCTATGCGGGATCTTTAACTTACAAGTTTTTTTTATTTGGTTATTTTTTCTTACGTTCAATGTAAGGTCTTAAGCAAAAAAATAAAAAATAAATCCCAATTTGTAGTTGGATGACAAACCTTAAGAGGTATAATTCGAAGTTTATTCAATCTATAAAGCTAAGTCTAAAACGTTGAATGGACCAACTTCCAACGAATGAGAAAACCTTTGTGAAGCTATTGTTTACATAAATTATTTAGAATCTTTATTGGGCTCCTCTCTTGAAGTAATTTTTATCACCCTTATAAGTTATACCTCAAATTTTGTGTTAAAGAAACCAACCATCATGGAAGTGTTCCCTTTCACCAAATAAAATATTTCTCATTTATTAAATTCTTGGATTATTATGGATTGTTATGAATTAAAAGGATTGTCCCAATCATCTATCATGATTTCACAAAAAATTATGCAAATTCCAGAAAGACAATGTAAATGCAACTTGTCCAGGGTTTCCATGACACTTACAGTAAACTTGCATTAGGTGTACAGAACTTTGATTTGATTGTGAAAGTGTATTAACATCTATTATTAAATCTATTATCTATCTAATTTAAATGAATTTAATTTTCGTATTCACTTTTTCTGAAGAAAAAGAACATTACAGATAATCAACTACACATAAGTGAATTGGAAACAACTGTTGAGTGAGTACATTTTAGCCTTTTGAAATGTTTATTGAAAACTTGAATGTTTGCCTGACATTGGAGCAGCATTTTAACTCTATGAATTTCATATTTAATTATAATACAGTGTTCCTGTTTTTCTTCTATACCAAGTACATTTCACAGAATTAAGAGAGGTAAAGTAACCAGAGGAAAAAGAAATATTTATAATTTTCTATGCAATAATACTTAATCTAGGTTGGGAGGAATTTTCATCATTGCTTTTGAATATGTAGT
Organism: Hemiscyllium ocellatum; assembly: GCF_020745735.1. Lineage (NCBI taxonomy): Eukaryota > Metazoa > Chordata > Chondrichthyes > Orectolobiformes > Hemiscylliidae > Hemiscyllium > Hemiscyllium ocellatum. The sequence continues at coordinate 102,997,619 of NC_083406.1, forward strand.
CATCAGTCTAAGACATCTTCATCTGCTTATGATTCTGCTTTCAGAATGTAGTGCTGGCAAAGCACAGCAGATGAGGCAGCATCCAAGAAGCAGGAGAATTGATATTTCAGGCATAAGCCCTTCATCAGGAATCAGCCCTTCCTCGTGAAGGGCTTATGCCCGAAACATCGATTCTCCTGGTCCTCAGATGCTGCCTGACCTGCTGTGCTTTTCCAGCGCCACAATCTCAACTCTGATCTCCAGCATCTATTGTCCACACTTTCTCCTTATGATTCTGCTTGTGTGAAATAATAACATGATTAGTTTCACACAAAAGCAATCTTTTGCAGATATAATACTTGACATACAAGCAGAATGTACTCAACAGGTGAGACACATTCTGCTTGAGGAACAGAATTAAGATTTCAAGTTAATGGCCCTTCGTCAGAACAAATGACTATTTTTCATTAACTGGATGTATTAACTTTGTTCCTTTTACAAATTATACATGATCAATTTTAAGTTAATTAACCTGTTGTAACAAGTTGCCTGTGCACTAATATACAGACCTGTTGAATGGTTTTGTACAGTATTATCAACAACTAGCTTAGGGCGTTTAACACATTAAAAAAAATCCCAAGATACTGTCAATGAAAAGAATAATGAAGCACATATTAGGTGAGATGACCGAAGATTGTGTCAAATGATGGAATCCAAAGAAGGCCATGTTGAAGGAGAAGACAGTAGAGGGCACAGAAGAAAAACTGTTCATTATCCTCCATTCTCTGTTCCTCAGCCACTTTCATGTAGTCATAGACAAGTTACAGCACGGAAACAGATTCTTCGGTCCACTCGTCCATGCTGACCAGATATCCTAACCTAATCTAGTCCCATTTGCCAGCACATGGCCCATATCCCTCTAAACCCTTCCTATTCATATACCCATCCAGATGCCCTTTAAATACTGCTAGCCTCCACACTTCCTCTAGCAGTTCATTCCTTACATGCACCACCCTCTGTGTGAAAATGTTGCCCCTTAGGTCCCTTTTATATCTTTCCCCTCTCACCCTAAACCTATGCCCTGTAGTTCTGGACTCTCCCACCCTTGGGAAAAGATTGTCTATTTATCCTACCCATCCCCCTCATAATTTTATAAACCTCTATAAGGTCACCCCTCAGCCTCTGAGGCTTCAGGGAAAGCAGCCCCAGCCTTTTCAGCCCCTCCCTATAGCTCAAATCCTTCAACCCTGGCAACATCCTTGTAAATCTTTTCTGAACCCTTTCAAGTTTCACAACATCCTTCCAATAAGAAGGAGACCATACTTGCGGACAATATTCCATTGTACTCTGAGGTAACCTTCTCCGTTGTCCACTAAACCTCCAATTTTGGTGTCAACTGCAAACTTACTAACTATACCTCCTATGTTCACATTCAATTCACTTATATAAATGCCAAAAAGTAGTGGACCCAGCAGCAATTCTTTCGGTACTCCACTAGCCACAGGCTTCCAGTCTGAAAAGCAGCCCTCCACCACCACCTATCTTCTATCTTTGAGCCAGTTCTGCATTCAAATGACTAGTTCTCCCTGTATTCCATGAGATCTAACCATGCTGACCAGTCTCCCATAGGAACCTTGTCGAGTACTTTCTGAAATCCATATAGATCACTCGGCTCTCATCAATCCTCTTTGTTACTTCTTCAAAAAAGTCAAGTTCATGAGACATGGTTACCTATGCACAAAGTCATGCTGACTGTCCCTAATCAGCTCTTGCCTTTCCTCTTACATGTAAATCATGTTCCTCAGGGTTCCCTCCAACAACCTGCCCACCACTGATGTCAGGCTCACCAGTCTATAGTTCCCCGGCTTGTCCTTACCACCTTTCTTAAACACTGGCACCACGTTAGCCAACTTCCAGTCGTCCGGCACCTTACCTGTGACTATTGATGCTACATATATCTCAGCAATCACTTCCCTAGATTCCCACAGAGTTCTGGGATACACTTGATCAGGTCCTGGGGATTTATCCAATTTTATGCATTTCAAGATATCCAGCACTTCCTCCTCTGTAATCTGGACATTTGCAAGATGTCACCATCTATTTCCCCACATTCTATATCTTTCATGTCCTTCTCCACAGTAAACACTGACGCAAAATATTAGTTTAGTATCTCCTCCATCTCCTCCATCTCCTGCAGTTCCACTCATAGGTTGCCTTGCTGATCTTTGAGGGGCCCTATTCTCTCCCTAGTTACTCTTTTGTCCTTAATATATTTATAAAAACTCTTTGGTTGTCCTTAACCCAATTTGCTAAAGCTATCTCATGTCCCCTTTTTACCCTGCTGATTTCCCTCTTAAGTATACACCTACTGCCTTTATATTCTTCTAAGGATTCTCTCAATCTCTCCTGTCTATACCTGACATATGCTTTCTTCTTTTTCTTAATCAAACATCAATTTTTCTCGTCGTCCAACATTCCCTACACCTACCAGCCTTTCCTTTCATCTTGAAGAAGGGCTTATGCCTGAAACGACAATTTTCCTGCTCCTTGGATGCTGACTGACCTGCTGCGCTTTTTCAGCACCACACTTTTCAACTTTTTCCTTTCATCCGAACAGGAATATACTGTCTCTGGATTCTTCTTATCTCGTTTCTGAAGGCTTCCCATTTTCCAGCCATCCCTATACCTGCGAACATCTGCCCCACTCAGCTTTTGAAAGTTCTTGCCTAATACCGTCCAAATTAGCCTTCCTCCATTTAAACTTCAACTTTTAGATCCGGTCTATCCTTTTCCATCACAATTTTAAAACTAATAGAATTATGGTCACTGGGCCCAAAGTGCCCCCCCACTGATACCTCAGTCACTTGTCCTGCCTTATTTCCCAAGAATAGGTCAAGTTTTGCACCTTCTCTAGCAGGTACATCCGCATACTGTATCAGAAAAGTTTCTTGTGCACATTTGACAAATTCCTCTCCATCTAAACCCTTAACACTATGGCAGTCCCAGTCTATGTTTGGAAATTCAAAATCTCCTACCACTACCAACCACCCTATTATTCTTACAGACAACTGAAATCTCCTTACAAATTAGTTTCTCAATTTCTCGCTGATTATTAGGGATTGTTATTTTGCATGTTTTTAGATTAGATTAGACTTACAGTGTGGAAACAGGCCCTTCGGCCCAACTATTCCATGGGATTCAACTTTGCTGGCAAGGTTATTATGTGGAGTCTTCTCAATGCCTTTTAGAAATCCCTGCAGATGACACGAACCACCCTGACTGGCCTTGCCTCATCAAAATAACAATCGAGCTAGTAAACAAATACATTCTGCCTTTACTTAATATAAAGATCGTCTTTTTATTTTTCTGTTATTTTTAATTGTGGACTCAAAGGAGAAAAGAATTGTTTTAAAAACCAAGGATTGCTGCTTGTTTCAAAAGGAAATAATCTGACACACATTACAAGCAGAACTTGCACAGTAGATGAATAGATGTTGTTTGTAGACAAGCTGGAGTTGAAGAGTGGGGTACAAAGAAGCTTTGGCAGCAAAACGCATATTGATCTATGGATGTGTGACCAGTTATAGATGACAAACGCCTTCTGTGATCCTAAAACTATGATTGGTTCTTCAGTAGCTGAATAACTTGGGGCTGTGAAGAAGATACAAAGAAGTCATCAGATCTCCACTTGCCTGCTGAGGAGCTGTATCTGATCTCTGCAGTAAAGAAATGCTTTAAGTCTGAAGAAAAACAGTTTATCTTTCCATCAGCAGTTGCTGAAAGCTGTGACTTCAAATTGATGTCAGAGACCTTGTATAAGTGGACTGGCTATCCTTTGCCTCTTAAAAACTAGTGGAAGCATCTATAAGTGGATAGCTGAGAAGCAGCATTTTGACTTGCACAGAATGATAAGAACCATCGTGGGAACCACTTACACACAAAAAAACGAATATAGATTGTGTGTGTGTGTGAGCGTGTGTTTGTGTGCTTGCATGCACCTGTATGAATGAGGGGGAGTTTATAAATGAATTATTTTAAATACCAGAGTTATATGGAATGGATTGTAACTGTTTACCTGTGGCTACAGTCTAATTAATTGTGTAACAAATAGTAATGATTATTAATTACAAAAACCTGCTCTATGCTCTCTGTCAACCAGATAAATTGGGGATTCTTTGCATATGTTTTACAATTATTTAGTGATGATCCTGAGAATGGTGGGGCTTGTTTTCCATTACGCTACCCCAACAAGGTGTACATTAATTTATTGACATTTTGAAGTTGAATTTTGTCACAGAATATTATTTCCAAAAGCTTTCCCACCAAGATTAAGCTGATGGACCTATAGTTAGTGGATTTGTCCTAATACTTCTTCTGGCAAAGGATGTTGCATTTGTAATTTTCCAGTTCACTGGGGGATAGAATATTATGGACTGTAGCTTCAAGCACAGGTTTGTTAAAAGTAAATTAGTTTTAATTAAGTATTTTGATGAGGTTTGATGAGGATAATGGCTCTTCTGTTATTAGAAAGGTCAAGAAGTACAAAAAACAGTACTATGCAGGAATTCTCTACTCCTGAGATGCTGCCTGGCCTGCTGTGCTTTGACCAGCAACACATTTGCAGCTATGCAGGAACAGCCCCTTTAGACCACCATGCCTGCACTGACATATGATGCTTTTCTAAACAGAAATTGTTTGCTCCAAGTGGTCCATATCTCTCTATTCTTTTCCTATTCATATATCTGTCAAGATGCTTTGTAAACATTAACAATGATTAAGGTGTTTGTAGAGAACCAGCAGCGAAATGAGGAAAGTCCTGTCGGACAGTGAGCGATCAGGATCTTTGTGATTTTCAAAGGAGAATTGGATATGCAATAATGACAAGTACCAAATAAGAAAACAATGTGGAAAAGGCAAGGGAATGGGATTGTTGCATTGCTCCTTAGAGACCAGGCACTGAGTCACTAGGCCAAATGCTGTACTCATTCTGTGATTCTGAGAGTTTTAAATTGGTGACATTGGAAGACTGAGGATGAAATCAGTGAGACCTGGAGTCAGACAGCATGTGGTATCAGAGGGATCTAGATGTGCAGGTCCACAGTTCCCTGATAGTAGTAACACAGTGGGTAAGGTGGTCAAGAAGGCATATGGCATACTTGCCTTCATTGGTCGGGGCATAGAATATAAAAATTGGCAGGTCATGTTACAATTGTATCGAACTTTAGTTAGGTCACGTTTGGAATATAGTGGACAGTTCAGGTCGCCACACTACCAGAAAGATTTGGAGGCTTTGGAAAAGATACAGTAATGATTTAACACAACGTTGCCAGGTTTGGAGGACGTTAGCTATGAGGAGAGATTGGAAAACCTTTATTTGTTTTCACTTGAATATCGAATGATGAGGGCGACCTGATAGAAGTTTACAAAATTGAGAAGCATGGGTAGATTGGACAGTTGGAGTCTTTTCTCCAGGGTAGAAATGGCAATTACTAAGAGTTTAAGGTAATGGGGGAAGTTTAAAGGAGATGTGAGAGGCATGTTTTCTACACAGTGGGTAGTAAGTGCCTGGAATGCACTGCCAGAGGAGATGGTGGAGGCAGATACAATATCTGTGTTTAAGAGGCATCATGACAGATATATGAATAGGCAGGCAAGAGTGGGACACAGACTGTGCAGAGGCAAAAATATTTTAGTTTAGAAAGGCATCTAGTGTCACCACAGTCTTGATGGGCTGAAGAGCCTGTTCTTCTGCTGTATAGGTTTTTGTTCTCTTTGTTCAAATTTGGATATGCTAATATGTACAGAGGATGAAGTGAGTGCTCATGAGATGTTTATACAGCGTGTGTAATGTGCATGGCTAAAGTTCCTGCTACACTCCATTGAGTTTTCCATTGCTTACTGACACAGGAGATAACTCATTTGATTTAATTTTTGGAGTTTTCCATCATTCATCTTTATATCTCAACATTACTCCGAGAAGGTGGTTTGGGTGGCCCACTGGAAATGCTGTAACACCATATGGTGAAGGTCCTTCAACAGAGAATTTTAACCGAGCAACAATGATAAAACCGCAATATGTATTCAGAGTGATAGGTAACTTGGAGGTGATGCTGTTCCTTTGTACTAACTGGTCATTTCCTCCGAGGTGGTGAGATCTGTGAGTTTTGGAGATGCTGCTGAACAGTGCTCCACAGTGCATATGGTAGATAGTACTAAGTGCTGTTATGGTATGCTTATGATTGATGTTTAAATTTGTTGTGTACACAGCTGTGGATTGCTTCATTATCTTGGATGTGGGGAGGGAATGGGACTGCTAGTGGAATAATGTAGCAATGATCAGCAAATGGGTGGTAGGCTTGACTTGATAGAATAGACTATGAGGAGGCAACTGAAAACAGTTGTGCCTGTGAGGAACTCTGAAGAACTCATTTTAACAATGACCTGAAACAGATAATTAGCCTTCACCAGGGATAACCAGCATTCTTTCTACTGGGTATGATTTCACGAAGGAGTTCTTTCAGTCTTCATTTCCTGATGGACTTAGATTTGAAATAGGGCTGCTTGCACCACATTTAGTGGAACACTGCCATTGATGATGCATACAGTCACTTTTGCTTCACATATGGAATTCAGGACTTGTGTCTATGTTTGGAATAAATGCAATTTGCTGTCTGTATTTGAGTAGTTGTAATGGAACCCGAACTGAGCATTAGTCAGCAGGTTATTAGATTAGATTTAGATTCTCTATAGTATGGAAACAGGCTGTTCAGCCCAACAAGTCCACACCAACTCTCTGAAGAGTAACCCACCTAGACCCATTCCCCTACCCTATATTTACCCCTGACTAATGCATCTAACACTATGGTCATTTTAGCATGGTCAATTGACCTGGCCTGCACATCCTTGGATAGTGGGAGGAAACCGGAACATCTGGATGAAAACCCATGCAAACTCCACACAGATAATTACTCGAGGCGGGAATTGAACCTGGGTCCCTGGCACTGTGAGGCAGCAGTGCTAACCACTGAGCCACCGTGCTGGTCCTGTTATGCATATGTAAGTGTTACTGGACAGCACATTGATGACTCATTGCATCAATTTACTGATGATTTGACCAATGCTGATAAGATGAGAGGTAAACAGATTGGATTGGCCTTCATTTTGCATACCTACCATATTTGGGTAATTTTCCATATTGCCTGGTACACACTTAGTATTGTATCTATAATTGGAACAACTTAAACAGTAGAAACTGGGTTTTTGCATGCCTGTCCTGTCCTGAGCCAGGTTCCTTGATTAAGCACAGAGTTGCTGTGAATGTAGAACCCTGTTTCTCAGTAGGCTGCTGGGAAACCCAGTGGTTGGCCTTATCGTCTCATATAGTTCAGTATCAGCTGAAGTGGGATAAAGCCCTTAACTAGCTAATTTAAGACAATTGATCTCTGGACAGGAAGGCTGCCCCTCCCATGCTCAGCTTCTGAGCTTAAATTTGGGGGTCGGAGTTAGGAAGGTGTTGTGGTTTCCGACCCTGTTTACTCACCTGATCAAATGTTCCACCATTCTCCTTGAGCGATAAATGCTGGTCTAGCCAGCAATGCCTACATCCCATACTCACAGGCAAACTACACCCTCCATAACGGGGAGTGAGTAACTAGTTGGGTTCTATATAGTTCTATTACAGTACACAGAACACCCCTTATTGTCAAAATCCTCAGCCACTTTCGACAACGTAAATGATTTCTCCACAACCTGCCCCATTACTGACATTGGATCAGCAGTGCTGTTTGGCTTAATGGATATTTTTGCCATTAATACTTTCCAAATCTCGAAAGGTGGTAATGGTTTAGCTTAAAGTATGAGAAGCTCTTATTGTGTACCATAATAGTTTTCCTCTTGTGAAGAGTGTAAATTACAGATTGTGAGTACAGAAACATAGCTATTGCTTAAAAAAGACACATTTTGTTAAACTTTTCACCTTGCCCTTATTGGGGTAATTCGCAAGAATACTGATTCAAAGGGAAACCAATATTTCTGCTAAATGGGAGGAGAGTGCTGATTAGTTGACAAATAGACTATAGTAGAGGCATTACCATGGAGAATGCCTTTGTTAATGTTGATTGACAGTTAGCTACCAGGTTTAGTTTAAACTTTAAACTGGGAAAGTCACCCCTGTTTTGTCACGGCATTACCTGCCATGTGTATATATTCTTTCTGTCTGCAAAGAATGTGTGTCAAGATGTGTAATTTTCAGTGCAATCCTGAATTGATTTTCAGTATAATTTTTTTTGCAAATTCAGGATATCCAGCATATGAATCACCAGTAATTACCAATCAAACTCTACTTACCAACCAATCAGCACTCTCCTCTTGTGCTTAGGAATAGGAGTAGGCCATTCAGCTCTCAAGTCTGTTCTGCTATTTAATGATATCATGGCTATCTATGGCCTATAACATAAACTCCCTTTGGCTCATATCCCTTAACACCTTTGCTTAACAAAAATTTATCTCAGATTTAGAATTAATAACTGATCCAGCATCAGCTGCTGTTTGTGGAAGAGGGTAGATGCGCTTCATAACATCTTGTAAACAATCTGCCCTAATTCTCAGACTATACCCCTAGTTCTGGAATCTCCAACCGATGGAAATAGTTTGTCTTTATCTAACCTGTCAATGTTGGTATTACCCTTCAGTTGGTATTGTTGTGATTTGACCTGACAAGTACAACATGAAACGCCTCAATAAATGTGTTATTGTTTTTTCAACAACATGCAATTTCTGTTGTACCAAACAACTAAGTATTTCTATGTAGGTGGAAGCATTTTTTAAACAGTGTGCTGTCTGATGCATTTGTGCACTTTTACGGAGTAAGGGGTGTTTTCACAAGTTAATCATTAGGTGTGTAAACTTTGTATGCAACATAACACACATGCTGTGCTTCCTGCTAGTAAGTGTGCATCCAATTCCTGAAATGGCTTTCTCCAAATGATAATTCTCTTGTGCATACGGGTCCTCCAGCTATCAGCTGTGGCTCAGGTGGTAGCATCCTTGCCACTAAGCCAGAAAGCTGTGGCTTCAACTCATACTCCAGGACTTGATTGCCATAAACAAGCTAACATTTAAATACTATATTGCACTCTCAGAGGTTCTCAGCAGTTCTGTAAGTCCCATTCAGGAGTTATTCAGGAATTTCAGAATTACCTCTGATCAAATAATGACATTTTTTGCCTCACATATCAGAGAGAAATTGGAATATATGGTATGATAGTTGGTCCTCTGATTGCACGACTTCAAGAGCACTAATTTAGCTAAACATTGTTGATTATTATCACAAATAGAGCCAATTTATCTCATTTGAGCTGAATGGACTTGTTAGTTTACTTTTAGCTAATTTGGCACTGAATTAGCCTTTGTGCGTTTTGACCCTGTAGTCAACTGAATGAGACGATCAACAATAAAGAAAATGACATTTCCAGTATTCAGCGTCAGTATGATTCCATCAGTTCTGAACTAGCAGAAATGACCCAGTTAAGAGAAACAGCAATTCGTGAAAATAACCATCTGCATGACCAGCTGTCAAAATTAAAATATGAGCATCAGGTAAGAAAAATTAACTTTTTATTAAACCATTGAAAAAGTTGTTCATTGTTAATGTTATAATCTAGCTAAATAATCCAGCGGTTGATATCTGTACAATTAAAGAAGGTTGGTATTACATTCATACATATTTTTACTGTAACATTAACATTGGGAACAAAATTTATTTAAAAAGAGATGATTAAAACTGAGATCACTTTAGCTTAATGATGTGTTGTATTGCCAACTCTTACAGAACAGTATAGTGGCAAAATTTAGTTTTTTGGATCTGCAAGTTTCATTTTGGCTCTAAATAATTTATGTCATGCTTTTATACTTCTGGTGTAAGCTGTGTTGAACACCATTTTGTTGAGGGAATTAGAATATGCATAGGGAGTGTGTGCCATTATATATGAAGAGGTAAATCATGACATCAATAGAACAGGTAACCATGATCTGATACAAGTGTTGCAATTATGGAATTCAACCTCTCAAACGAGAACAAACCACATAAGACTGTAACAATATAACAAACTATATAACCTTGGCCAGTAACCTACAGCATGCAGTCCAAATCCTTGCCCCAAGCAATCTCCTATCTATGTCATGCAAGGTAATGACTGAATTCCACTAATGCCTGTGATACAGTAGCTATGTATGTCTATCTAGAGAGATCACACACCACCAGGTTATAGTCCAACAGGTTTAATTGGAAGCACACTAGCTTTCGGAGCGACGCTCCTTCATCAGGTGATGTGTCGTTCCGAAAGCTAGTGTGCTTCCAATTAAACCTGTTGGACTACAACCTGGTGTTGTGTGATTTTTAACTTTGTACACCCCAGTCCAACACCAGCATTTCCAAATCATGTCTAGAGAGAGGGAGACAGAGACAGAGAGCCGAATTGCCACTGTGATAATCAACTGCTAATTACTCATTGCTGTCTCATAGTGCAGAAGCTGCTGACTTCACACCTTGGACTATTGACCATTGTGTAACACTAAGGATAGGTGATGTTGTGACTGCAGCTGGACAGAGAGAGAGACGCACACACAAACACACACACACCTAGAAGCCCCAGACATGCTGAATAAGTCCTGCCCAGAAGTTGGCCACTCTCCTCAGCTTGAAGTCCCAAGCAGCTGGGCCTAAAGACAGGGTTGGAGGAGGAATGCCCAGCTACCTGTCGAGTGTAACTCCGAACAGGAAACTTATTGGTGCCTGTATGTGATTCCTCCTCTGGCCGGATGCCTACTGGCATCTCCCTGTCTCCTTGTGAGGAGGGGACACCTGGAGTGAGATGAAGGTCCCTCATCCCCATAATATTTTGCTGTGATGCTGAGCAGCAACAGTGAGAGTAGTGGAATGTAGGTCCTGGTGTGTGTTCAGCAGACTGTGAGGCCGCCAGTAACCTGGGCTCGCTTTTTCTTGGTGGAGACATGGCAGTGAAGTGCTCACCTGCAAGGATTACTGACTCTAATCCAGATAAAATGCACATTGAGGTGTCAGTATCTGAGTTTTGCTTGTAGATGATTGCTTTGAGCTATCAGTGTTCTGACCATCTGAGGTGGACTGTCAGAGTGGGCATGTCTTGTGTGGCAGCTCTGTTGACTGTATCCATCATGGTCATGCCAATGGTGATTGCAGGACACAAAAATGAGAGCACATCACAAGCATAGGATGCAGTTTGTGGTATGTTGTCAAGAAATTCACAGGAGGGATGGTGAGAGAGTTGCACGACAATCAACAATGTTTCTTAAACAAAAGAGAAATTGCTGGAAAATCTCAGCAGATCTGGCAGTACCTGTATAATAAAATCGGAGTTAACGTTTTGGCTCCAGTGATGCTTCTTCAGAGCAGGTGCTTCTTAATTGGTTGCCGGAACATGGAGGGTTCTGTAGTTCCACAGGCACAGTCCTGGTCTTTGCCTACTAGGGCCAGCTTCCTGTCATAATGGACAAATATCCAGCACCCACTACCTGCCTTGAGTCTTTTGGCTTATCAGGGATCATTTTCTCCTGTAATGAGAAAAAGTAGAATTTTGGTTTACCTCAAATTTATGTTGGGTAGAAAGTGGGAGACCAGCCTGGAAATTTTTTTTCGTGAAGTCCAGAGGCAGTAAAGACCAGAATGAGGGTTTCATCAGCAGATGAGTTGACACAGGGCAAGATCAGACAGTGAAAATGGCCAGTATTTGTGATAGCAGCTTATCTCAGGGTCAAATGTGACACCAATGTTGCAAATACAGTAGGCTGACTTAAACTCGTTGTTCCAGGCTATTTGTACGGCAATTATTTTAATGTTCTTCGAGTTGGTGGTCTGTGACTTGTTACTGGGCAATCCTTGTGCATCTGTCATTTGGAGACTTAGGCACCTGCTTTACTCTTGATCAATTGCCAAACCACTATCAAATCTCCAGGTCTAATAGATCCAGGTGCTGTCATGGGTATTTCAGTCTTGCTAACATTAGGTGGTGCTAAAACATTACTACAGTATATTAGTTATTTGAGTTTGATTGCAGTTCCATGGTTTGGCAGCCGTATTTAAATGATGCATATGTTTAAGTGTTGGAATTGTTTTAATTACAGATCATACTTATTTTAACTTCAATAATTTGTTATTTTTACTGGCCACCTTGGTATATATTCTGACTGCCTCACCAACCTGGGGTATATAGTTCTACAATAATGCCAGTTGCTCCATACAAAGCTCGCCTTTTCTTTAAAACTCTGCTGAGCATGTTAAATCTGCCCTGGCCATCCCAGCCAAAATCAAATGCCACCCTGCTCTCTAAGATCACCCTTTGCCACACCATGATGTGTGTATTCATTCCAAAATGTATTAGTTTATTCTTGACTAAGCTCACAATGCATATTCCTACGGTAGCTGTTGGTTAGACTGGTCCTTCTGAGACTTAACCTCACCTTCGTCACACTAACCTTTAGTATCCCCTTGCCTCACAATTTTCTTGGACATTTTTCTCTCCCATTTGGAAGGGATATGGTTCTCCTTGCACAAAATACTTTTCACCACTCTACATTGCCACAAAAACTGAAAGATATTCTTTGCATTTGCTTCTCTCTCATTCCATCCTTTTGTCTCCATTTGTGCTCCCCTTCCTACTGCCCTCTAGCATGTTACTTTCTGTTGCTTTCTTCACCCATTAGCCCTCTAATCACTTATAATTTGAACTGTAAACATGATTTTGATTCCTTGGAGATAGTTAATTTAAGTGACAGTAGGGGATTAACCACTTGTTATATATCCCACTCTATTTTGTTGCTTATTGAAGTAGAAAATTGTAGTTGGTCTGACCCACACAGCCCTCTTTGTTGGGCCAGCGGTATCAAGAGCCCACTGCCTTCTTAATATACTGGCTAGCCCAGAGGTAACTGATATTGACAATGCCTTTTGGAAGACTTGGAGAGCACACCATGTGAAGTCCAGGCTAAGGGCCCAGGTCACAGTCCCAAAGCAACCTAATACTGTATATTGACTGGCAACACTTTGAAAATAGAGCTCATTTTGGGGAAGAGTGAGGTCATCCACTTTGATGCAAGTACAGCAATTCAGATTAGCTCCATACATGGTGAGGGGAGACTATGTAAATGTAAATGAATTCAGATATCCATGTTCAAAAATTACAAAATCTTATGCAAAGCTTAAGATGTGTTTTCTATTGATAGTATAAAATGTAAATTTGACAATTTACAGATCTGATGTATTTCAGTTAATGCATATCCTGTTTGTTATAGTCAGCGAACCGTAAACTGGAAGAATCTATTCAGGAAAATAAAGACTTGAAGATCAAAGTCCAGGACTACATCACGGAGATATCCAAGGTGGAGAATTTGCTTAGTGGCAAGGTCAGTAACTAAATATAATTCTCCAGTTTTTCAGCAAGCATAGATTTGAATCTTGACTGCTTTAAGTGAATTGATCTTTTTGAACTTATTAGTGAGAATGCTATTAGAATAATCAATTTTAACTTTGCCCACCTTATGGGAATATGAGTGGGAAAGGTAATTGGTTAAAATTGTGATAGTATTCCTTTTGTCCTTCTCCCGCCACCATTTAAATCATGCAGATTTTGGAACTGGGCCAAGAACTTGCAAAAGGCAGGTGGGCACTTTGTGAACATAGAAAAATTAAGATTCTGGAATACAATTGATATCCCAGCACTATTTTAGCTAAAGCTAACAGAAGGCCTCCACAGAGTCTGATCCTCAGAAGAAATCTGTGGGATTGATCGAATCACTGGAAGAGTATTTAAAAGGTTCCTTAGCTGCAGATTTATGAATTAACATTACTTTTGCAACTTGTTTGTCTTGTCTTACTCAGAAGGCTTTCTATACTGATTTTGGGTACTATTTATTGCTAATTTACTTTGAGTGTAAGAGCACTTGTTATGTGAGGAAATGGAGAAGCTGCAGCAATAACTTCACCAATCAGCACAAGAAGAACTGGATCTCTCAGAAGATAGCAAATGAGTAGACTGCTTGTAGAAAATCACACCCGCCTAGCACGTGAGCTACAAGCTAAGTCATCATTTTGAAGCTATCTGGAGCTGTGCCTCAGGAGGTTGTGCTTCTCCAAAAGACTGTTGCAAGCCTCTTCAGCCTCCTGTAACAGAACCTATGTAATGTTGGAATAAGGGAATGCGTTACTAGTGACTGCCCCTTTTAATTTTCTTGACAGTTTCGCTAATTCCATTCTGATACAGGAGATGTCAACCTCAAATCACAATCCACAGTATATATATAGCTGCAGTAAAGAGGTCCTCTCTTCACCATATCATCTTCCTCATATTTAACCAACAGCAGCAGGAGAGAACTATTCAGCACAGGAATGGGCCCTTCGGCCTAAGATTTTTATCTCTCCCCTACCCTGTGTCTGGAACCCTACATTTACCATGGATAATCCATCTAGCTTGCACATCTTTTGACTGTGGAGGGAAACCAGAGCTGAACATGTGTTGCTGGAAAAGCGCAGCAGGTCAGGCAGCATCCAAGGAACAGGAGGTTTGACATTTCAGGCATAAGCCCTTCTTCAGGAAATCCTCATCACCTCAGGGGATCTCCCATCCACCACCTCCAACTTCATAGTCCCACAACTCCGCACCGCCCGTTTCTACCTTGCAAGGAAACCAGAGCACCCAGAGAAAACCCACACAGATGCGGGGAGAATGCGCAAACTTCACACAGTTGCCCAAGGCTGGAATCGAACCTGTGTCTCTGGCACTGTGAGGCAGCAGTGCTAACCACTAAGTCACCTTGCCATCAAGACTGGGAATTTGCAGTAGTTCCTGGTTTTCTGATAATTGATTGCAAACATGTCACCAATAGTATCCAGTCAGCAGCATTTGCGAATAGAAGAGGTGACCAACTATCAATATCTCTATCAATGTCCCATCATGGGTGCATGAAAATGAAAGTTGTACAAAGTCAGAGTGTTAGAGTTTTTATAGAATGGAAAGAGGCCGTTTGACCCATGATGTCTGTGTTGCTCATCAAACATCCATTTGCTTGAATCCCATTTTCCAACACTTGACCTGTAGCCTTGTCTGCTATGGTATTTCAAGTGCTCACCTAAATAGTTCATAAATTTCTTGAGGGTTCCCACCTATATCATCTTTTTTAAGCAGTCATTCCAGAGTAGCACAATCTTTCTGGGCAATGTTTCCTTAAATCCCCTCTAAATTTGCTGCTGTGCCCCCTTCTAGTGAGGGGAAATGTTTCTCCCTATTTATCCTGCCTGTGCCCTTCAGAACTTTGTACACCCACCTCAGATCCCTTCTCAGCCTTCTGTGCTGTAAGGAAAATTATCCCAGCCTATCTCATGTCTCTTCATAGTAATATTGCTCCAGCTCAGTCAACATCCTGGTGAATCTTGACTGCATCCTCTCTATGGTGCAATTACGTCACTCTGATTGTCTGGCAACCAGACCTGCGCAGGGTACTGCAGCTGTGACCAAATATTACACACAGCTGTATCATAACTTCCTTGCTCTTGCATTCAATGCCTTGATAAATGAAGGCAAGTGTCCCATATGCCTTCTTAACCACCTTATTGACCTGCCCTGCTGCCTTTAAGCATCTTGGTGGACATGCACACCAAGGTCCCTTTGATTCCCTGTACTTCCTAGAGTCCTACCATTCAATGTGAACCCCCCTGCCTTGCTGGTTCTCTCAAAATGCACACTTTCCAAGATTAAATTCCATTTGCCATTGTTCAGCCCATCTGACCAGCCTGTCTAAATCATCCAGTATCTTGGGCTTTCCTCATTGCAATTTACTGGACCACCAATTTTTGTCTAGATTAGAGTGGTGCTGGAAAAGCACAGCAGGTCAGGCAGCATCCAAGAAGCAGGAAAATCGACGTTTCAGGCAAAGGCCCTTCATCAGGAATAGAGCAATTTTTGTGTCATCCATGAACTTACTGATCAAACCTCCTACATTCATGTCGAGGTATTTAAGCCACAAAACAACTAGGAAAGAACCAAGCATTAAACCCTGCGGTATACCACTAGACACTGGTTTCCAGTCACATAACCACCCTTTGACCACCACTCTCTTATTTCATAATATTAAGCCAATTTTGGATTCAATTTACCAAATTACCTTGATCTCTTAGCTTCCTAACAAGTCTGCCATGCAAAACCTTGTCAAAAGCCTTACTGAAGCCCATGTGACTACCTGTATATCAAATGCACCACTCTTATTTATAGACCTAGTTAGCACCTTGAAAGTTCAATCAAATTTGTTAGACATGATTTCTTCCTTATAAAGCCAAGCTGACTGTCCTTGTTTAATCCTTGTCTCACTAAGTGGAGTCAAATCTATCCCTCACTGTTTTTTCCAATCATTTCCCTATCACAGACATTAGAGTGGCTGGGATGGTAGTTTCCTGGTTTATCCTTACCACCCTTCTTGAATACTGGTACTATATTAGCTATCCTTCAGTTTTCTGACCAGAGGAATTGACAGTGACTGTAGTCTCCTCCCTTGCCTTCCACAGAAGCCTTGAATACATTTCATTTGGGCTTTTGAAGATTTGTCTATTTTCAAGCCTGCTAAAACCACTAATATCTCCTCCCCACTCAATATGATTTTTTTCAAGTATGTCACCATTCCCCTCCTGATTTCTAGAACTTCGTCATCTCTTCTCTATTATGAATAAAGATGCAGAACACGCATTTAAAACCTCAGCTATATCTTTCAGCTCCACTTTGATCTCAATTGAGTTCTACTGTTTTTCCCAGATTTGTCGATTGCTAGTAATGTACTTATAAAATGCCTTTGTGTTATCCTTACTGTTACCCACCAGTAGTTTTTCAAACCTCCTCTTTGCTGTCCTAATTGTTTTCTTAAACTCCCCCTGCACTTTCTATTCTCCACTAGAGCCTCATTTGAATTGCTGTTTCGTAACTGCTTAAAGCCTCTCTTTTCCTCCTTATTCTGTCCTGAAGATTCCTCTTTAAGAAGCCTGAAAAGATGTGTGTGTAGATAACTATTGCAGACAGAATCAGATTCTCACAGTGACACCAGTTTTGTAGATATAATATCCTGACTCTCACTGTCCAGACTGAATTAAGAACAATGTCCATGAGCACTTGGGTAAGGGCCCAAAGGGTTGTATCAAAGTCCATGCTCCAGGAGATATGGAAGTGAAGGAAATTACTAGTGAAGACAAATTAAATCCCCTATCTGGGGAGAAAGACATTTTTCCAGGTTTGACAGCAATTCAATCTTCCACATTCATGCGTCCTTCAGAAATGCCCACATTGATTATCTAGCAAAAGTTAATTAACTTATCAACGACAAACATCTTGTTTACTTTTCTCTTTCCTAAATTATACTGCTTGTTTGGCTATCATGTTATGTCTGTGAGCCACTACTACATCTCTATCAATGCATGCAGTGAAGCAAAAGAATTGGTC
This sequence comes from Hemiscyllium ocellatum, assembly GCF_020745735.1. Taxonomy (NCBI): domain Eukaryota; kingdom Metazoa; phylum Chordata; class Chondrichthyes; order Orectolobiformes; family Hemiscylliidae; genus Hemiscyllium; species Hemiscyllium ocellatum. Next base: position 103,015,108 of record NC_083406.1, read on the forward strand.
TGTTTGTTCAGCCTGGTGATGCTTCCATCTAAACTTCAGTATTCATAAACTTCCTGTAGTGTGGCAGAAGGCCATTCAGCCCAATAGTTTTACACCAACCCTTCGAAGACCACCCACCCAGACCAATCCCTACCCTATCCCTGTAACCTTGCATTTCTCATGACTAATCCACCCTAGACACTATCAGCATGCCATTGGACAGTATGAGAAAACCAGAGCTCCCGGAGAAAATCCCTGCAGACACAAGAGAATGTGCAAACTCCATCCAGGCAATCACCCACTCAAAACCCTGACCCTGTGGGGAAGCAGCGCTAACCGCTAAGCCACCATGCCGCCCATAACATCATTTTGATTTGTAGAATAATGCTTGACTTTCTCATTAAGAACCTAAATACATCAATAAACATGAAAGAACCTTACATTTTACATTATTACAGTGCTCTACGCACTCCTTTGGCTGTTAAATACTGCGGAGTGTCCTGGGGTCATGAAAGGTGATGTACAAATGCAGTGAGACTTTCACAAGGTTTGATTAATCTTATGAAAGAAACTTTGAGAGAAGTACGAAACACATTCAATAAGCCCATTAGTATTTTTCTCCCAGGTTTCACCATTATTCCAAAATTCCTTTTATTTTGATAAAATTCCTCCATTGAATGAAGTTGGAAAGAAGAAATTTCAGAAACTAGGGGAGGCAATGGCCTAATGCTATTGCTACTGGATTATGAATCCAAAGACCTGATAATGTCCTGGGTTCGAATCCTGCTGTGGCAGGTGGTGGAATTTGAATTTGATAAGTATCTGGAATTAAGAGTTGATTGATGATCATGAAGCTAATGCGGATTGTCGGAAAACCCCACCTGGTTCATTAATGTCTTTTAGGGAAGGAGCCTACTGTCCTTACTTGGTCCAGACCGAGACTTATTTGGGAAATTGACAACAGGTAATAAGTGCTAGTCTGGTCAGTGTTGCCCACGTGCTGCGAATGAATAAAAAAGGATGAGAAAAAGCTTGGCCAGGTTTTCTATAGACTAATGGAGTTGCGCAAAACATTATCTGGTTGTATTGAAAATGATGTGGTTTGTATTGGTACATATTTTGATAGTCTTGAAGGCCTGTATATTTGGAAAGCATCGACAGAACCAAAGTTGTGCCTTCTTAGGGATTATACACTGAGTGGACAAGAATTGCCAAGTCCAGAACTAGTTGTGAGAAACTGGGTAAGATTGTCTCAATCCCATTACGGTGACAGGCAGATTCAGGAAGGAGGCTCAATCTGTAAGCTTCTTTCTTATTTCCAGATGCAGCCATGCAATAATTTATTATATTCGACTTATATATATTCTGGAAGATAAAATGGCCAAGTGTTATCATAAAAGTTGTCTTTGAGATTATAGCTGTAAAAAATTGAGAAATTTTGTGGATTGATAATATCATATATGTTTGTTAGGAAAATGAGAATTTTAATCTGATGGAGCAGTGTCGTAGGACTAATGCACAGACAGAGACCTGGGAATTGAAAGCTCGCCAAATAGAAGGAGAGTTCAGTTCAGTTCAGATGGAGCTTGTTACTGTGAAAGCTGAGAACCGCAGAATGTGCGATAAAGTTAACTCACTTGAAAAAGAAATTGAGGAGGTAAGAACTGGTGAATTTATAATCCATTATTTACTGTAATACATAATATTATATGTGCAGCAAACTTTCTGTTGTTAACAGATGCTTTATTATGTAAAGGTAGAACTCTCAAGAAGGTGAGTTTGATTTTAAAAAATCTATTTTGACAGTTTCAAGCAAATCTGAAATTAGCATCAACTGCAGTTGACAGTTCATTTACAAAGCAGCTGCAAGTTTATTTTCAGGAATAGAATTCAATTAATTTCTAATTTTGGGTGTATTTTTCATGTAATTTCACCAAAGAATTATATTTTCCTCAGAATTCTTCTGCATTTTCATTTTCCCACATTTTTAACATGCAAAAATGGATTTTCTCTGTAGCAAGAGGCTGCTAGGAATGCATATAAAGCCCAGGTTTGCTCACTTAATAAGTTGATAATGAAGCTGGAAGATGAACTTCGTCAAGTCCAAAATGAAAAGAGCACAGCCCTCACTGACCTCACATCCACTCAAGAACTCTGCTTGAAGCTGGATTCGAACAAAGAGATGATGATGAGGCAGGTGGCCAGCAAAAATAAGGAGATGGAGCAAGTATGTAACATAGAAAAATTATAATTGTTTAATACTTTATTAATACCTTATTTTGTCAATGTGTCTCTCATATAAAAGCAACATGTGGGCCTGATGTACAGAATTTTTCCTCAGGTTTTCTGCAAAGCCTGTGGTAAATTATATGCTTTCACTTGTTATCTTATTACCCATCTAGCCTGTTGGAATGCAGTTAATTCATTTGCTGTAAATGTGATACCTTTTTGGAAGTAAGAACCTTCTGTGCTTCCATGGAGATGGAGTGCGTGAGATCAAAAACAGCCAGAGAATTGGATAGATTTGGATCACACTGGTCCTACTGACATTAAAATAATGTATCCCCATTTGCTACCAGGCAAATGGCCAATTGAACAGCTTAGCCAATGGATAGGATGGTTCACTCGTAGCAACAGGCCACAACTGAGGAGCTCTGAGGGTATTGCCAGCTGTTTGGTAGGTAGTAAACTGTGATTAGGAAGGCTGACATAAGGAGAGGTTTCCTTGAGGGGCATCTGGTGAGAAATTCTGTTCTTTCTGAGCTGCGGGCAATGTTGATAATGGCAGTAATGATAGTGAGCCAACAATACTACCCCTGTTTGACAGCCAGGTTTCCAAACCACAGGAAACCATTACAGCAGCAGTAAGTTTCAAACCAGGCTCTCAATTTCAGTGTTCAAATTAAATATCTCCCTTCCTTTTATTCCTTAGCATATTGGTTAGATATCACAATATCCACTGTCATCCAAAAGGTAGTAACGAGTGTATTATTAGTCGCCATTTCTTCCACCTTCAGTGGAATGTCACCACCAGACACATATTCCCCTCCACTCCCTTGTCAGCCTTTCCACAGGGACACATTGGTTCACTCCTCCTTCACTCACAACACCTCTCCACACCTCCACGTCCCATTCCCACGCCATCGCTGAAGATGTAACATCCACCCATTTACTTCCTCCCTCCTCACCATCCAAGGCCCCAGACACATCTTCCAGTGAAGGAGTGATTTACCTGCAGTTCACTCAGTGTAGTCTGCTGTATTTGCTGCTCACAATGTGGTCCGCTCTACATTGGGGAAGCAACATGCAGACTGGGTGACGGCTTTGCAGAACACCTACATTTTGTCTGCAAAAATCATTCTGAGCTTCCTATTGCCTGCCACTTCAGTACACCACCGTGTTCTCTGGTCATTATCTCTGTCTCTGGCTTGCTGTAGTGCTCTGGCAAAGCTCAGCACAAGCTGAACAGACTTTTTCCACTTGGAGATCCTGCAGTGTTCAGGAGTCATTATCAAGTTCAATAATTTTAAGGCCTGAGCACCTTCACCCAAGTCCTTACCCCAATTCCCAACACACCAGGCCTTATCATTACAAACCATCCATTGTCAGCCACTAATGGTCCCATTAGCAGCTATTCATTCACCCAGGCTGACCTTTACCTATTCCTTTGTCTGCCCAACTTTTTTTCTTTTATTTGGGCTCCATCCCAACCTAATGTTTACTGTTACCCCACCACCACCCCATCGCCAGTATATATGCCAATCTTTTCTGAGCTACAATCGGTTTTGAAGAAGAGTCACTGGACCTGCAACATTAACTCTGCTTTCTCTCCACAGATGCTGCCAGACTTTGAGTTATTTTTCAGCAATTTCTGCTTTTATTTCTGATTTCCAGCATTTAGTTCATTTTTTAAAATTTTGTTTAGTGAATGTGATGTGATTTGCCCAGCCTTGTGTCACGTGGAGGGTAATGTTGAAGGGCAAATTTTGTCCAGTGGCCCTTGTGAATGATTCAATTGTTCATATTAATATATTTTTCAAAAAAAGTTAGGTTTCATTATGTCACTTTTACATTAACAAGCAAGAATTGGTACCTATATCTAAGGAATGTCAGGAGGTTTTAGAATTACTGCCAGTGTTTTCCTTCTCCTCCCATAGTTGGGAATAGAACTTGAGAAAAGAGCCTTCATTTTGTCTGTTTCCTGTTGACTTGGAACAAATCTTGAATTGTAGTGCTCCAGCCTGTCCCTCCACGCCCCCATCCTCCACCTCCCACCCCCCCCCCCCCCCCCAACTCTCTGTGGTGCATCCAAAGCAACTCTGGTTTCATAAATGAACTGATGTCAGGAACACCAAACTGCTATGGTATTGGGCTTGATATTGCTTGTAGCAAAGTGGGATAAGTTTGCGCACTTAAAACAGGTCACCCATTTATTCCTTTCTTGTTCTTCTGCCCACTCCTCCCTTTGCCATAGATATTAAATATTTGCTTCATAAAATGTAAATGTTGGTAAAAAAGTAATGCTTGTGCTCCAGCCAATTTCCTCCTCCTCCTGCTTCAACCTCGCAATGGAGAGGCTGAAAAGTATAATAACGTATAACCTTTCCCAAATCCTCCAAATACTTGTTTGACAGTTGAGCTCATTTAGAGTTCATTCAAGAAGTATTTCAGGATCAACTTTTCTTTCTTTTTTAACTGTTTGTACTCCCTCAACAACATTCCATGTCATTTCAGAGACTACGATAGCAGCTTCTCGTTCCTTCGTAGTGGTGCACTCTATCTGGAGAGCAAGTACCTACATAGCTGACCCAACCAAGAGAAGTAATGCAAGACACAGCAGTGCAAACACTTGCTGTCTTGAACCTTTTACAGTGGTGATATGTTATCTGTCTCAGTTAAAACAGTCATTTCATTGCAATTTTAGGATTTTACTAATGAAGACCTTTGCCCACTGGGTTTTCCCTCCTTTCTAATGTTCCACCAAACCTTTCATATTTTATATCAGATTTTCTTGCCTTAACTTTTACTTTATAACTATCTCATGCACATTACAGCAGGTGCTAAGTGAGTAAGATTTGATGGATTGAATTGAACTATTATCCTTGAGGTTTTTTTGGTTTTGCTCATTGTCATCAATCCTTCTCATCAATTCTGGAGGTTGAAGTCATGCTGAAAGAAATTAGTACCTGACTTGTTTATACCTGTCTTCATTCAATTTTGCTGCATGTAACCTATAAACGTATTAATGAAAGAAATTTAATCAGCACTGACTCCAGCAGCTCAATAAGGCTTACCCAGAGTACAGTAAAGGTTAATTCTTGAAAGCTAACACTGAACATAGCATTCACAAAGGAAACTTTGTTAGCTTCTATCATCTTTATAAGGATGTTTATTGATCAAAACTTTTTTTATATTAGTTCAAAAGGTGGTTTAACCTATAATTATTGGAGGGAAATTTTAATAGAACCGTAAAAATTGTTTTCCACCATAACACAAACATTTAGAGGTTTAGCCTTTAGCCAAAGTTGTAAAATAACCACATTGTTCACTGAACATAGTATCGTGCTTTCAAAAATGCATCAGTATTTCCTCTGATTCTATAAGGTTCTAAATGAACTTGAATCAGCCCGCTCTGAAATAGAGCTCTTAAGAAACCAGCTTTCAAGTGAAAGAACTTCAATAAAAAATCTGGAATCTTTGTTGGCATCTAATCGGGAGAAAAAGTTCCAAAGCCAGATGGTCACTCAAGAGAAAGAGACGGAACTACAGCTCTTTAAAGATAAGCTTTCCTTAGCTGATAGTAAACTGTAAGTACTACATTTATACATGCTTTTTGCTGATTGTCTGCATATGTAACAGCTCCACTTTTTGACAATTGGAATTTCTTTTATTAAGTGAGTTTTTCTGATACAATTCTCATTTTGCAATTCAGTTTTTGTTTCACCAATATGATTAGCTCAGTGAAAAAAAAACAATGAATGTCAGTGTCAGATCTGGTCCTTCTAATCACTTGTGGGAAATGAAAGGACAGGTGCAGGTTGGTGGAATTAACACTAAACATTAGATATATGTGATGAATTGCTGCTCTGTATTTTATTTTGATTATCCTTGGGAATCAGTAGACATAATCATAAGTGTTACAGCAGATTATCATTTAGCCCAGTGGATATTTCCCTAGTTGGGCAATCTAGGACAAACAGTAATAGTTTTAGGCTAAGGCGTAGCAAACTTAAAAACTGAAATGATGAGGAATTACTTATAAAGTTTAGAACTTAGGTAGCTGAAGGCAGGAATAACAATGGAGAGTGAAGTATGTAGGAGGCATACAAGAGACTAATGTAGGATCATGCAGGTCAGAGGTACATGCGGGTTATAGAGAAAGAAGCGCAAGACTATGAAAGAAATATTTGAGTACAAGAATGAGAGCATTGGATAATTATCTGGATAGAAATGATGTGCTGAGGTATGGGGAAAAGGCAGGAGATTGGCACTAGGTATAGAATTGGTGCAGGTATGAAGGGCCGAATGGCCTCATTATATGCAATAATAATTCTGAGACTTTCTGTGAGAATGTGAATTCTAAAATTAAAATGATGATGGGCCAGATACTAGCATTGAAGTGCAAGCTGGAATAATATCAACTACATTTTGGATAAGCCGAAATTTAAGGCAGGTAGAAAATGGGTAGTCAATCAGGAGAATTCAAAGGATTGAGTCTGAACATAGAACATTACAGTGCAGTAGATGCCCTTCGACCCTCGATGTTGCGCTCACCTGTGAAACCAATCTGAAGCCCACCTAACCAACACTATTCCATTATAATACACATGTTTATCCAAAGACCATTTAAATGCCCATAAGGTTGACGAGTCTACTACTATTGCAAGCAGGGAGTTCCATGCCCTCGCTACTCTCTGAGTAAAGAACCTACCTCTGAGATCAGTCGTATGTCTATTACACCTCAATTTAAAGCTATGTCCCCTTATGCTAGCTATCACCATCCGAGGAAAAAGGCTGTCAGTGTCCACCCTATCTAATCCTCTGATCATCTTGAATGTCTCTATTAAGTCACCTCTCAACCTTCTTTTCTCTAACGAAAACAGCCTCAGGTTCCTCACCTTTTCTTTATAAGATCTTTGCTTCATACCAGGCAACATCCTGGTAAATCTCCTCTGTACCCTTTCCAATGCTTCCACATCCTTCCTGTAATGCGGCGACCAGAATTTTACGTAATACTCCAAGTGAGCGACCACACCTGAGTTTTGTACAACTGCAACATGACCTCATGGTTCCAAAACTCACTCCCTCTACCAATAAAAGCTAACATACCGTATGACTTCTTAACAATCCTATCAACTTGGGTGTTAACTTTCAGGGATCTATGTACATGCGGACACTGAGAGATCTCTGCTCATCCACATTACCAAGCATCTTATCATTAGCTCAGTACTCTGTATTCCTGTTACTTCTTCCAAAGTGAATCACCTCCCAATTTTCCACAATAAACTCCATTTGCCACTTCTCCTCCCAGCTCTGCAGCTTATCCATGTCCCTCTGTAACTTGTAACATCCTTCGGCACTGTCCACAACTCCATTAACCTTAGTGTCATCCGCAAACTTACTAACCCTTCCTTCTACGCTCTCATTCAGGTCATTTATGAAAATGACAAACAGCAGTGACCCCAAAACAGATCCTTGCAGTACATCACTAGTAACTGAACTCTAGGATGAACATTTCCCATCAGCCATCACCCTCTGTCATCTTTAGCTGGCCAATTTCTGATCCAAACTGCCAAATCACTGTCAATTCCATGTCTCCATATTTTCTGCAATAGCCTACAGTGGGGAACCTTATCAAATGCTTTACTGAAATCCATATACATCACATCAACCACTTTACCCTCATCCACCTTTTTGGTCACCTTCTCAAAGAACTCAATAACATTTGCGAGGCACAACCTACCCTTCACAAAACCGTGTTGACTATCCTTACTCAAATTATTCATATCTCTTACAATCTGTTCTAACACTTTACCCACAACCAAAGTAAGGCTTACTGGCCCATAATTACCAGGGTTGTCTCTACTCCCCTTCCTGAACAAGGGGACAACATTTGCTATCCTCCGTTATTCCTGTAGACGATGACAACATAAAGATCAAAGCCAAAGGCTCTGCAATCTCCTCCCTAGCTTTCCAGCGAATCCTAGGATAAATCCCAACCGACCCAGGGGGCTTATCTATTTTCACACTTTCCAGAATTCCTAACCCCATCTCCTTATGAACCTCAATCCTGTTTATTTTAATAGCCTGTTTCTCAGTATTCTTCTTGACAAATTGTCTTTTTTCTGTATGAATACTAATGAAAAATATTCAATTTGTGCCTCTCCTAGCTCTTTGGACTCCACGCACAACATCCCACTACTGTCTTTGACAGGCAGTAATCTTACTCTAGTCATTCTTATATCCTGTCATACCTATAGAAAGCTTTAGGGTTTTCCTTGATTCTATCTGCCAAAGTCTTCTCATGTCTTCTCCTGGCTCCTCTTAGCTCTCCCTCTAGGTCCTTCCTGGCTAACTTGTAATTCTAAAGCGCTCTGAGTCTTCACGTCTCATCTTTACATAAGTCTCCTTCTTCATCTTGACAAGAGATTCACCTTCATTAGTAAACCACAGTTCCCTTGCTCGACCACTTCGTCCCTGCCTGACAGGTACATAGTTATCAAGGACATGTAGTAGCTGTTCCTTGAACAAGCTCCATATTTCAATTGCGCCCATCCCCTGCAGTTTCCTTCCCCATCCTATGCATCCTAAATAGAGTCATAGAGTCATAGAGATGTACAGCAAAGAAACAGACCCTTCGGTCCAACCCGTCCGTGCCGACCAGATATCCCAACCCAATCTAGTCCTACCTGCCAGCACCCAGCCCATATCCCTCCAAACCCTTCCTATTCATAAACCCATCCAAATGCCTTTTAAATGTTGCAATTGTACCAGCCTCCACCACTGCCTCTGGTAGCTCATTCCATACACGTACCACCCTCTGCATGTAAAAGTTGCCCCTTAGGCCTCTTTTATATCTTTCCCCTCTCACCCAAAACTTATGTCCTCTAGTTCTGGACTACCCCACCCCAGGGAAAACACTATTTATCCTATACCTGCCCCTCATAACTTTGTAAACCTCTATAAGATCACCCCTCAGCCTCTGACGTTCCAGGGAAAACAGCCCCAGCCTGTTCAGCCTCTCCCTATAGCTCAAGTCCTCCAACCCTAGCAATATCCTTGTAAATCTTTTCTGAACCCTTTCAAGTTTCACAACATCTTTCCAATAGGAAGGAGACCAGAATTGCATGCAATATTCCAACAGTGGTCTAACCAATGTCCTGTACAGCTGCAGCATGACCTCCCAACTCCTGTGCTCAATACTTTGACTGATAAAGGAAAGCATACCAAACGCCTTTTTCAGTATCCTATCTACCTGCAACTCCACTTTCAAGGAGCTATGAACCTGCACCTCAAGGTCTCTTTGTTCAGCAATTACCCCAGGACCTTGCCATTAAGTGTATAAGTCCTGCTAAGATTTGCTTTCCCAAAATGCAGCACCTCGCATTTATCTGAATTAAACTCCATCTGCCACTTCTCAGCCCATTAGCCTATCTGATCAAGATCCTGTTGTAATCTGAGGTAACCTTCTTCGCTGTCCACTACGTCTCCAATTTTGGTGTCATCTGCAAACTTACTAACTGTACCTCTTATGCTTGTTGCATCATAATTGCCTTTCCCCCAGCTATAACTCTTGCCCTGCGGAATACACCAATCCCTTTCCATTGCTAAAGTAAACATAACCGAATTGTGGTCACTAGCACCAAAGAGCTCACCTATCTCCAAATCTAACACCTGGCCTGGTTCATTACCCAGTACCAAATCCAATGTTGCCTCGCCTCTTGTTGGCCTGTCTACATCCTGTGTCAGGAAACCCTCCTGCACACATTCGACTAAAACTGACCCATCTAAAATACTTGAACTGTAGCATTTGCAGTCAATATTTGGAAAGTTAATGTCCCGTATAACAACTACCCTGTTACTTTTGCTCCTATCCAGAATCATCTTTACAATAATTTCCTCTACATCTCTGGAACTTTTCAGAGGCCTATAGAAAACTATGGAAGGGTGACCTCTCCTTTCCTGTTTCTAATCTCAGCCCATACTACCTCAGTCGACGAGTCTTCATCAAACATTCTTTCTGCCACTGTATCCCGCCACGGCAGATGGTGGAATTTGAATTCAATAAATTACTTGGAATTAAGAAACTAATGATGACCCTGAATCCATTGCCAATTGTTGGAAAGACCCATCTAGTTCACTAATGTCCTTGAGGGAAGGAAACTGCCATCCTTACCTGTCTGGCCTACATGTGATTCCAGATCTACAGCATTGTGGGTGATTCTTAGTTGCCTTCTGGGTAATTAGGGATGGGCAATAAACGCTGCAATGTCAGTGACACCCTCATCCCTTGAATGAATAAAGAAAAATACTGCCCTTGACCAACACTGCCACACCTCCCTCTCTTTTGTCACCTTCCCTGTCCTTACTGAAACATCTAAACTCCGGAACCTGCAACAACCATTCCTGTCTCTGCCCTATCATGTCTCTGAAATGGCCTCAACATCAAAGTGCCAGGTACCAACCCATACTGCAAGTTCACCCACCTTATTCCAGATGCTCCAGGCGTTGAAGTAGACACACTCCAAACCACCTGCTGGTATAGTCTTGCAAACTTGAAACTCGATCTATGACCTCACTACTCTTAACCTCATGTATACTGGAGCTACAATTCAAGTTCCATCCCCCTACGGAATTAGTTTAAACTCTCCTGAAGAGCATTAGCAACTTTTCCTCCCAGGATATTTGTACCCCTCTGGTTCATGTGTAGATCATCCCATTTGTAGAGGTCCCACCTACCCCAGAATGAGCCCCAATTATCCAGGTATCTAAATCCCTCCCTCCTGCACCATCCCTGTTGCCACATATTCAACTGCTCTCTCTTCCTATTTCTCGCCTCGCTAGTATGTGGTACAGGTAACAAACTAGAGATAACAACTCTGTTTGAAGGAAGTAGATTGTCTAAGACTGATGTGGTGGTAGGCAATGTTGCAGAGATGAACTTCTTACTTTTTGAAATGGAAAATATATGGGTTAGAAATTGAGTCCTATTTCTGAGTATGCATTCCAATTTTCTCAATACTGTATTACATTGCTGCATAGTAGTTGACCACATTAAAACATCATATTCAACTTTATTTTTGCGTTTCAAAACCATTCATGGATGAACTATATCAATCCTTTTGTGCTCCTAAGTGCAGTGCATAACATTTGTTATTCCTTTACGAAGATGAGTTTGACCACTGTAATCTTCTAATTAAGAAAATGGTTTTCCCCTTCAATGTGTTTCATTTTCCTCATGAAAATTGCAACTCTGCCTGGGTACAATTTCACATGCAATGTCCTTCTTCATTTGGAATTTGAGCAGTAGGTCACTCAACTCATCACAGAGATCTCAGTTTTGCCTGCTTTTAGACATCAACACCCAATATACCTTTTAGTGGAACTGATTGATGACCATGGTGATTTGTTGAAAATCAAATGTTTCCCAGCTGTTTCCCATTGGACTGCCTTTATGCTCTGCAAATCAGAGGAAGTTCATTGAAGGCCAGATAGTGAGCATAATAGGTGGGTTTTGCGTAGCACCACACGATGAGAGAAAGATGTCACTGTTGAAGTTAAGTGCTAAAAGTAATTTTCAGATCACAAATATTTTTCATTAGTCTTCTCACTTGTGGAGGTGGTTTATTTATTTTTTAAAAATCAGAATTCTGCTGAAGCACTACAGAGGTTAATGCTCCAGGCGAAGAGAAAGCCACAAGCAAAGGTTGTTAGTTTTTTTTAACAGGGGCACCATGATTCCGAATGATGCAGATGTAATCAAAGTAGCTTAACCTCTCTAACCTACACAGAACATAGAATGTTAGAACACAGTACAGGCCCTTCGGCCTTCAATGTTGCACCAACCTGTGATATTAATCTGATGCCCATCTAACCTTCCCTGTCCCATTATTATCCATATGTCAAATGCCCTTAACGTCGGCAAGTCCACACCCCTACTACTCTCTGAGTGAAGAAACTAACCCTGATATCTATCCTAAATGTATCACCCCTCAATTTAAAGCTATCTCTCTTTGTGTTAGCTTACACCATCCAAGGAAAAAGGCTCTCACAGTCCACCCTGTCTAACCCTCTGATCATCTTATACATCACCATTAGGTCAACTCTCAACTTGCTACTCTCCAACGAAAATAGCCTCAGTTGACTCTGCCTTTACTCATAAGACCTTTCTTCCATACCAGGCAACATTCTAGTAAATCTCTTCTGAACCCTTTCCAGAGTTTCCACATCCTTCCGATAATGCAATGACCAGAACTGCACGCAATACTCCAGATGCAGCATTAGCAGTTTTTTGTACAGCTGAAGTATGACCTCGTGGCTCCGAAACTCAATTCCCTCTACCAATAAGCACCAACACACTATCTGCCTTCTTAACAACCCTATCAACCTGGGTGGCAACTTTCAGGGCTTTATGCACCGGGACACTCAGATCTCTCTGTTCATCCAAACTGCCAAGAATTTTACCATTAGCCCAGTACTCTGCGTACCTGTTACTACTTCCAAAATGAACTGCCCCACACCTTTCTGCATTAAACTCCATTTTCCACTTCTCAGCCCATAGCTATATCGCTCTGTAATCCACAACATTCTTTGGCACTATCCACAACTCTGCCTACCTTATTATCATTCGTAAATTTGCTAACACCCATCCTTCAACCCCACCTCCAGATCATTTATAAAAATGACAAATAGCAGTGGCCTCAAAACAGATCCTTGCAGCACACCACTGGTAACTGAGCTCCACAATGAACATTTCCCATCAACCACCACCTTCTGTCTTCTTTCAGCTAGCCAATTTCTGATCCAAACTGCTAAATCAGCTTCAATCTTGAAATTCCTTATTTTGTACAATAGCCTTCCATGTGGAACTTTATCAAACGCCTTACTGAAGTCCATATACACCACATCAACCGCCTTACGTTCATCCACCTGTTTTGTCACCTTCTCAGAATTCAGTACCCTTCACAAAACCGTATTGACTATCCCTAATCAAATTATTCTTTTCTGGATGATCATAAATCCTACCTCTTATAACCTTTTCCAACGCCTTACCCACAACCGAAGTAAGGCTTACTGGCCTATAGTTGCCAGGGTTGTCTTGACTCCCCTTCTTAAACAAGGGAACATTTGCTATCCTCCAGTCTTCTGGCACTACTCCTGTCGACAATGATATAACGATCAAAGCAAAAGGCTCTGCAATCTCATATCTGGCTTCCCAGAGAATCTGAGGATAAATCCCACCTGGCTCTGGGGTCTTATCTATTTTCAGATATTCTAAAATTGATAAAACCTCCTCATTGTCAACCTCAAGCCCATCTAATCTTGTAGCCTGTATCTCTGTATTCTCACTAACATTGCCCTATTCCAACGTGAATACTGACAAAAAATATTCATTAAGCACTTCTCCTTTGTCCTCAGATTCCACACACAACTTTTCACTTTGGGTCTTTGATTGGCCCTAATCTAACTCTAGTCATTCTTTTATACCTGATATACCTATAGAAGGCTTTAGGCTTTTAGATTAGATTAGATTACTTATGGTGTGGAAACAGGCCCTTCGGCCCAACAAATCCACACTGACTCGCCAAAGCGCAACCCACCCAGACCCATTGCCATGTGTGATTTTAGATTTTCCTTGATCCTCTCCACCAACAACTTTTCATGTCCCCTCCTGGGTCTTCTTAGCCCTCTCTTTAGATCTTTCCTGACTAACTTGTAACTCTCAAGCCCCCTAACTGAGCCATCATGCCTCATCCTCACATAAGCCTTCCTTTTCCTCTTGACAAGAGCTTCAACTTCTTTAGTAAACCTCTCTCAACAACTATCCCTGTCTGATAGGTGCATACTTATCAAGAACCTGCAGTAGCTGTTCCTTGAATTAGCGCCACGTTTCAAGAGTGTCCATCCCCTGTAGTTTCCTTCGCCATCCTATATGCATCCTAAATCTTGCCTAATCCGTATATAGATGGGGCCAAGTTTTCTTGAGACATTCCACCAGGTCTGTGGTATTATCAGCGGTATGTTTTTTGAGCCATTATAATTCTACTTGGCATTCCAGACTCAAAAGCAAAGCATCAGCAAATAATTTAACATCATTGTGGTAGCCCCTAATCTTGGTAGCTTTGATTTGTAGAGCCTCTCACTGTAACTTACTTACATACAAATCTACTGCTTTATTTTGAAATTGTAGTGATGTAATAGTTTGATCATATGGATATGCATCAATTGTTCATTAATAATTAGACAAAATCTCATATTTAAATGTGTTTTCCAGTAACACAGCTGCCAAAAATGTATTATTGATGTTACACAGCAAGAAGAAACTAGCTGGTTCACAAATGGATTACTCTTTTCATGTTTCTTTTTGAGTAGTTTTTCGAATCCCAAATATTGTTACTGCTTTAGTGAATGTTTTTGACAGCGATTAGTTAAGAACTCCAGATTTATCATACTCGTTTCTGCATATCGCACTGACTTAATACATATTTTTGTGTTTGACAGGGCATCTCAAGCCCGTGAAATTTCTCAGCTGAGGAGCAAGGCAGCAATGCTCGAAACAGAGCTAGATATGGCAAAGCGTCAGTTAGGCACTGAGCGATTTGAAAGGCAAGTGCATGCTATGGTTTTATTTTGCACACATACAATGGTTTTTTTAACCTCATTTTTAATATTGATTGTCCCAAATGAAATAATGTTACATTGTTCGTATCAATCAGATTATAGAAGCTGTAGTTTCAAACATATGGGAAACCCAACCACCATTTTTAAACAGACAGGTGCATAGGAGCAGCAAACATATTTATAAAGCACACTGCAGCAACTCACTGCAGCAACTCACTGAAGCTCCTTCAACAGCACATACCAAACTCCTGACTTTTGCCAATGTTGGAAATGCAGGTCCTTTTATGGGTAAACCTGCACAGCTTCAGAATTGGGATCAGGTGATGCTCACTAACCTTTTAAAAAAAACAACAGGCTTCCACACCTATCCCCTCCACCTGATTTTAACTTAGATTCTGCCCTCCCTTTTTCTTTGCTGTTGCAGTGTCCCTTGTAGGCAATGCTTGTAACATGGTTTTAACTGGCAAGTGGGTGATTTGGTTTCCCTTTGAAAGATCTTATGGTGGAGTGGTGGTGGGTCTGATATAGTGTCCCATCTCTGATACAATGCCCAGGTTCAAGCCCCACCTGCTCCAGAGGTTTATAATATCATCTCTGAACAGGTTGATTGGCTTCCCATTGCCTCTGGTTAGTAGTGCCTGTAATTTAACTGTTTAAGTGGTCATAGAGATGATTTTGTGGTAAATCTTTAAAAAGAACTGGTTTCTAACTGCCCCTGCTGAATAGTGTTTGTTATTTGACAATACTATGGCTTTAAACAGTGTGTTTGATTCTGGATTTTTTTTATGAAGAAAGATTGATGCAGAGCTGGCATGGTGGCACAGTGGTTAGCAGTGCTGCCTCACATTGCCAGAGACCTGGGTTCAATTCCCGCCTCTGGTGACTGACTGACTGTGTGGAGTTTGCACATTCTCCCCGTGTCTGCGTGGGTTTCCTCCAGGTGCTCTGGTTTCCTCCCACAGTCCAAAGATGTGCAGGTTAGGTGAATTGGCCATGCTAAATTGCCTGTAGTGTTAGGTGAAGGGGTAGATGTAGGGGATTGGGTCTGGTTGGGTTGTGCTTCGACAGGTCGGTTGGACTTGTTGGGCCGAAGGGCCTGTTTCCACACTGTAAGTAATCTAATCTAATCTAAGGTGACAAGCATTCTGTTTCAAAACTCATAAAGTAAACAGCTTGTTAGGTCTTGGGGTTTGTTTCTAAATTCAGAACAATAAGAGCAGCCTGAATGGGTGGGGTCAAGCTCCCACAGAGCCAGGATTTTTAATTTCACAGCAGCTGTCGGGGTCATGAAGCTGGGTTTGGAAGCTGCAGTACATCCTTCCCTGCTACTCACTCTATGAATTTTGCCTTGATGTTTTTTGCCTCCTGAATTGGAGGATTGCACGTGAGACAATCTATTTTACTAAATTTGCTTTTGTCAAAGGTGTGTTTATGGAATGTTACTATATTGGAACAGTTGCTGTTTAGTAGTTAAATAATCAGCTGTTTTGTTATGCTTTCCAGTAGAGTTAAGTTATTCCAATTTCTTCTTCATTTTGTTAGATTCTAATATAGTGTATGAACAAAGTGTATTTTGCTTCAAGACTAGTAGTTTGACCACTGGATTGCATCTGGAATGCAACACCTGGCATTTGCCTTTAAAACAGGACAAAGTTAAAATCTATGCTATCTTCTTCATATATTTTGAGGGGGCTTGGTTTGGTCCATAAGTTATTAGATTAATATTCAAGTGTTTTAGTTGTCGGTTTTTCAAAATAAAGCAAAGGAACTGGCTTCCTGCCCTACCCAACTCCATTTTAATTTAGTCTCCTTCTTCCTTCTCAACGCTCCTCTTTTGTTATTGTTGCACTGTTCTGGTGCTTGTTAATTGGTATTTTAGTAATGCAGGTGACTTGTTTGTATGTTAACCACAAAAGAACTGACTCCCAAAGGTGGGCACTATGGGCTAGGATGCATTATTCCCCTCAAGTAGATTTTAATTTAAACCCCTCCTTCTCTTCCTACTCCTACATTAATTTTTTGTTATTATTGCATTGCATTGCTCCTGGTGGGCTGTGCTTCTGCTTTGTTGTTTGCGGTAATGTTTGTGTAAACTGGTTACAAAATAAAATTGACTTCCAGAGGTGGGCACCATAGGGACTAGAGTGCATTATCTTCCCCCTCCAATTCCATGTTGATTTGATCTCTTTCCCCACTCTTTGCTTTTTTTTCATTGTTGCACTCGTGAGTAGCGTTTGTTTAGTTGTCTTAATTAGCTAATTTGGGTCAACAAAAAAAATGAGGCTGAGCGTCATAGGCCTTAAATATTAAGAAATATTTTGAGTATAAAGGCACAGATTGAGCATTTCCTCTGATGGGGAAGAGTGAAACTAGAGACCAACAATATAAGATAGTCACCAAAAAATCAAATGGAATTCAGAAGAAATGTCTTTATACGAAATGGCAAGAATATGAAACACTCTACCTCTGATATGGATGGTTGAAGAGAATAATATGGTTACATCTTAAAGGAGGCAATCTCTGTATCTGCAGTGAGGGAGAACTTTATGCTGATAGGTAGATGAGGAAGGCTGGAAGAATGCTTGAGACAAGCATAAACATAGGAAAAGCTGATTAGGTTGAATGACCTGTTTCTGTGTATTCCACGCAATTTTATGTAAAACCTCCTGGGGGTGCTAAATTCTAAAGTGTTTGTATTAACTTGAACAGTTCAGTAATTTTACAATGGAACATTGCTGTGTGCCCTCCGATTTCTTTGATAACAAGAACATAAACTTAAGTATGATTCAATTATTCTTGTGCTGAATTTACTTTGCTATTGGCATAAATCCAATGGGAAATGATGGTGCAAACTAAAGCATTAGGTGATGTGCTTCCTTTTGCTAATTAAAGGCACACCATATTTGCTTTTACAGAGAATGTGCTGTGCAGGAGCTTCGGCGACACGGCCCCTCTTACCGTACTACATCACCACCTCAACCTACTTTAAGTCCAGTTTCACATTCACCAGAACGTTCAAGCCGTCGCTCTCCTGATTGTACCCTAAACAGATCACTGAACAGGTATGTTTCCCCAACATTCATCGATAGCACTTGAAAGTGTACCTTAATCAAACAAAAAACATTTAGAAACCCAAAAGATAGTTCTCATCTGATCGACTTTGCTCATTTTCAGATAATTATAGACTTCAATAAAGTATCTAAAGAATTAAGTTGATCATCAGAATATGCTAAGAAAATACATTTTTGAAAGCAATTGACTATCAGTTCATTTCGCGAAACTATTCCAAGTCTTTTACCATGTTCCAAATAGTGCGCACTGTTTATAAATTTGTTTCTTACACACTGTAGACAGAGTTTATCTAATTACTAGTAGCTAACTACTTGTAGCATTTATTAATGCACAGTGTTTTGTAAGATGTACAGGACATTGGTTAGGCTACTATTGGAAAACTGCATGCAATTCTGGTCTCCCTGCTATAGGAAGGACGTTGTGAAACTTGAAAGGGTTTGGAAAATATTTACAAGGATGTTGCCGGGCTGGAGGGTTTGAGCTATAGGGAGAGGCTGAACAGGCTGGGGCTGTTTCCCTAGAGCATTGGAGGCTGAGGGATGACCATATAAAGATAGGGATGTGTATGGATAGGGAAATAGACAAGTCATTTCCCAGGGGTGGGGGAGACCAAAACTAAAGAACAGTTTTAAGGTGAGAGGAGAAAGGTTTAAAAGGGACCTAAGGGGCACTGTTTTAATGCAGAGGGTGGTGCATGTACAGTACAGCAACTTAACAATGTGGTTTTAAAAAAGCGTATAAACAGTGCACACTATTTGGAACTTAGTGAGAAACTTGGAATAGTTTAGTGAAATGAAGTGATAGTCAACAGCTTTTAAAAATGCGTTTTCTTAACACATTCTGATGATCAACTTAGTTCTTCTAGATACTTCATTAAAATCTTTAATCGTATTATAAGTGTATAAATAGAGGAGTAGAATATATTAGATCATGTTAAAATTTTCTAAAACTTTGGTTAGACCTCTGCCTGTATGTTGACAATGTAAAGATGTAAAGATTTTTAAAATGATACAGATGATGCTTAGCCAGATGTTGCCAGGACTGAGCAATCTCATTTCTGAAGAGAAGCTGGAAAGCAGGTGAACAAAAAAAACTGGAAATCTGAACAAAACAATTGCTCGAGAAACTCAGCAAATTTGACAGCATCTGTTGAAAGAAAAACAGATAACATAACATTTCAAGTACAATGATCCTTCATCAGCACTGAAAATGGCTGAGAAAGGGTGGTACTTATGCTGATAATGGGGTGGGGGAACGGGAGTGACTAGGGTATATGGAGAAGGTGCCCAGAAGGAGAGAGAAAAGCGTTAGGAAAATGAACAGATTGCTTGTGAATAGGTGACAGAGAAATGTTGGGTGAGAAGTGTAAATGGTTGAAAATGGGTTAGCTGTGCTGGCAGCAACCAATACCAAACAGAACCTGGAGGTGTGGGGATATGTAACAAACATGGAAGATGTTCACGTTCTGAAATTGTTAAACTTGATGTTGAACCCTGAAGGCTGTAAGATATCTGGGCAGAAGATGAGGTGTTGTTCCTCCAGCTTGTGTTGAGCTTTACTGGAGCACTGCAACAGGTCTGAAATGTTGCCACGGGAAACATGGTGGTGTGTTGAAGTGACAGACAACTGGAAGCTTGAGATGATTTTTGTGGACAGAATGTAGGTATTTGCCAAAACAGTTACAGTCGCATTTTGTTTCCCCACTGTAGAGAAGAGCCCATTGTGATCAATAAATACACTAGACTAGATTGAGGTACAGGTAAATCTCTGCTTCACTTGAAAGGCATGTCTGGGGCCTTAGATAGGGAGGAAGGAGACGGATAAGTATTGCACTAAATGTGATTGCATGGGTAGTTGACATGGGGCTGTGGGGAGGTGTTGGGAGTAGAGGAGGAGTGGACCAGGGTGTCTCAGAGGGACCAGTCACTGCAGAATGCTGACAAGGGAAGGGAGGAGAATATGTGTCTGATTGTTGCATCCAGCTGGAGATGACGGAAATGGTGGTTTACAATCCTTTGAATACGGCAGCCAATGGGAGGGAGGTGAGGACCGCAGGGACCCTATCACTGTTGGAGAGAAGGGGACAAATCAGCAAGTGTGGGTGTTGGGTTGGACATGGTGGAGGGCCTGTCAACCACAATGGTGGGGAGACCTCGGTTGGGGAAAAAGGTGAGTAAAAAATGAGGTCTGCAGATGCTGGAGATCAGAGCTGCAAATGTGTTGCTGGTCAAAGCACAGCAGGTTAGGCAGCATCTCAGGAATAGAGAATTCAACGTTTCGAGCATAAGCCCTTCATCAGGAATAAGAGAGAGAGAGCCAAGCAGGCTGAGATAAAAGGTAGGGAGGAGGGACTAGGGGGAGGGGCGATGGAGGTGGGATAGGTGGAAGGAGGTCAAGGTGAGGGTGATAGGCCGGAGTGGGGTGGGGGCGGAGAGGTCAGGAAGAGGATTGCAGGTTAGGAGGGCGGTGCTGAGTTGAGGGAACCGACTGAGACAAGGTGGGGGGAGGGGAAATGAGGAAGCTGGAGAAATCTGAATTCATACCTTGTGGTTGGAGGGTTCCCAGGCGGAAGATGAGGCGCTCCTCCTCCAGCCGTCGTGTAGTTGTGTTCTGCCGGTGGAGGAGTCCGAGGACCTGCATGTCCTCGGTGGAGTGGGAGGGGGAGTTAAAGTGTTGAGCCACGGGGTGATTGGGTTGGTTGGTTCGGGCGGCCCAGAGGTGTTCTCTGAAGCGTTCCGCAAGTAAGCGGCCTGTCTCACCAATATAGAGGAGGCCACATCGGGTGCAGCGGATGCAATAGATGATGTGTGTGGAGGTACAGGTGAACTTGTGGCGGATATGGAAGGATCCCTTGGGGCCTTGGAGGGAAGTGAGTGTGGAGGTGTGGGCGCAAGTTTTACATTTCCTGCGGTTGCAGGGGAAGGTGCCGGGGGTGGAGGTTGGGTTGGTGGGGGGTGTGGATCTGACAAGGGAGTCACGAAGGGAGTGGTCCTTGCGGAACGCTGATAGGGGAGGGGAGGGAAATATATCCTTGGTGGTGGGGTCCGTTTGGAGGTGGCGGAAATGGCGGCGGATAATACGTTGTATGCGCAGGTTGGTGGGGTGGTAGGTGAGAACCAGTGGGGTTCTGTCTTGGTGGCGGTTGGAGGAGCGGGGCTCAAGGGCGGAGGAGCGGGAAGTGGAGGAGATGCGGTGGAGGGCATCGTCGATCACGTCTGGGGGGAATCTGCGGTCCTTGAAGAAGGAGGCCATCTGGGTTGTGCGGTGTTGGAATTGGTCCTCCTGGGAGCAGATGCGGCGGAGACGAAGGAATTGGGAATATGGGATGGCGTTTTTACAGGGGGCAGGGTGGGAGGAGGTGTAGTCCAGGTAGCTGTGGGAGTCAGTCGGTTTATAATAGATGTCTGTGTTGAGTCGGTCGCCCGAGATAGAAATGGAAAGGTCTAGGAAGGGGAGGGAGGAGTCTGAGACAGTCCAGGTGAATTTCAGGTCGGGATGGAAGGTGTTAGTAAAGTTGATGAACTGTTCAACCTCCTCGTGGGAGCACGAGGCAGCGCCGATACAGTCATCGATGTAGCGGAGGAAAAGGTGGGGGGTGGTGCCAGTGTAGTTGCGGAAGATGGACTGTTCCACGTATCCTACGAAGAGGCAGGCATAGCTGGGGCCCATGCGGGTGCCCATGGCAACTCCTTTAGTTTGGAGGAAGTGGGAGGATTGAAAAGAGAAGTTATTCAGGGTGAGGACCAGTTCAGTCAGTCGAAGGAGGGTGTCAGTGGAAGGGTACTGGTTAGTGCGGCGGGAAAGGAAGAAGCGGAGGGCTTTGAGTCCTTCGTGATGGGGGATGGAGGTGTACAGGGACTGGATGTCCATAGTGAAAATAAGGCGTTGGGGACCGGGGAAGCGAAAATCCTGGAGGAGGTGGAGTGCGTGGGTGGTGTCCCGAACGTAGGTGGGGAGTTCTTGGACTAAAGGGGACAGGACCGTGTCGAGGTATTGGGAGATGAGTTCGGTGGGGCAGGAGCAGGCTGAGACAATGGGTCGGCCGGGGCAGGCAGGTTTGTGGATTTTGGGCAGGAGGTAGAAACGGGCGGTGCGGGGTTGTGGGACTATGAGGTTGGAGGCGGTGGATGGGAGATCCCCTGAGGTGATGAGGTCCTGGATGGTCTGGGAGATGATGGTTTGGTGGTGGGAGGTGGGGTCGTGGTCAAGGGGGCGATAAGAGGAGGCGTCCGCGAGCTGGCGTTTGGCTTCAGCGGTGTACAGGTCAGTGCGCCAAACTACCACCGCGCCTCCCTTGTCTGCGGGTTTGATGGTGAGGTTGGGATTGGAGCGGAGGGAGTGGAGGGCTGCACGTTCTGAGGGTGAGAGGTTGGAGTGGGTGAGAGGGGTGGACAGGTTGAGTCGGTTGATGTCACGGCGGCAGTTGGCTATAAAGAGGTCGAGGGCGGGTAGGAGGCCTGCACGGGGTGTCCAGGTGGATGGGGTGTGTTGGAGGCACCACGTCTAACTCCGCCCCTACTTCGATCTCTGTCCCCGCCCCTAACCCCGCCCCCAGCTCCAGCTCCAGCTCCAGTCCCACACCAGGTCCTAGCTCCCAGCCTTGCCGGATTTTCACCATCCCTCCAGATCTCCCCCTCTCTGAGGATGAAAGATCAGTCCTCAGCAGGGGCCTCACCTTCGTTCCCCTACGCCCTCGGATTAATGAGTTCAACACGCGGCGAGATATTGAACAATTCTTCCGCCGCCTTCGCCTCCGTGCCTACTTTCACAACCAGGACTCCCGCCCACCCTCTGACGACCCCTTCTCCCGCCTCCAACACACCCCATCCACCTGGACACCCCGTGCAGGCCTCCTACCCGCCCTCGACCTCTTTATAGCCAACTGCCGCCGTGACATCAACCGACTCAACCTGTCCACCCCTCTCACCCACTCCAACCTCTCACCCTCAGAACGTGCAGCCCTCCACTCCCTCCGCTCCAATCCCAACCTCACCATCAAACCCGCAGACAAGGGAGGCGCGGTGGTAGTTTGGCGCACTGACCTGTACACCGCTGAAGCCAAACGCCAGCTCGCGGACGCCTCCTCTTATCGCCCCCTTGACCACGACCCCACCTCCCACCACCAAACCATCATCTCCCAGACCATCCAGGACCTCATCACCTCAGGGGATCTCCCATCCACCGCCTCCAACCTCATAGTCCCACAACCCCGCACCGCCCGTTTCTACCTCCTGCCCAAAATCCACAAACCTGCCTGCCCCGGCCGACCCATTGTCTCAGCCTGCTCCTGCCCCACCGAACTCATCTCCCAATACCTCGACACGGTCCTGTCCCCTTTAGTCCAAGAACTCCCCACCTACGTTCGGGACACCACCCACGCACTCCACCTCCTCCAGGATTTTCGCTTCCCCGGTCCCCAACGCCTTATTTTCACTATGGACATCCAGTCCCTGTACACCTCCATCCCCCATCACGAAGGACTCAAAGCCCTCCGCTTCTTCCTTTCCCGCCGCACTAACCAGTACCCTTCCACTGACACCCTCCTTCGACTGACTGAACTGGTCCTCACCCTGAATAACTTCTCTTTTCAATCCTCCCACTTCCTCCAAACTAAAGGAGTTGCCATGGGCACCCGCATGGGCCCCAGCTATGCCTGCCTCTTCGTAGGATACGTGGAACAGTCCATCTTCCGCAACTACACTGGCACCACCCCCCACCTTTTCCTCCGCTACATCGATGACTGTATCGGCGCTGCCTCGTGCTCCCACGAGGAGGTTGAACAGTTCATCAACTTTACTAACACCTTCCATCCCGACCTGAAATTCACCTGGACTGTCTCAGACTCCTCCCTCCCCTTCCTAGACCTTTCCATTTCTATCTCGGGCGACCGACTCAACACAGACATCTATTATAAACCGACTGACTCCCACAGCTACCTGGACTACACCTCCTCCCACCCTGCCCCCTGTAAAAACGCCATCCCATATTCCCAATTCCTTCGTCTCCGCCGCATCTGCTCCCAGGAGGACCAATTCCAACACCGCACAACCCAGATGGCCTCCTTCTTCAAGGACCGCAGATTCCCCCCAGACGTGATCGACGATGCCCTCCACCGCATCTCCTCCACTTCCCGCTCCTCCGCCCTTGAGCCCCGCTCCTCCAACCGCCACCAAGACAGAACCCCACTGGTTCTCACCTACCACCCCACCAACCTGCGCATACAACGTATTATCCGCCGCCATTTCCGCCACCTCCAAACGGACCCCACCACCAAGGATATATTTCCCTCCCCTCCCCTATCAGCGTTCCGCAAGGACCACTCCCTTCGTGACTCCCTTGTCAGATCCACACCCCCCACCAACCCAACCTCCACCCCCGGCACCTTCCCCTGCAACCGCAGGAAATGTAAAACTTGCGCCCACACCTCCACACTCACTTCCCTCCAAGGCCCCAAGGGATCCTTCCATATCCGCCACAAGTTCACCTGTACCTCCACACACATCATCTATTGCATCCGCTGCACCCGATGTGGCCTCCTCTATATTGGTGAGACAGGCCGCTTACTTGCGGAACGCTTCAGAGAACACCTCTGGGCCGCCCGAACCAACCAACCCAATCACCCCGTGGCTCAACACTTTAACTCCCCCTCCCACTCCACCGAGGACATGCAGGTCCTCGGACTCCTCCACCGGCAGAACACAACTACACGACGGCTGGAGGAGGAGCGCCTCATCTTCCGCCTGGGAACCCTCCAACCACAAGGTATGAATTCAGATTTCTCCAGCTTCCTCATTTCCCCTCCCCCCACCTTGTCTCAGTCGGTTCCCTCAACTCAGCACCGCCCTCCTAACCTGCAATCCTCTTCCTGACCTCTCCGCCCCCACCCCACTCCGGCCTATCACCCTCACCTTGACCTCCTTCCACCTATCCCACCTCCATCGCCCCTCCCCCTAGTCCCTCCTCCCTACCTTTTATCTCAGCCTGCTTGGCTCTCTCTCTCTTATTCCTGATGAAGGGCTTATGCTCGAAACGTTGAATTCTCTATTCCTGAGATGCTGCCTAACCTGCTGTGCTTTGACCAGCAACACATTTGCAGCAGTGGGGAAAAAGGTGGACATTTCTGAGACAACCCTTTGGAAGGTGGCATGATCAGAACTGCTGCACAGAGATTGAGAAGTGGGAGAATGGAGTGGAATCCTTACATGCAGCAGAGGGTGATGATGTGTAGTCAAGGTAATTGTGGAAGTCTATGGATTTGTAATAGGAGCTAGAAAAGGCAGGGACTGTTCTCCTTGGAGTTGAGTAAATTGAGAGATTATCTAATAGAGGCTTCCAAACTGATAGAGTAGGTTGGGGGACAAAGAAACTATCACGACCGATGTTTCTTCTGGTACATCAGTCAAGAACGAATGGTATCGAATCCAATATCATCAACGGATATCTGGGGAGGATATTTGGAGAACTGTTTCCAGAATTGTCAGGATCTGGAAACTTTTACCTCCATAAATGATGGTAAATGATTCCATAACTAAAGTTTAAGGGGAATTGACCAGGAGCTTTGTGAATGAAAAATTTACAAGGGTACAGACCAAAACCAGGCTTGTAGAACAAAACGTGACTGCTCTTTCATAAGAGCCAGCACAGGCGCCAATGACTGAATTGCCCCTTTCTGTACTGCAGGTTTCTATATTTCTGCATTGTTTTTTCCAAGTTCATGTTGTCTGTCATCAATACATGTCAACTAAACGGGAGGTTGGAAAATGCACAGGGGAGTAACCTGGGTTTAACTCCTATAATATAGTAAAGTGCAGTAAAGCTTAACAAGATTAAAAATGTCTTCAGTTATCAATAAAGAAGTCGGCTAGTGATGGTGGTGCCCATCACAGTCATGGTTGGAATAGTCTTGAACATGGGGGATGAAACCCAAAACATATTTAACTGTGTATTCATATGTCACCAAATATGTTTCAATTTAATATTTTATTTTTCCAGCCAGTACTGGTTATCTGATTTCCATATGCACAAACTTTCTCATTTCCTAATATACATGTTGAAATTGTTTTAAATTATACTCAAAAGTGCAGAATATAATTTTCCAATTTTTTTTGCCATTACTGTGCTGAACTAATGGCTATCTGAAACAAACCTGTTCAATTACTAATTGTTTTGAACCACTATTACGCTACTATTTGATTTGTTTATTCCAGGCTGCATGGATCATTGAGCAGTGCTACAAGCTCTTAGCAATAGCAGAAAATTGATATTGCACTGAATAGGAATACACACAGTAAAAATTGAATTTATAAAAATGGACTGCATCACCTGTGGAAATTTTGAGCCCTCCAGTCATTTAGTTTGATTTAGCTCAATAGATCCCTTAGCTTGAATTGTTAATGCCTCTGTAGTTCACTAAATGAATGGGCAGAAGTCTTTGGACTGACCTAGACTTTAATAACTTGTTTGTCTTATTACCCAGTCCTGCAGTGCTCAATCCTATCCTTCATAATGTAGAACTAATTGCTAATGTTGAATCTGAAGAATCAAAATCAAAGCTGGCTGTTTCAGTCTGCCAAATCACCCTGTTAGGTGGAGCATTCACAGACACACAGAAAGGTTAAAAAGTGAAAACAACATCTCCTGAGTTACTTCAAATTGGATTTATTTTTGTTCCCATCCAGGGCATCATCTTTAAAGGAATTTTGACTTTGTGACGGTTTATCTCCACAATCAATTGTAAAAGGACCATGAATCTTTCAGACTCTCAAAAGGAAGATCCTCCATTTCAAAACAAGTGAATTCTGTTTTATCAATTTTTTTTGTTGAACGCATTAATGATGTACCAATACTTTCATCTTATATGCCAGAGAAGTATACTTTGCCTACATCTTTTGCTTTACCTGCTTGGGAATTTAAAAAAAGTGCAAAGAGACGCAACTTTTAATTAGCATTTCATTCATTGTCACAGAATCTATCAACATTTCTATGTCATGCACTGTAGCTTAATGTTTTAAGCCAGTATCATTAGTTGAACTTGAACACATGCAATTAAATGTTGCCAATAAATCCATTGGAAGTCAAACCACTTGTACAGTGTTTTCTATGACCACTGTTACAAATTAAGCAAGAAGAAAAAAAAATTACACCTTCTAAACTAATTTCTGAAATGTCACAATCATTTAAACATTGAAATATATCAACATATATTATACCTGAAGTCTATCCTGGATTGCAATCAATCATTTAATATGCACAAAATGTAGATTCCAAATCTAAATCCCTTCTGAGATTCATAATTTGTTACATTCTTCACTATGTCTACTTGTTAAGTAACTGTTAAGGTTTTGGGGCCAAGTTTTATAATCTATGAATAGATTATTCTCTATTTAGGCTGCAGAGTGCACAAACATCCAAGTGAAAAATCCAACACTGACACATTCCAGAATAGATTCTAAAACTGTCGTATTGGCCCAAGAAAACTCAATGCTCATACATTACTTTTTTAATGCTAATATTCAACTATTTTAAATGTAGCTCAAGCTAACCAGATGAAAGTGTTGGTTAGTGCTGGCTGTGTAAAAGACCAGATTAAATGAGTCTGTGTGTACCAGCAGTAAAGTTAGAATTGCTATTCTGAGACTCCTGGAATGGCAGGATTGAGGAGTGGAAATCATTCATGGGATGTGAGCATCACTGGGTAGGCTAGAATTTATTGCCCTCAAGAAGGTGATGGTGCCATCTTGAACTGCTGAAATTCATAGGATGTAGGAGCAGCTTGTCTCTTGACCCAGTACAGTGAAGGAATAGCATTTATTTCCAGGACAACATGGTGGAGACTTGAAGAAGTACTTCCGGGAGATGGTGTTCCCATTAATTTACTGCCCTTGTCCTTCTAGGTGATGGAGGTCATGTGTTTGAAAGATTCTGTCGAAGGACCTGGGTGGGTTACTGTGGTGTACTTTGTACATGGTATACACTGCTGCCACTGTATCTCACTGGTGGAGGGAGTAACTGTTGGAAAAGATGGATGTGTGCCAATCAAGTGGTCTGCTTTGTCCTGGATAGTAAAATAACTCCACAGGTGATGGTAAGGTGCTACCATGTCACTCTCTATTTATTCGTGGAGAGTCCTTGATGCTGACCCAGCTCCCTCAGAGCCAGCTCTGAGTGAACAGAACCTCTGACACTTCTGTTTTTTTTTTGTCAGCCAGGGATCCCTGAGTGGACCAGATTAACAGCCCCAATCAAGGAACTCATATTCTAGGAGATCCATCTGGCTGACCTCACAACAATCACTATATCCTTCCCTGTCTGGTCCAAGGACATAAGCCATCCTTTTTTTTTTAATTGTAGCTCCTTTTGGGGCGTTTTAGCATCAGGTCAGGTTCCTACAACCCTGCCTCTGATATGGGTGGTGTGTAATGGACAGTAGCTTGCCTCTTCCATCTGAAGCATCTCGGAAGAAATTCATTCTTTTCTTCAGGTGACAAAGGCGTCAAGATGGCGACATCTGTGCAGCCATCCCAGATTCCAAGGTATCTTCAACACTTGATGGAGAGAGAGAAAACCCATGGGTTCTAGAACTGCTGGAAAGACTGTCGAGGAGCCAGACTCGTTTTGCTCTTGCACAGTTTGTGAGTCTGCAGCTTTCATATGGTCTTTGTGTTTACTCAGACCATCATACTACCTACCCGAACTTTATACATGACCTGACCTCACACCAACCATATCTCTTACCTATGCAGTGTTATTCCCATTGTTCCCACACCAAACTTTGTCCCAAGGAGAAAACAACTGTTTCTCTCACTTAAGAGTCTTGCGTCTTGCATTGGTGTTCCTGACACCATTTCACACTCCCCCACAGGTCCGGGAGGAATAGATTCAACCTGGTTCTCCCCTTTTAGGAATTCTGCTGGAGCTATCTCTGTAGTTGCATGAGAAATGGTCCTATAATCAAATAGGAACCAGGACAGTTTGGTGTCCAGTGAAGCTCTAGATTGTATCTTTAAGCCTTCCTTCTGGCTTTCTGCCAGACCATTGGATGATAGATGGTGGACGAACACCATTCAACGTTAGAAAATACTCAGATTTGCTGCTAGTAAATGATGGCCCGTTATCTGTGACCAACACTTCTTGGAGTCCATGTATTGCTAACATGTGTGCAGTCTTACTATCGTCATCTCCATGTTTGATGAAAGAATTGTATGCACATCCAGCACTTTGACTGGGCATCCACAATGACTGAAAACATTGACTATGCTGGCCCTTTCATGGGCTCAATGTGTAACCTGGTCCATGGTTGACCTGGCCATTCCCACGAATTTGGGAAAGCTGCAGGCAGTAATTTGTTGGCATTCTGGGCACTATCCCACAAACACAGCTATGTCTGCCAATCCTGGCCACCAGATCTAACTTCATGCCTTCCTCATTTTGGGAACCGTTGGATGACCATGGTGGAGTTCAGTCAGTATCTGGTTGCAATCTTTGCTCAAAGCAATCACTCTTGCTCCCCATAGTAATATGCCATCCTCAACTGTGATCTGGTCTCTCTGGGTCCAAAAAGGTTTCAATTCTGGTTGTGATGGCCCTTTTGTTGCCTCCCATCACCACCAGCTGTTTCGGTTTTGCCCAGACCGAATCTTTCTGCATCCAAAGTCTGATATTATCAGCTATGAGTAGAATTGTGTCCAGAAAATATAAAACCATTATGGACTCTTCCAGTGGCAGTACCATCGGTAGTGTATCTGCCAGTGGGAGGCAGCTCAATGCATCCGCATTTGCTACTTGGCCTCCTGGATAGTGTTCCAATTTGTGATTATACACACTTAGTATTAGAGCCCACTACTGCCATTGACCTGAAGTTTTGGGAAACACTATTTGTCCCCTTTAAGTAGACCTAGCAGGGGTTTATGGTCTGTTGTTATTACAAATTTACATCCATAAAGATAGTTGTGGAACTTCCTGACTCCAAACATTACTGCTATACCTTACTTCTCGATCTGGGCATATTTACTTTAGCATTAGCCAAAGTCCTGGACAGGTAGGCTATTAGCCATTCCCCCCCATTGGGCCAACTATGAGCTAATACTATCCCGATATCGCACAGGGAGGCATCAAATGTCAATACTAGATCTTGCTTGGGATCATAGTGTGCCAACACCTTCCAGGATGATAGCTGTTTCTTCACTTCACTGAAAACTATGGCTTGGCTATGCGACCATTTCCAGGGCTGACTCTTTTTTTAAGAGTTGATGCAAAGGTGCTAGGATGGAGGCCAGGTGAGATATCAACTTTCCTAAATAGTTCACTGGCCCAAAGGAAGACCTGAACTCCAGTAGACACAGGAGCCGGGGCACCTTAGATCACCTTGACTTTATCTTCCAACGAGTGTAACCTGGTCTTGTCTTCTCTGTAGCCCAAGTAGGTCATCAGAGTGCCTGAAGCATACATTTTTCTCTTTCAAGGTGTAAACCTGCCTGGCAGAAACATCTAAGGACCTTGTCAAACTTATTTAAGTGTTCCTTATCAGTCTTCCCTCTTATTCACACATCATCTAAATAAATGCCGACCTAGGGTGGTAGGCCTTGTAAAATGTTTTCCATTGTCCACTGAAAAATTGCACAGGCTCACAATACCCCAAATAGCAGTCTCATATATTGGTACAAACCCTTATGGCTATTACGTGCAGTATGCTTCTGAAAATCCTCATTTAATCGCAATTGCAAGCGTGCATGGCTGATGTCTAGCCTTGTGAAGGACAGCATCCCTCCCTTCTGCCCCACCAGCTTTGCGCACAAATTCTCAATGCGAGGGATTGGATATTTATCTAGCTGCAAAAAGCTATTTAAAATCCCCACAAAAGCATATCAGCTCCAACCAGTTCAACTGGCACTGCCCATTCTGCAATTTGGACTGGTTTGATGATTCCTTCACATTACAGCCTCTATTTCTCCCTCTATTTTTTTCCCATAAGGCAAATGGCACTGGACGGGCCTTGCAGAATCATGGAATTGCTTCCTGGTCAACATGCAAGATGGCCTTAACCTCTTTGATAGTCCCTAGAACTTCCTGAAAAACCTCCAGATATTTAATTCGGACTTCACTCAAGCAGCCCATTTGTGAATTTTAAAATGCTGAGCCGATCTAGCTGAATCTTTCTCAACCAATTTTGCCCCATCAAGCTTGGGCCCAAGCCTTTTACTGCAATCAGGGGGAGCTGAACCAGCTGCTTCTCATAAAAATCAAACAAACTGTAGATGCTGGAAATCAGAAACTGAAACAAAAATTGCTGGAAAAGCTCAGCAGATCTGTGTATAGGATGGGGCTGAAGGGCTAAAATTGTTGATGATATTTGACAGCTGCATGACCTTGAATGAGTCCTGTGAACATTCCTGTTTGTGCCAAGGTGGCATAATAAAAGTTGCTTTTCTGTACTGGCTGTTTGTTACACTGAATAAGAGAGAGAGAGAGAGAGTTTCGTTCCAAGTCATCAAATTTTATCTCGGACTAGGATCACAAATGGTGCCAGGAACAAGCCTCCAGATCAGCCGTCGATCGAAGGGTCCCCAGCGTGCAGGAGGGCGTGAGACTCATTGCTTTCTTTTCCTTCCTTTTTCATCTTCATTTATTACCTAATAAATGTTCATAGTTCAGTCTTTTATGTTTCCTTGCTTTTCCATCTCTTAATATTAGATTAGATTAGATTACTTACAGTGTGGAAACAGGCCCTTCGGCCCACCAAGTCCACACCGAACCGCCGAAGCGCAACCCACCCATACCCATTCCTCTACATTTACCCCTTCACCTAACACTACGGGCAATTCAGCATGATTCACCTAACCTGTACATTTTTGGATTGTGGGAGGAAACCGGAGCACCCGGAGGAAACCCACGCAGACACAGGGAGAATGTACAAACAATATTACTCAATAAATGTTCATGTTTAAGCAAATGGCTGTTGAGTCTTCTCTTAACTACATTTGACCAAATTCACAAAGAACCTCTTAGGTGCACCCTGTGATCAAGACAGTCCGGCAGCATCTGTGGAGAGAAATCAGAGTTAACATTTTGGGTGACGCTTTCTCAGCTTTTCCAGCAAATTCTGTTTTTATTGCTTCTCATAAGAGACTAGAACTGAATTTTTACCCTTAATCTGTAAATGTTCCCTGGTATGGGTTCTCAGTCTAGCTAATGTCTTGTGCAAACTTAAGGGTTTGAGTCCAGAGTGAATTTTATTAAAGACTGCTTCTACGATCACAACTGCAATGATATTAACCTCCATTAGAACTGGGTAGCCATTTAACCAGATGATTATTTTGGTTGGTTCTGATTTGGATGTTACTAAGCAATTTAACTGTTCCAAACCAGATGGAGATGGCCTTTACAGGGTGTGCACTCTGCTAGATACTAGCCTATGAGTTCTATTGCTCCATTTGGGTCTGGTATGGGACTGTTTTCCTGTCTCAGCTCTGCACACTGGCAGTAATGACAATGGCTTGCTGGCCTGGATCCTGAAGAAAGCTTTAACCGTTTGCCCTTGGTTGGCTTTGTTTTGGGTTTTTGCTGTGGGCAGACCTAGAGCCCCTCTGTTCAATATATGTCCTGCATGAGGCTGTGCAATTGCCTTTAGTCGAGTGGTATTTCCCAAGCTCAGTCGGACTGACGAGGGGCTTACTTCCATCAGAATACCCTGCAACTCATATGCGCCACTTGTCGCATTTTCCAATGATAAAGCCAATTGTCGAGTCAGTTTGAAATTCAGTTGGGCTTCACCTAGCAGGCGGTTTTGCATGGTTAGATCATTAATTCCACACAATTCAGCATCTCAATAAGGGTTAAACCAAAGTCACATGCCTCTGCCAGCCGTCTCAACCTCATCAAAAATCCCAATTCAAATTCCCCGGGTTCTTGAATTGCTGAATAAAATTGCTGGTGGCATCTCAAAATTAGAGGAAGCTTGGGGTCATAATATTTCTCAACTAAATCTGACAACTCTTGAAAAGTTTTAGTATCTGATGCCTCAGGGAAATTCAGGCTCTTAATGACCAAAAGAGTTGCGGGTACATAAGCTGTCAGGAAAATTACTCATTGCTTTTCATCTGCCCCAATGTCAGTTACCTGGAAAAAAATAACACATTATTTCCAGATATTGGGCCTAGCATTCAATGGCAGAATCAAATGAGTCAAACTTCCTAAATAACAGCACGATGCCAGAAACACTTACCCCAACTCAAAGATGACTGTTGTGAATGGGTTTCTTAGGGGCTTGCATTTCTCCAATTACCAGTGAGGTAACACCACAGAGGTCGGTGTTCTGTCACCAAGTCACCCTTTATTTACACAGGGAGAGTCTTTCACACTGATCCAGGTCTTTCAGAGCCAGATTAACAGCTCCAGTCAGGGAATTCATATTCTATGACATACACCTGGCTGACCTTGTTACAATCACTACGTGTCTAACCTCTTGAGTTGTATTGGAACTGCATTCACCGAGGTAAGTCGAGAGTATTTCATCACACTTCTGACTTGTGCCTTGTAGATGGTAGACAGGCACTGGAGACACAAGAGGTGAATTACTACAGAATTCCTCTGACTGGCCTCTGGCAGAATTTATGTGGCTGGTCCAATTCAGTTTCAGGTCATTGATGGCCCCCAAGGTGTTGATAGCCAGGGATTCAACAATGCAAATTGCATTGATAATCAATGTATGATGATTACTGTCATTGAGTCAAAGCAGCATGGAAATGAGCTCTTTAGTCCATCCCATCCACGAGAACCAGGTTTCCTAAACTGAAGTAGTCCCATTTGCCTGCATTTGTCCCATATCCCTCTAATCCTTTCCTATCGGTGTGGTGTGGGGCAGCACGGTGGCTCAGTGGGTAGCACTGCTGCCTCACAGCACCAGGGGCCCAGGTTTAATTTCCGCCTTGGGCAACTGTCTGTGTGGAGTTTGCACATTCTCGGTGTGTTTGTGTGGGTTTCTTTGAGTGCTCCAGTTTCCACAAAAGATGTGCAGGTTAAGTTGCCCATGCTAAATTGCCCATAGTGTTCAGGGATGTGTAGGTTAGATGCATTAGTCAGGGGTAAATGTAGGGTAGAGAAATAGGTCTGGGTGGGTTACTCTTTGAAGGGTACATGTGGACTTGTTCGGCCAAATGGCCTGTTTCCATACTGTAGGGAATCTAATCTATCCATGTACCAGTATGAATATCTTTTAAATGTTGTAAATGTACCTGCCTCTGCCACTTCCTCTGGTGGCTTGTTTCACATGTGCACTTTGTGTGAAAAGGTTGCCCCTTAAGTCTCTTTTAAACATTTCCCCTCTCACCTTAAATCTATTCGCTGTAGTTTTGGACTCCACTACCCTGGGGAAAAGACCTTGGCTATTCCTTTATGTCCCTAATGATTTTATAAACCTGTACAAGGTCACCCCTCTGCCTCCTTGCTCCAAGGGCAAAAGTGTCAGCCTATCCAGCCTCTCCTTATAACTCAAACCTTCCAGTCTCAGAAACACCCTTGTAAATTCTTTTTTGCACTCTTTCCAGTTTAACACCATCTTTGCTATAACAGGACAACCAGAATTATATACAATGCTCCAAATGTGGCCTTACCAATGTCTTGTACAGCTGTAACATGACTTTGTAAAGCTGTGACAAATGAAGGCAAGAGTGTGAAATGCCTTCTTCACCACCCTGTCTACCAGTAACACCACTTTCAAGGGAATGTGTACCTGCACCTCATCTCTCTATTCGATAATACTCCCCAAGGCGTTACTATTAACTGCCCTGGTTTGTGTTACCAAAATTCAACACCTTTCATATATTTAAATTAAACTCCCATTGGCCATTTCTCAGGCCACTGGCCCAGTTGATCAAAATCTCATACTCTCGGGTAACCTTCTTCACTGTCCACTATACCACCAATGTCCCCGGCACTGTGAAGTAGCAGTGCTAACCATAAGCTACCATGCGAATACGGAGTGACGTAAAAGGCAGTTTAAAAGTCATGTACTATTTTGAGATGATTTATAAAACTTGGAGTAGTTTGCCAGAAGAAAAAAATGTGCCATAAGCTAAGTCATAAAATGGGAAAATGGAATTTTGCAAATCTCCTGAATAAGATGGCATAATTAAACAACAATTAGTGTATGTTCACTAATGCCACATTTTTGCTTCTCATCTTCTGTGCTACTAATGTACATGAAAATGTTTTTAATTTGTGTCATTGTATTATGTCAGTTGATAGTTATCAACTTTAATACAATTTTCAGTAAGAATTTCCATATCAGGTTAAAACTGGTTATTGAAGATGACCACCGCAGCAACTAACTGAAATGAAGCTTCTGCTTAATACATTAATGTGATATGAAATGAC
The DNA here is from genome assembly GCF_020745735.1 of Hemiscyllium ocellatum. Taxonomy (NCBI): domain Eukaryota; kingdom Metazoa; phylum Chordata; class Chondrichthyes; order Orectolobiformes; family Hemiscylliidae; genus Hemiscyllium; species Hemiscyllium ocellatum. The sequence goes on from NC_083406.1 coordinate 103,050,370, forward strand.
AAAATGCTACAACAAATGTTAAACTTAAAGCCAAAGGTAATATTTTGTACTTTGTTATTTCTGACACTTTTAATTTATATTTCAAGATGTCTTTTGTACTGAACACTACTAGCTAAGGTTGTAGAGCTGTAAAATTCAGCAATCCAAATCTAATTGAATATAGCAGAACGTTGCGAGTTGACCATAACCATTTATGAAGTGAAACTGAACAAAAGATCGAAAGAACTGTGAATGCTGGAAGTCAGGAACAAAAACAGAAATTACTGGAAAAGCTGGTGGGTCTGGTAGCATCTGTGGAGAGAAATCAGTTAACATTTCTGGCCCAGTGAACCTTTCTGAGAATCGCTGGTTCTGAATCCAATTCTGAAGAATGGTCACTGGACCTGAGACATTAGCTGATTTCTCTGCTCAGATTCTGCCAGACCTGCTGAGTTTTTTTCAGCAATTTCTGTGTTTGTTGTTATTTATGAAGCCAGTTGGCTTTGATTCTTGCATTTTTTGGGCATCCGATAATTTTAGCACTGATAACATTGTTCAATGAGGAGTTATTTTAGTTGCACTGAGATGGCCTGGATGGTTGGCCTGCAATGTACAGTGATGTCTACCATAGGTTCAATTCCTGCACTGGCTAACGTTACTCTCCTTCTCAACCTCTTCCCTCACCTGAGCTGTAGTTACCTTCATATTAAACCACCACCAGTTACCTCTCTCTAATGAGAGAACAGCCCTATGGTCTGGTGGGGCAATGACAATTTTCCCTTTTCTTTCTTATGAATTGTACCAAAGGGTGCAAGACAACAAATTTTGACTGTCTTTTTCAGCAAGATTAAGGTAATAGATTACTTACTGTGTGGAAACAGGCCCTTCGGCCCAACAAGTCCACACTGAACCGCTGAAGCGCAACCCACCCAGACCCATTCCCCTATATTTACCCCTTCACCTAACACTACGGACAATTTAGCATGGCCAATTCACCTAACCTGCACATTTTTGGATTGTGGGAGGAAACTGGAGCACCCGGAGGAAACCCACACAGATACGGGACGAATGTGCAAACTCCACACAGAGAGTCACCTGAGGCGGGAAATGAACCCAGGTCTCTGGTGATGTGAGGCAGCAGTGCCACCTTGCCGCCCACTAATGTAGTTTGTAAATCAAAATAGTGGTAACCTTAAATGTGCTGCTTTACAATGATTAAATAGTTAGAAACGTTGTTGGTGCTGTTGGTAGGTGAATCTTAAGATTTCTGGAAAACATTCTTTTATTTTAACCTGATATTTGATCAATTTATGTACTAAAATGGCACCGTAAACTGATTTGAATGATCTAATGAAATATTCTAATGAGAGAGTACTGCTAGTGTCTGGTAATGGTGAGCTAATATTCGTGCACTCACATTTTCTCTTTGTCCTGTTGGCACAGCCAGAGACGACCAGTACTCTCTCATTTCTGCCCACGCAGACAATGAAGAGCACAAATTCAACTCAGACAATGTAACCATCCTAGCACAGGTGAAACAGAATTCCTGAAGCCTGGCACTCCAATCGGAACTCAATCAGTAAACATATTGTACTGGTCCTGATGTACAAACCACTCACACACTGAACCAGAAGTACCAGTAAACAAAGACACATAAATACCAGGCAGGACAGACCCCCAACGCTTCGCCGGAAGCGCACTGACGATGTCACCTAGCAAGGTGACAAAATATCTGCAGAAAAACGCATTAGCTTAGCAAACGAATCTACAACCTCATGTAAGTAACTGCCAGAGGAAGTGGTGGATGCAGGTACAGTTACACATTTAAAAGACACCTGAACTGGTACATGAATAGGAAAGGTCTAGAGGGATATGGGACAATCACAGGCAAGTGAGACTAGTTTAGTTTGGGAAACTTGGTCAGCATGGATGTGTTAGACCAAAGGGTCTGTTTCTGTGCTGAATGACTCTCTGACTCTATATCCCCAGAATATTGACTGCAGAATTCAGCAATGCTAATGCCACTAAAAGTCATGAATAGATAGTGGGTAGATCCTTTCTTGTTGGTGATGATTATTGCTTGGCACTTGCATATTGTGTACATTATTTAGTAACTGAGATTACAGTAATCTTCGTGTAATCGGTTTTAAACTGACACGTTTGCAGTCATGTTTCTTTAAAATTTTAAATTTGCATTATTATTTTTCAATCCAAAGACAGAATACCTGAATGTATAACATTTGAGAAAACTATGCCTAACGTATCTGCCCTGTTCACCACTATTTTTTATAAAACCCTCCCTCGGTTTAATTCCCTTGTACGACTGGTATTTGGTCCAGCTCTTCCATTTTGGAAATGGAAACAAAATATTCAAATAAAAATAGAGAATGCTGGGAATACTCAGCAGGTCAGGCTATATTGGTGGAAAGAAGATTGAATGTTGAAATTTCAATTTGATAACTTTTCATCGGCCAAGTTAGAAATGTAATAGGCTTCCAGAAGGTCAAATGGGGGAGGATGCTGAAAGATCAGAAGAGGAGGTCTGTGAAAGATCAGCAGAAAATGACAAAAATATTTGGTGGGGCAAAGCCAAAGAATATCGAACAAGTTACAGAAACGAAAAAATGTGTCAGAAGCAGCTATGATTAGCAGAAAAACGAACAGTAGCCAACCAAAAGCCAGAAACAGAGCAAAACAAGATCACTGAAATATACAAGGGAATAGAAACAAATGGGAGAAAGGTTACAGCCTGAAATTGCAATTCAATCTTGTGTACATAGAGCCGTAAAGTGCCTGCTCAAAAGATGTAATGCTTTCTCTAAAGTATGTGTTGAGCTTCATTAACAGTTCAGGAGGCCAGGTATGAGGAGAGGGAGAGTTGGACAATTAACACAGCAGGCCACCAGAGCTGTTCAGGCCAGGAAGTTAGAAACTGTTAAAAAGTGGTGAAGGGCAACAGAAGGGCCATGTGATGTAAATGTGGAGATGCTGAATGAGGGAGGATCAAAAATAAGTCAACACAAGTAGAAATCTGGTTGGTGAGATACAAATACGTCAGTGCGATAGGAATAATGGATCTCGCAAGATTGTCATGTTTGTGGATTTTGGGAAAGAGGGGGAAGAAGAGGACTGTTTATGGTTGGGACTATGATGTTGGAAATCGAGGAGAGAGGGTTTCAGAGGAGAGTAGACCAGCGACAATCCTGAAAATAATGGTTTGATGTTCATTGTGGGATTGTGATCCAACAGGAGGTATGAAGAAGTATCAGAGAGTTGGGATTCCCACTTCTGCAGGATAGGGATCAGTTACCAAATGACTTTCATCAAGTTTGATAGCATTAAGGTTGGAGTTTAGGGTTAAAGAGCCAATTCAAAGAGAGACACATTAGAATGAATACTGGGGAGCACAGAAATAAAGATTAGATTAGATTTTATTGTCACATGTACCTGAGTACAGTGAAAATTGTATAAAATGGTGGGTGTAGGACCAGCTGTTCTTAATAGAAAGATCATGGGAAGGCAAAGATCATGGGAAGGCAAGGACCCTGAGGGGAACTGTCCAGGTGGAGTGAGAATACACAAGATAAGTAAAAGGATCTGCTGTGTAAAGAAAGGCCTTCCTGCTAAAGATGTGTTGGGGGAAGATGAAGGTGATAGATGACAAGCTCACTTCATGGCGGCAATGAAATGAATTGAGATCCAAAGAGAAAATACTGGAAAATCTCAGCAGGTCTGGCAGCATCTGTAAGGAGAGAAAAGAGCTGATGTTTTGAGACTAACTGAATTGAGGTCTGGGAAGGAGGAAAAGCTGAGTCTTTTGTTTCAGATAGAGAGTTGTGTGGGAATAGACATGTGTTGGGGGTCAGGTGCCTGGAAATTTATGAAACAAAATTAAAGGGAGACAGGGCTCAGCAGAGGTTATTAAAGTTTCCAGAACAAATAATAGGACAGAGAGTATAAAAGGGGTTAAGAATCCAACTTAAAATTGTAGAATCCCTACATTGCAGATAGAGGCCATTTGGCCCATTGAATCTGCACTGATCCTCTGAAGAACATCCCACCCACATAGCCTGCCCCCCCCCCCCCCCCCCACCCAATCCTCGTAAACCTGCATCTCCCATGGCTAATTCACCTATCCTACACATCTCTGGATACTACAGGGGAATTTAGTGTGGCCAATCAACCTAACTGAACATCTTCACCCTAACCATATCGCAATCAATGCAGGACTGAGAGTGTTGTACTGAAATGTATGCAGTATATGAACAAGGTAAATGATCATGTCGCACAGATTGAATTTTGCAGGTATAACGTTGTGGGTATCACAGAGACGTGGCTGCAACGGGATCAGGGCGAAATATCCAAGGATACATGTTCTATCAAAAAGATAAAAAAACTGCAGATGCTGGAATCCAAAATAGGCTGGAAGAACACAGCAAGCCAGGCAGCATCCTGAAACGTTGACTTGTCCACCTCCTGATGCTGCCTGACTTGCTGTGTTCTTCCAGGCTCCTGCCTGTCTATCAAAAAGACAGGCAGATGGGTAGAGAGGACAGGGATTGCATTGTTTGAAAGAAATGAAATGAACTCAGTAGCAAGAAGATGTAGAGTCAGGAGACATAGAATCTGTGAGGGCAGAGTTGAGGAATGCAAAGATAAAAATACCCTGTTGGGAGTTAAGTACAGGACTCCTAGCAGTCATCAGGATTTGGGGAAGAGAATAAGTCAGGAGATAGAAAGGCTTGTAAGGAAGGTACTATTATAATAATGATGGGGAACTTCAATATGCAAGTGGACTGGGAAAATCAGGTGATATCAAGAAAAGGAATTTGTGGAAAACATACAAGATGGGTTTTTTGAGCAGCTTGTGGTAGAGCCCACAAGGGAACAAGCAATTCTGGATTTGGTGGTGTGTAATAAGACAGAGTTGAGTGGGGAGCTTAAGGTGAAGGAACCCCTAGAGCCAGTGACCATAATATGATAGAATTCACCTTGCAGTTTGAGAGGGAGAAGCTAGAGTCAATGTAACAGTATTACAATTGAGTAAAGGAAACTACAAAGACATGAGGAAGGACCTAGCCAGAGTTAATTGGAAGGGGAACCTAGCAGGGAAGACGGTGGAGCAATGGCAGGAATTTCTGGGAGTAATTTGGAAGACACAGCAGAATACATCCCAGGGAAGAAGAAGCATATTAAGGGGAGGACAAGTCAACCAGGGTTAATGAGAGACATCACAGGCAGCATCCAAACCAAATAAAAAGCATGTGGTGAAAATTAATGGGAAGCCAGAGGATTGGGAAGCCTTAAAAAAAGCAACAGAGCATAACTTAAAAAGCAATATGGGGGGAGAAGATGAAATATGATGAGAATCTAACTACTGGTATAAAAAAAGTTGCAATTGTCTTTGTTTTAGATTTATAAAAGATAAGAGAGGACCTCGTGAAAATGAGGCTGGAGAATTGGTAAAGGGGAACAAACAAATGGCAGAGGAAATGAATAGTTACTTTGCATCAGACTTCATAGTGAAAGACACCAGTTGCATACAAGCACTTCAAGAGAATCAGGGCAGAGGTTAGTGTAGAGGCTACCACTAAGGAGGTGTTGGAGAAGCTGAATGGTCAGAAGGTAAATAAATCACCTAGACTGGATGGACTAAACAACAGAAGTCTGAAGAAGATAGCTGAAGAGATTGTGCAGTAATTGATGGTGATCTTTCAGGGAATATAGGGATCAGAGAGGGTCCCAAAGAACTGGAAAATGTACTGCTGAGGCTATATAAGGCTCTGGCTAGCGTTTGGAATATTGTGAGCAATTTTGAGTACTTTATCTAAGGAAATGTGCTGGCATTGGAAGTGGTCTGGAGGAGGTTTAGAAGTATGATCCCAGGGATGAAGGTTTTGCTGTTTCATGAGCAGTTGAACCACTCTGATTTTGTACTTGTTGGAGTTTAGAAGAATGATCTGATCAAAATGTACTGAATACTGAGATGGTTGGATAGAGTGGACTCAGAGAAGATGTATCTTCTGCTTGGAGAGACAAGGATCTGAGGGCACAGGCTCAGAATTAAGGGACAACCCGTTAGAACTGAGATTAGCCAGATGGTGGTGACTCAGTGGAACTCATTACTACAGAGGGCTATGGAGTCCAAGTCATTTAAGACAGAGATAGATGGGTTCTTGATTAGTAAGGTGATCAAGGTTACTTGGAGAAGGCAGGAGAACGAGGTTTAAGAAACATACCAGCCATCATCACACAGTAGAGCAGAATCGATGGGCCGAATGGCCTCGTTTTGCTCCTCGTTTTTATTATCCTGTGGTCTTATAACTCTGTTTCTTTCTCCACAGACACTGTCATATCTGCTGAGTTTCTCCATCACTTCCTGTTTTATTTAAAATCTCCCACATCTGTAGTACTAAACCTTATTAGAGATTAGCGATACTGAGACAGGAGTGGTTAGTCTTTGTGGTGGAGATGATATGGAGTTATATAGTTGGCTGTGAGGTCAGTGGGGATATGAACAACCAGCTACAATTTTTTCTACTCGCTGTGGACAGATGGGGTGGGCGGGGTGATGCAATCAGTGACTAGGGTACACAATTGGGTGGTGAGCTCTGCTGGAATTGACCATATCAAAGGCTACTAATATCAAATCTCATGCATCATGGTCACGGTCAAAAAGAATGTCCCTCATAATTTTGTTCAGGACCATGTGCGGGTTAAAATCGGATTGCAGAGATTAAAGATGGATAGGAGAGAGATCCAAGATGGCGGCGACTCAGCAAGTCTGAGTTTACAGTGCTCTTCCCAAAACCTGGGTAAAGTGAGTTACTCACCCCCACCACACTTACCAAACCACCCAAAAAAATTTTCTAACCTTAATTAGCTGCTTACTATTATATTTAAGCAGTTTAATATTAAGTGGATAATGAGTAAACCAAAGGGATCCCGCAGCTCTCAGAAAACAAAGACCCCTCCCCCACCCTCCCCTCCTCCTCCGGCTGCAGCTGATGTAAAAACAGGCCTTGAAGAGATGATTGCCAGGCTGGAAACGACACTCGTCAATTTCATCGCAGAATCCAGACAGAGATGGAATGCATTCGAAGAAAAGCTGCAGAAACACAGCCAGGCTCTCGAGGAATTACAGGGCCGAGTGAAGGGGGCGGAGCTAAAGGCCACGACCTCCGAGGCTGCAGCACAAACAGCTGCAGAACAGGTGAGAGCTCTGGAGCAGAGAGTCCGGGCCTTTGAAATCTACATGGATGACCTGGATAATAGAAATCGGAGAAAGAATATCCGTCTTCTGGGCCTCCCTGAA